>NC_138307.1:6260000-6385000 GCF_965601325.2 Salmo salar | reverse complement strand
TTAAAGGTTACGACGGTATATGATGAATGTCACACCAAAACAAATTACCGCAGGAAAAAGACTAATGAAGACTTTTGCTGGGAGCCAGAGGCCAGTCAATAATTAGAGGTGCAGTAGTCACACTGTCTTGATGTTTTCTGTTTCTGTGGGCTTGGCCATTTCTACTCTTTAATTGCCCAGGTTGGTTTACTGTTTTAGATATATGTCACCATTACACGACTGTGTTTGTTAAATGTCACTTCTTACACTACTGTTTGTTGTACCGCACATGTCACTTTTCACACGCGCATCAAAAACGGCTATATATTTGAAACGAGTGCCATCCGTAAGCGTTGGTTCTTTGACTCGGTAAGACACATTCTAACAAGTTTTAAGTTGACTTTTCTCCTTCGTTTTATATTTAACATGTTATGTTTGCTTGGAGTTACGCGTAAGGGAGTTTTCTTTGATCCCTCAAGAAAGTCCCAACCGTGCGCTAAAGTGCTACGAGTGGTTGACAGTCTGTGCTTATTGGTTGTTTGCGAGAAGGGAGAAATAATCACACAAATAAGACATCAAAGATAGATTGAGAATTAAAATATGCAGTTGAAAATTATTCAGATTGCTTTGGGATGGAAGAGAGAAAAGATATTCCCTAGAAGTGTCCAACTGGATAAGATCAAAACTCAGAACACCAATAGCTACAAACAGGCATGAACTGAGAGAAAGGGGGGGGGGGGGGGGGGGGCAGCACTTGTATAAAATATCTAAGCTTTTGTTTTGGGGCCTTGGCATGCCAATACTGCCATGTTGTACTCCCTTTGACTTGAGGGAAGCCCTGCTTTGTTCACTGACATGTGCCTTGCCAATATGTCCCCTCACGATACAGACTCCTATCATGGCACGAGAAGCTCATCCCCAGTACATGGCTGTCCCTCCCTGCATGACAAAAATGACCGGTCCAACGAAAACATGCCCCATGCGCCATACATTTGCACCATTCCAACCTTTCTGCAGGTATGCTGCATGATCGCTTGCCATCATCGCTCCGGGATACATCAATCCCTTGCATCACGGAACATGTATCCAGCATGGATATTGGATATGTAGACAATCCGAACCTGACATTCTACCGACTAGAGACAGACCATAGGCTATTGGAGTTACTACACTAGCTGAGAAGTATGGCTGGCTAGGAAAGAAGTTTATCCATATTGTTGAGGGATTATTTCTCTTCAGAAACATTTGAGCATGGCTTTGTGTCTTAAAAAACAAAAAAACAAGTAGAAACGAAGAGGGGGAAGAAAGGTTCAGAGATGGAGAAGAAAGATTCTTTTTTTGTCTAATGCTCTTGTTAAGTGCCACAGAGAGTCAAGATTCAAAGCACGGCCCATCTTGCCTAATTAACACTTTGGAAGATAAAAGCAGTTTATTAAATCAATCAGGATGATGGTTGTTTGTGAATCCCAGCAGATAAGGCTATTTGCATATTAACGTTGCAATTCAAACCTACATTTGAGGATCTTCTGAGATTGTGGCCAGCTTCAATGTAAATATTTTCCTGACTACTGTACATGCTTTAAAGTTTCATTGCTTGGTGGATTCTCTGGTGGATTTTTACTCATCAAAAAATTCATAGACAGATAAAAAGCAAATGGATAAATAGATAAACAAACACATAAATAAATACCAAAAGGAGGATACTGGGGAAGTCGTGCTTCAAATTTGAGGCAATAAAAAAGCAAAAAGAATCTGGTTCTTAATTGATTATCAGATATTCCCAACACAAAACGTGGTCTTAAATGAATATGAAAGGGGACAAACACGACTGAGTGAACAAAATAAGTGCCCTTGAGTTGGCGGCCACATTGTTAAGTGAGTGTTTAAAATTGACCTGCCAACATTCAGTTCAGCTCCCACCGGTGAGCTGGAAGCATGGTGCATGACGAGAAAGACGATATTGGAGGATAAATGCTGGCTTATGAGGGGTTGTGTTATAATTAGTTGCCAATGAATTATAGAGGGTTCTCATGGATAAGACTGAGGGTACGTCCTCACACACTATTCCCTATACTGTAGAGTGCACTACTTTTGCCTAGAGGCCTATAGGCCCTGGTCAAAGGTAGTGCACTATTTAGGGGATAGGGTGTCATTTGGGACACAGACTGAGGATGAGGGTGGCTCTACAGGGTGCCTCTGACACGTTAGGGCAAGATGTAGGCAACAATAGGAGACAAAGTTCTGAACGCAAGTGTCAGTGAACTTATAGCAAATGGCTTCTCTACATTACAATCCTAAACCATAACTTGTGGATCATTGTTTTTTAATTTGGATTTATCAAGTTCGGGATCAACATCGGGAGAACTGAGAGGATGCAAGTGGATACATAACGTAGCATTGTCAATTTTATTCCAAACGATCCACAACATCAGTGCTGTGTTGAGAGGCGTGTGCCCTAAAGGCACACAATTCCATCACAACACCATATACTTTATAGTTAGACCATTTTTCATAGATCATCATTTGCAGGAGAAAGGCCTATTTATGTAAGATGAGTTTTACAATAACAGTGAACATGGATTTAATCAAACAAACCATCATTGTCCATAATGTATTTGAATTTTCGATATGGCTATTTGTATGGTTTTGACAGCATGGTGTTGACTGATGTTGTCCTTCATTCTGTACATTTAAATGGATACTCTGCAAGTGGTGAACTTCAAAACTGAAATGTTTTATCCTAGCCTGGCAATGTAGCCTAAACAATTAACTTTTAGGGGTTGAGGCGGCCCTTAAATGTATATTATATTTAATCATTCAGTTCTTTCGATTGTTCACATTTTTTCATTCATTGACAGTACATCGCACCATATCGACAAAAGGTCACCGTGAATTACGAACTGGATATTTCATTATGAAGTTACTAAGATAATTGTCTCAAAAGATCCTTAGATAATAATTATAGTCTTTTGATAAAGAATGATCCATCCGCTCTACATATAGCTACTTCACACAGAGACTAGATGGGAGACAGTGTACATGCATAACACATGGACACCGAGAGGAAACATATTACACCAACCACAAGCAGGATATTGTTGGATTTAACTGTCGGTTTCTACTAATGTTTTATTGGATGTGAACTTACCATTAAGTGATGGTGTTTGCATTCCTCGCCATGCGTCACACCCTTTAATATGGGTGTTGTTCATTGGTTGGGTTGTGGAGGGTGAATCACTCTTAACCACATGTTTTTCCACAACCTTGATCTAAAGGGGAAACAGTGTGCAAATGCTTTTACATTTCTTAACACATTTCTTACCAGGGCTTGAATAAATATTTGATCTTGGGGATGCCCTAAAAAGGCTTGGCCAATGTTCTATCTAATGGCATTAGATAATGCTTCCAGGTGGTACCTCCATTTGTTATGGTAGTGCCCACTGCCCTTACATTGAGAGAGAAGTAGAAGGCCTAAACTAAACAATTAAGATGTGTGGCTAGAACTAGATGTTGGCCTTGCTCGAAGGCATTGCAACCGTGATGCATCATGGGTAAATTGTGACAGGTGAATCAAGTTCAATTGAGAGGGCTGGGCTTTTCACAGATTTCCTTGTGCAAGTCATGGACCACGACATTGTGCTTCATTTTTATTTAACCATTATTTAACTAGGCAAGTCAGTTAAGAACAAATTCTTATTTTACAATGACGGCCTACCACGGCCAAACCCTCCCCTAACCTGGGCGATTGTGCGCCGCCCTATGTGACTCCCAATCACAGCCGGTTGTGATACAGCCCGGCATTGAACCAGGGTCTGTAGTGACGCCTCTAGTGCTGAGATGCAGTGCCTTAGACCACTGCACCATTTGGTAGCCCAAATGTTTTTGTGGATAACACATAAGTAAGTGAATGTTATTGATTTGTTTAGTCAAGCTAGTGTTTTGGAAATCCAGCTAGCAAAGTAGTTAGAGCTAGCAAGCTCACCCTGGGTAGTTTATGGCATCAGCTAGTTAGCTAGCTGCTGGTAGCTTCAAAATTACCCAGGCAAAAAAAGATTAGCAACAAAACTCCAGAAAACAGAGACGTCTATAAAACCATGACAAGTACACCTGTGTCTATGATGTCCAGATAAAAAACATTTGCAGCAAGGAAAAAGGAAACTTCATCAACTTCATAATTGACATTTTTGTGATTCACTTCTGTTGTAGACAGAGAAATAGTCTTGTTTTAGACAAAAACTCAGTAGGCCAAATCTGAAAGCTTGTTCTATAATTATTTTGGGGTAAATGGTTAACTGGCTGCCTCAGAGTAAAACAGTCAATTGTACACTTTGTTATCACAAATAGAAAACTCTTGTTAGATTGCGGTAGGCCTATATCACCCACTAGCACACAGAGCCTTTCCAGATGGAACATGTGATCAAGTACTTTTCTAACAAATCAGATTTTTTTACCATAATACGCTACATGTACAAAAGTATGTGGACACACCTTCAAATTAGTGGATTTGGCTATTTCAGCCACACCCGTTGCTGACAGCTGTATAAAATCGAGCACACAGCCATAGACAAACATTGGCAGTAGAATGGCCCATACTGAACAGCTCAGTGACTTTCGTAGTGGCACGTCATAGGATGCCACCTTTCCAACAAGTCAGTTTGTCAGATTTCTGCCTTGCTTGAGCCCCGGTCAACTGTAAGTGCTGTTATTGTGAAGCGGAAACGTCTAGGAGCAACAAAGGCTCAGCTGCAAAGTGGTAGGCCACACAAGCTCACAGAACGGGTCCACCGAGTGCTGAAGCGTGTAGTGTGTAAAAATCGTCTGTCCTCGGTTGCAACACTCACTACTGAGTTCCAAACTGCCTCTGGAAGCAACGTCAGCACAATACCTGTTTGTTGGGAGCTTAATGAAATGGGTTTCTATGGCTGAGTAGCCACACACAAGCCTAAGATCAGCATGTGCAATGTCAAGAGTTGGCTGGAGTGGTGTAAAGCTCACCGCCATTGGACTCTGGAGCAGTGGAAATGCGTTCTCTGGAGCGATGAATCCCGCTTCACCATCTGGCAGTCTGATTAACGAATCTGGGTTTGGCGGATGCCATGATAACGCTACCTGCCCGAATGCATAGTGCCAACTGTAAAGTTTGGTGGAGGAAGAATAATGGTCTGGGGCTGTTTTTCATGGTTAGGGCTAGGCCCCTTAGTTCCAGTGAAGGGAAATCTTAACGCTACAGCATACAATGAAATTCTAGATGATTCTGTTCTTCCAACATTGTGGCAACAGTTTGGGGAAGGCCCTTTCCTGTTTCAGCATGACAATGCCCCCATGCACAAAGCGAGGTCCATACAGAAATGGTTTGTCGAGATCGGTGTGGAAGAACTTGACTGGCTTGTACAGAGCCCTGACCTCAACCCCATCGAACACCTTTGGGATGAATTGGACCGTCGACTGCAAGCCAGGCCTAATCGCCCAACATCAGTGCCCAACGTCACTAATGCTCTTGTGGCTGAATGGAAGCAAGTCCCCGCATCAATGTTCCAACATCTATGGAAAGCCTTCCCAGAAGAGTGGAGGCTGTCATAGCAGCAAAGAGGGGACCAACTCCATATTAATGGCCATGATTTTGGAATGACATGTTCGATGAGCAGCTGTCCACATACTTTTGGCCATGTAGTGTATCTGCAATAGAAGAGAAGATGTGCTTGTATAGGAGTGGATCTACAATAGCACACTGTAGCCTAGGTCATTCCCACCCAATCTGCAGAACTTCTTCCTGTCTGGTCCATGGGACATTCCTTGCTAAGACAGTAGCTTACACGTGTAACATAGTCCATAGAGATAAAACTAGATCTAGCTCTATGAGCTAGTTTGTGTTGTGGATAATAGCCTGTTCTGAAATCCCCCAGGACAGATATCTCTCTTAGGGTTGTGGCTAGCATCTTAGCGTTGGGATCAGGCGTCCCGTGTTAGCTACTCACTCCTACCGTTCGCTAAAGTACTCTTTATACACTGAACAAAAATATAAATGCAACATGTCAAGTGTTGGTCCCATGTTTTATGAGCTGAAATAAAACATCACCGACATTTTCCATACGCACAAAAGCTTATTTCTCTCAAATTTTGCGCACTGATTTGTTTTTATCCCTTTTAGTGAGCTGAGGAGGGTGCTGAGAAGTATTTCTGTATGTAATAAAGCCCTTTTGTGGGGATAAACTCATTCTGATTGGCTGGGCCTGGCAACCCTGCCCAGTCATGCAAAATCCATAGATTAGGGTCTAATGAATTTATTTCAATTAACTGATTTCCCTATATGAACTGTAACTCAGTAAAATCTTTGAAACTGTTGCATGTTGCGTTTATATTTTTGTTCAGTATACTTTCTAGAACTTAAACTCCATAATAGTCGTCCATGCCTGCTTTTCCCATATAGGGCCTACAAACTTTTCACGACTTACATTCCTTATCTGATTGTTTGCGTGAATTCCATATTTCTTCTCTTCATGAGCGAAATATTATAGTTCCTAATTAATTCAGCTGTAAAACACTGATCTTGATAGATCCCATGGTTTTGTTCTGTTCTATTGCTCCTCTTGGAAAGAATTCACGATAAATATTTCCATCGCTTTATAATACAATTATCACTTCAAAAGAGGACTGATTATACTGCTGCCTTGTGAAATAAACTGTACTTTCTATTAATACCTATGTCGGCATATTGATAACACATGACAGTGTAACTCGAGGACATTTGGCCATTTTCTTCCACTGGAATACCAGCACAAAGAAATCAAAGCCTTAAAGATATTGACTGGCTGCCATACGGACATAGTAAAAAAAGAATGTGGGATCAATACTCAGTGTTCCTAATCCTGGTACCTATCATAGGGTTTCAATGGAGGAAACTAAGCCAACATTTCATGGGAAGTCACTAGTAGAAGACAGATAAAGGAATGCGCTCCCACCTCTTTCCCCTCAGATAAATAAAGGAGGTATGTAGGCTCTGAAGTGTGTGGTTCTATGACACATACTGAGCAAAGGTAGTACTCAACTGGCCTGCTACCACAAGATGTGCATCCCGAAAGGCTCCCTATTCACTATATAGTACACTACTTTTGACCAGAGCCCTGTGAACCCTGATCAAATGTAGTGCACTATGTAGCGAATAGGGTGACACTTGGGACACAGACAATGTGAAATAGTGCACTCTGATCAGATCGAAGTCTGTCAAGGACCCCCTTTACCGACTCCACCAAGCGATTGTCAGTCCAATCCATGTCCATATCGACCACACTTACCGAAGAGATATCTGGACCAGAGGCAAATCTGAAAATGGTTTCAAACACGTAGCATATACAAGCCTAATCATATTGTGGAATAAATAATAAATGAAAAGACAAAGTAGCAATTTGAATTGGTAAGAGAAGACCATTTCCATTTCCAAACTGAAGTAACCCCTGGTCCTGTAGTTTTAATTGCAAATGTGAAGGCTTAAATATCAGTTCAACTTTTCACGCTTGGAAACACCGTGTGTCACCCTAGCAGCACACAACCTAACACTTGTTTCATCTCAACATTGCTTTTACCCACTTCACAGTAAAGAGAAGGCCAATTAAAGTGTGGAAGGATTAAAAACACACAAAAAGCATTTCCATTTTTCCACTTTTGTTGAGAAAGGAGAATGAGGCAAGCAAAAAAAAGAAAAGCGTGGCACCATTATGATTGTAAAATAAAAAAGAACGTCCAGGGTTATTGCCTGCGATTCGCCACTTGAAAAGAGCAAATAAACATTTCCCTGGATGGGTTTGAAGCGAGCTGGGCCGAGGAGGAATCCACACTTGTTCTCCCTCCGCTGTTCCCTCTCTCTGCCGAGACTCATAAACACACATTCAGCTTCGATCAGCAGGCCTAGCCTTCTGCTCATCTATCAGGGAGGAGAACATCGTTCCTTCACATCCCTCTCCAATAAAATGATTACCAATCTCTGCTATTGGCCTGCTTAAGATACCCGCCTCTCTGGAGATGTCTGGGTGGAGCTATTTATTAGGGTATTCCTTTTGTAAGGGAGGTTTTTACCATGAGCAGGGATAAACATAACAGGTCTATGATAAAGGGACTGAACATTTCTGAAAGCTGATTTTCCTGCGAATGGGGAGAGTGACAAGAAATCAATGCCCTGTTTGTTTATTGACCTTAAAACCTTTCAAGCTCTAGATCTGTCAAACACCCCACACCCCCCACACACACCTCAGTTTCCTTTCTGTGTATAGACAACAATACACACACCACACACACAGCTTCATTATCACAGTGTTCCCTGAGGTCCTCTCTCCGGTGACCATTTACACACACACACACACACACACACACACACACACACACACACACACACACACACACACACACACACACACACACACACACACACACACACACACACACACACACACACACACACACACACATACACACCCACAGTAAAACTTAAGATTGTAATATCTGACGAGCTGAGTTTGACTCTTATGAAATGCAAATAAGGGCTCATTTTAAATGGATTTTTATTCCCCAATTGAAATAAAAACATTAATTTAAATCAGATGTATATTTTTACTTCTCACTCTAATGACAAGACGTGGGTTTAAGGCCGAACAGAAAATCCCCAAGGTGCTCTGTCACTTTGTTCTTTTAATAATGACTTGTGCCTTTCCAGAGAGTGGCCATCTTTTGACAAGTTATTACCTTCAAGAAATGATTATGACTGATCAAATAAAGGGGAAAAGACTCGCCTCTTGTCCACTGTGAATTATTATTAGCATGGAATAACTTTCTGCATTTCAGGTGGTCAACATCAAGTTAGTCTATATTTCCCACATTCCACTTAGACTTGTTTGAACTCCTGTTTATCATGACTGTACCTAAGCTTTTACTAGAAAGTGTACGCTTGTAAACATCAACACACTCAGCAACAGTCAATATGATCTGGTACCGTAATGCTGCCTCAAAACAGCCTGATTAGCCTGATCTCCAATGCAAGTGGCTATCCCTCAACTGCTATTATCTCAGTACATCTTTGCTCAATGTATTGGAAAGGAAGATCACTGTTAGCCTTTCATTCCACTATACATCTATTTAGAAAGCGTACGGATGCTAGTACCCTAGCCGTGCCTCGGCAAACATATCTATTGATCATATTACCTACTGCAGTCTAGTGAAGGTCGAGTTATGATCAATATGAATTGAGCGTCTACAAAAACAAAAATTGCAACTTGACATTAATGAGGGGGGAGTACCTTCAACATTTAAGGTGGAATGACCATCCATGGTCTCAGATCATGTAGTTTCATGGTTAAATGACCTTTTATGATCATTTTTATAATTCTGTCCTGACACATGTAATACATTTAATTATGTATAAGTTGTATCCCCCACCACTTAATCATCCTCTGAGAGTTGTATTTTTTTTTTAATGTCTCTATAAACCAACAACATTGTGTCTATAGCCCAAGTAGTGGCATTAGGCAGAAGCATGGTGTGTAGCAGTATCATGGTGTATAGCAGTATCATGGTGTGTAGCAGTATCATGGTGTGTAGCAGTATCATGGTGTGTAGCAGTAGCATGGTGTGTAGCAGTAGCATGGTGTGTAGCAGTAGCATGGTGTGTAGCAGTATCATGGTGTGTAGCAGTATCATGGTGTGTAGCAGTAGCATGGTGTGTAGCAGTATCATGGTGTGTAGCAGTAGCATGGTGTGTAGCAGTAGCATGGTGTGTAGCAGTATCATGGTGTGTAGCAGTATCATGGTGTGTAGCAGTATCATGGTGTGTAGCTGTAGCATGGTGTGTAGCAGTAGCATGGTGTGTAGCAGTATCATGGTGTGTAGCAGTAGCATGGTGTGTAGCAGTATCAGACTCAGCATCTGCACCGTGGTGTGTGTCTCCATGCATCATGACTGTCGCTTGGTTGCCAGTACAGGTCCCAAGCACTACCTGGGCTCTGATTCTGCTAACAGCTGCAGGGAGGAGGAAGATTTGAGGGATTTCATTTATCCCCGGGCTGGCCACTGCAAATGAGTACAGACAGCTTTTTCATAGCCATCAGACACATCTGCATTTGTGAGGGGAAACCATATTGTAGACATATTCTGTTTTGTTATATTACACAGTATTACAGTAGGCTGCTTGATTTCATTAGCTGATTAATCTAGCTAAGATTTGTGCACGTTGATTTCAATATGAAACATGCATTTCAGAATCAAGTGGTTGTAAATGATGAGTGTAGTGAAACGGTATGCCTTGGATCATACAATGCATAAGGCTATTGTCATGTTCAATATTTCAGGACAATCCCTTGGTTGTGATTCTGTTTCAGAAAGATAGCTAGATCTATATCCACCTTAAATCCAATGACCGTGTGCAGTGGACAGCAAGCAAAGGTGGTCAATGCTATTCAATTGTAGACCTGAGGGTATTGAACTTTGTGCAATTATACATGGGTCATCTCTAGACAATATGCTGGCTCTCTGGTAGCATCTGTGCTTTCTCCCACTAATAGAGTCTCTGCCATGGCTCTAGGGCATGACAGGGACTAAACAGGTCACATGTTGTGTCTTTCAGCCATATTTATGTCAGGGCTGTCTTTTTGGACAAGGGAATGCTTAATGCACAAAGGCTATGCAAACAGAACTGAGACACCGCTAGCCTCCAACCCCCAGCTAACGACTCATCGGACGTGTAATGCTACTCCAAAGTAACGCTACACCTGCACGTCTGATTTGATTCCCATCCCTCGGGGGAACTGGGTAGGCGGGCGAGATACACATATGGCTTTTCAGTAGCTGCCGGTTCAAAGGATTCACGTCGGCCAGGATTCCTGTAACACTGAACTTAGTATGCAGATAGGATGATATGGGGGGGTGGGTGAATGCTATGTTTGCACCTCTGCCTATATGTGATAATGACAATATTGACTGACGGCTAAACAGGGAATGATGTATAGCCCAGTCATGGAAGTAAATACACATTTCTGTTTGTCTCAGGAAATGTGTCTTCTAACAAATGTCATCTGTTTTCTTGTGTTACAGATTTACTACAATTGACCTGAACATTCTACTAAATGTGGGTTTTGTACGTTTTCTCACAATTTTGGATAGTTCAACTCTTGTCTCAATAGTTTTTTTGCCACAAGTACCTCTGGTGTAAGGGAGACAGCGAACTTGTTTTAGCTTTGAGGCCAAAGGCAAGTGACTAATATTTTTGAAAATATAAGCAGCAAAATTGCAGCGTAAAATTGCCGTCCCTGCCACTGCTTTCATTAAGATTAAAAAGAGCCACACATGCAGGGTTGTGGCTGTGAGCAAAATGAGTTAACCTAATATGAAAAAATATCTAATGGCAATATAGAAATCTATTTATAAGGAATGAATTGAACATTTCCAGGGTATCATGTCTAGTTGATATTGTGTGGTGCTGTTTGGGTATAAGATGTAGAGGTTGAGTATCTGTATATATAGCCGGTGCAATAACATTTCAGATATGATATTCATAATATTGTAATTCTCACATTTTGAGTGGACATTTGACAGTTAATGAGATGAATTGTCACATATGTCAATGCAGTAGACTCCGTTTGCAGCTCCTCATCAATTCCAATTGACTTTTATTCCTTTAGACATGCTTGTAATTGGGACGCTTAGATTCGGTCCAAAAGGGCCAATTGGTTAATCAATTTGATGACCTAATTGATAGAGGATGTTAATTGACAAAAAGGCAACAATGAAGTGCATTAGAGATGTAGCAGCAGACAACTATCAAAATAGCAGCTAGTGGGTTAGAGCAACGCACTAGAAGGGGTCGTAAGAGGTCAAAGATAAGGCTAACCTTATCAAGAAGAAGGTTGAATTCAAGACTGAACTGTGTCAAGTATATTCGCCGCGGTCCAGTTTCATCAAGTATGGTTTGGTCACGCATGTGTCAAGCAATGGATGCTTATATTTCAGTGTGTCAGAGATCCAGACTTAGTGCCTCACTGTGGCTGTTAAGTAGAGTTAACTCTGTGAACACACACACACACACACACACACACACACACACACACACACACACACACACACACACACACACACACACACACACACACACACACACACACACACACACACCCCCCCCCTACATAGAGGGAAATGTGAGGGAGTGTGACCAAAAGAGTGAGGGAGAATGAGAAAGAGAGAGGGGCACAGAGAGAGAGAGGGAGAGAGTGAGTGTGCGTGAGTGCTAGTGTGTGTGCATGTGCATGTGTGCATATGTGTGTTTGTGTGTGCATGTGTGTGTGCATGTGCATGTGCATGTGTGTGTGTGTGTGTGTGTGTGTGTGTGTGTGTGTGTGTGTGTGTGTGTGTGTGTGTGTGTGTGTGCGTGTGTGCATGTGTGTGTGTGTGCGTGTGTGTGTGTGGAAGCCAGTGAGAGAGTAAAGGAAAGCATAAAAGCCTGCATATCATTAAAAAAGTATTACTTCTTACAAACTTCAAAAACCTGAAACTTTTTTTTTCTTCTTCCTAACCACATTCAAATGTGCAGGTTTGTTTTGGGGATAAAGCCCCTGACTTTGATCACCACTAATTAGACACTCTCTGGTTTCCTTCTGTACCTATAGCTCATTAGGTTGTATAGGTCATCTCTCCATAATCTCTGGCTGCTACCCAGACGAGGGTGCTCTGGTCCTGGGTAGTAACTCCTCCAAGAGAGGGAAGGTGAGGACTGAACGATGAAAGAAGCCTTTCCGTTCAGTGCAGATCAATACCCAGCACTCCTTTGCCTATGGGGGATCAAGCGTTCAAATCACAAAGGGGGGTTTTGCATAAAGATCCAAACAATGGTTCACAAGATGTTTTATCTTTTGCTGCCTTATACAAACCCATCCCATCTCTCTTTCTTTTGCTGTCTCTGTTTCTTCCTTTTTCTTCTTTGTCTCCTTCAAGATGATCTTTTAGAAGGGAGTGTATGGCTTAATGAAGCAGTGTATTCTCAAAGTTTTCATCAAATTTCTTGTACATTTTCGAAGATAGAATCAATCAGCACCTATAGATTTGTATATAATTCTGATCTGTGTAGCCTAATATGTCACGTTGGCATAAAGTGTCGGGAGACAGGCGCAGGAATGCGTAATAGGTTTTTCTATTAATCCCAAATTACGGCGTGCCGTGTAAGGGACGAAGACCAAACAAACACGTAACAAAAACACAGGGTTGAAACCCAAACCAAAGAGCGAGGAGTACCTCGAATAAATAACACACGCGCACAACACGGGACGAGACCCGTAATCATCAGTGCAATCCACAAGGGTACGAAAGCCCAAAACACACAGCACAGGTACTCACACGACCAACGGACATTGTAACAATAATCGACAGGACACTGGTAAACCAAGGGCACTGGGAATTAGTGCCAGGTGTGCGTAATGAAAGTTCCGGAGGGATCCGTGACATAATAACTGTTAGTGAACTGTACATTGACATCTTCATACTCACACAGACTCGGTCACATTCTAATGCGCAGAGGACAAATACTTGTAAGGGCAAATAAACATGAACGGCCTAAAATAAGGAACTATTCATTATTATATTCATTGTTGATACATTCATTCCAAATAAATTATCTTGAAAACAATTGATCATAGCCTTACAGTAGTCAAGACAATCGAGCAAAACACAAAACTACACTGCTTAAGTGGCCTATTGCACACGTCGTTGATTACATGAAGTTAGATTTTCAGTTTGTGACAGTGTTCAGTGCTCTGTTCTCTGTCCCTTTGTTCTCCATATAAAAAAATGAATGCTGTTTACGATGAGGAAATACAGTACATCATTCATACAGCTGGCAGATGAAGTCCATTAAGTCTCATTAAAGTCGTTAGAGCCTCACAAAGACGTGATTCTAAATAAGTTGAATTAAGTTTAATTCAATGAATATGATTCCCTTTGAAAAACAACACTCCCCTGTCCATCGAACTGGACTGTCAATGCAGCTAAACAGTTTTTCCACCTTCTGGGAACCTAAGAGGACTTCCAATGAGCAAAGAGGCAGCACTGCATCTCAGAGATAAAAGGAGAAAAGAGAGACATCTTCAGTTAGTCTTTAGCGTGTAGCTCTGGCTCTAAGAATGTCCATGATATTAGAATTCCAGAACTGTGTGAAAGTTGTGCGAAAGTTCTCAAGAGGCTTGGTTTGTGTGTCAGACATCTGATTACCAGAATTCCACTAGATGTTCTAATGCAGACTTTTCTCATTCAGTGATCACAGTCAGGCAGAGAGTTTGAGCCAGACAGAAAGCACTGTAAATCTGCTATTGTAACGAAAGTCTCTTATTCTAGAGTAGCTTCTCCCCTCACACAGTGTCAGACATGAGAGGAGAACAGAATGGGGAGAATGACACCAGATGGGGTAAGGTGGAATTTTAAACCGACACACATGTACGAACGCAGAAAGACACATACTCGAACATACACATACGCACACATTCACTATGAATGTGGAAAAATTATTTTGTCACTTCACTCTTGCCGTCACACTTTTGCCATGATTATGTGACCCTTATTGCAAGTAATTTCCCTTGGATTAGAAAAACAATCCATCCAATCAAGACGAGGAGAGGGAAAAAACGGTTGGAGAGTGGAAATCTCTCAAGAAGTTGGAGAAGGGTGTTGAGGGAGAAGGGGAAAGAGAGAGCAATCTAGAGGGCTGGATATATTTCCGTCTCAAGTAATTCATTTATGTCTTCAAAACTGTTTCAGAGAACAGAGTTAATGTGCCTTTGTTGTACTTAAAAAGCTTATCCACTCTGTATGAAGAAAGGCAATACGAACACTTTAGAAAAAGGGGGCTACAAAGAGACTGAACTATGAAAAAAAGGGAATGGCACCACTGATAAAGTTGGGCAAATTAAGTCATTGACCTGCAGTAGAGATTAATAGCAAACAAGGTGCCCCATCTTCAGAAGTGATGAGTATTCTTCAAACGGCCAGGGAACGCTGATGGGGCCGCTTGATGTGGATGACATTGAAAGTTTGGGAGAACAGAAAAATTATGTCATTTTTCATTTGTATGCAAATTCGCCTGTTACACAAATTAACCTTCGAACCCTGTGTCACTCCTCATCTGGCGGAATGCGACCCCTCCCCGCGAGCCCCATGTGGTGCAGCCTTGTTGCTCTCCTCAGGTCAACCCGGGCGCTACCACCGTTTAAGAAGAAGGGGCTAAAGTCACAATGCCACTCTTTGTTTACCCGTGATTACTGGGAGCAAGGGGAGCCAGCCCAATAGCCAGAATGAAACTCAAACTGCCACCACCACTGCCGTTGTGATATATAAAAGGCACATATTCTGCTGTGGTCCCTCCACGTGCAATGCTGGCTCGATTGAAATGCAAAAAGGCAACTGTGCCCACCTCGAATGGCTCCGGAGCAGCTACTGCTAATCCCTTCCAGCAGCTTTAAGGTGAACCAACCTCCAAACCTCCAGGACAATGTACAAATCCTGTTACTTACTTGTCCTTTCAGCCAAGAAGTCCCCCAAGTCTTTTTCTCCAAAGTCTCTTTATGTGGGGAACCACCTGAAACAAATGCCACAAATGCCACCATCTGCATGTGAAGGCGACACAGGGAGTAGTGATTGAGGCCTCTAACTGATGTGGGTTTAACTATGATAATAGGTTTCAGTGTTTCTATTCGTTTCAGTCTTTTCAGCCTTTTTTCCTGTTGGAGTTGGCATAATGGCACCCATTGGTTGCAGGTGTCCGTGAAGATGTTTGTACCCTTCATCAATTAAATTGTGAACCCAAAAATGACCAAGTTATTTCACTTGCCTATAACGGCACGAATACAAAACACAATTTCTGAAAATCTTTACATTTGCATACAAAGTATAGTATGTAGATCAACTGGTAATGTAACTTAATTTGGCAGTAGCTTAATGGTAGTTGAACCTGATAGTGTGTAGCTCACTACTGGAACTACACACTACTTTTTTTGCAAAAAGAAAATATAGGCGAAGTAGGCAAGAATTTTCTTAATTTTTTGGCATTAGACCTGCCTAATTCTCACTTCAAACCTGTTACCATATGATCCCAGAGTGATCTGTCATTGGAAATTGTAGTCTATGACATTTCAGTTCAAAATATTAGCATTTTTTAAGAAGTACTTTGGATAAAGCAAACTACTTTTTCAAAGTAACTTTAGTTTAGTAAACTATATTTTTCTTAACGGTAGCTTCAGAGCAGCCTCACTTCCACTAGTGTGAAGTAATTGGTAGCTTGGTAAACTATATTTTCAGGGTAGGATCCGCAACACTGCTTAAAATATGGCATTGAGGAACCATTTTTCCAGGGATGGAAATGAATTGGGTAAATAAAGCAGAATATGTATAGCTGAAATCTCACAGGGCGTTTGGTAGAAACCCCAGACCCCAACAGCATGGTGGCGAGTGTGGTGAGCAAAATGGGTTTAGACAAACAAACAAAACACACACAGAGACATACAAACACACTCTCGATGGCCACAAGCAGCTCTGCAGTACTTTTCCTTCAAAGGTTTCCCTCAGGATACACTGTATGCGAATATAATCCAAGCAGTCTTTGAAGTGCACACTTGAAATGTCTTTTGGCTCAACTACTGGAAGTGCCATCTCTCTCCCTGCTTTGGGTTATTGGAGGAGAAAAGCAGCTTCTGTCGAGTGAGGTGGAGAGCCTGCACCTGGTGGTCCCTTTTCCCTCCATTTTCCCTCCAAAATGTTCAAAACATTTATATTTCTCAACCCCTTTCTGCTCGGTTTTTGGGTGAACCCGCAAATTGCAGACTAACTTCTGTAGAGTAAAGTTAAAAAAAGACTTCTTGAGTTTTGGAAGAATGACATCTTTCCTCGTCATGACAACAATTTCAGAACCCCAGGCCTGGCAAGCGTCTGTTAATAGAAGCGGGATTCTAATGAGTTCTGGTACACACAGACAGCCCACAGCCCCACCCTCTAGTCAAGGGGTCAAATTTTAATCACCGGCTCTCAAGATGAGCATTTCCAACTGCATTTAGAGTGTTGCCCATCTCAAGCCACATGAGTGGCTGATAATCAACCCTGAAGTTGTTGAGGCAATTGAAAATGTGATTAGATACTGTGTGTTGCATGACTGAGTCAAGAGCTGCAGCCACACGACCATATGTCAGGCTTTTTAACTCCCTCAGGCAAGGCAAGATTTCAGTACCTTAGGTTCATCTGTCTATAGGCACCTCCATTTAGGTGGAAAAAAACCTGTCTCCAGCAACAGAAAGAGATTAGGGTAGAGCTACTGCCAAAGAAACAAGACAATGCCCCTGAGACTGGGGCATCCGTTATTGTTTTATGGATGTTCTTCTAACATTTATAAAAGAGGTGGCATTTGAGATGAAGAGCAGTGGGGACAATGTGCAAGTATCATTGAGTAATTAGTTTGTGGCCTAGATCTGGTGAAGTGTTCTAGTTGATGAGCTTGGACAGTAGCCACTGGAGGTGGGGAGAGGGGGGGGGGGGGGGGGGGGGGCTGACATGGTTTGTTGGGAATTTCCTTGGAAATGATAGTTCCACACGAAATATCCTATAGTGGAGGGCCATGAGATGGGACAAATGCTACAGGCTAAATAGTCTAGGTGGTCAGTCCCATAACATGATATGGCTATTCACACCAGACCTTGTGATAGGTCGATTGGGAAGTACGGTGGGAGAAAGCTGGGGGCAAGACATGATAAAAAGTTGGAAAAAAAACATATGCTGGTATGAAGCCAATCATTGAAGAAGCAAAGCATACCCCCTGGCTCCAGGTCATCTATAAGTCCTTGCTAGGTAAAGCTCTGCCTTATCTCAGCTCACTGGTCACCATAGTATCACCCACCCGTAGCACGTGCTTCAGCAGTCCTATTTCACTGGTCATCCCCAAAGCCAATACCTCCTTTGGCCGCCTTTCCTTCCAGTTCTCTGCTGCCAATGACTGGAACGAATTGCAAAAATCACTGAAGTTGGAGACTTATATCTCCCTCACTAACTTTAAGCGTCAGCTGTCAGAGCAGCTTACCAATCGCTGCAGCTGTACACAGCCCATCTGTAAATAGCCCATCCAACCAACTATCTACCTCATCCCCATATTTGTTTTTGTTTTTCTGCTCTTTTGCACACCGGTATTTCTACCTGCACATCCTCATCTGCACATATATCACTCCAGTGTAAATTGCTGAACTGTAATTACTTGCCACTATTGGCCTATTTATTGCCTTACCTCCTTACTTCATTTGCACAGATTTTTGTATTGTGTTATTGACTGTACATTTGTTATCCCATGTGCAACTCTGTGTTGTTTTTGTCGCACTGCTTTGCTTTATCTTGGCCAGGTTGCAGTTGTAAATGAAATCTTGTTCTCTACTGGCCTACCTGGTTATATAAAGGTGAAATAGATAAAAACTAAAAAACCAATAAAGACAGATATAAATATTCAAAAGTGACAAAAATGTACATTAAATGTAAAAAAATGAAAATATATGTATATTTTTTAATATCAATATCATATATCACATAGAGTAGATATTTCAAGAAGATACCACATACCATACTGTAAATATGATATGCATAACTGACAATACACAAACTTCATCAAATCAATCAATTGACTCAATTCTCTAAAATCCCCAAAATGCTTAAAAGAGAGTCTTGAATCTGACTCATTCACTATCGTGGGCAAAGCTCCAGTGGACATTCTGACAGTGTTGTGAATGATCCTAACAGCAGACTGTCCAATCTGTTCATGGGGGCCCTGAATGCAGAAGGCATAGTGACACCAACTGCTGTGACAGAGAGGTGGGAGAGCAGACAGGAAGTTTAGTGGCAGGCGTAGAGCCGCTCGCTGATCATCATGCCATGGACACGTGTGTAGTTTACTCGCCGGTCTGAATCCCACCATCTGGTTTCCCACCTCCCCGCGCAGGATGGCGAGGGGCGCCTTAGAGAGAAATCTGACATCAGATGTCACAACGTGCTGCCATGTCCCATCGGTCCCACAGGACTGGGACTGTGGAACAGCAGAGGGCTGCAGGAGTACCTGCGACACTGACCGTGTGGCAGCAATCTTTTTGGAATCACCTGCTTACTCTCTCACACAAACAGTACAGCTCAGGGAGTAGGTTAAGTGTTATACACCATATTAAGGTGAGGTAAATGCAGTTGGCAGGTGCTGGATTAAGTTTACTACACCGCCAGCGTGTTTTCATGTAATATTTTTGTTGTAATATTCAGACTGACACAGATGCTTGAAAGGATAACAATGAATTCAGCAAGGGCAGACACTATACAGTACTGTAAGTACAAGGTAACAAAAGTGGTTGTATTCATAATTTGATAATGAACCATAGCTAAGCTGTTAGTCCTCAAGTATCTCTCTGTGCACGTGACACGCTTGCTGCTTTGGATGAAACTTGTTTCGAACGGCTGATTTTCAGTCTAATATTGTGCTATGTTTTTCGTTTAATGTTGCCAGTCACTGTAATTGGTTTCATATTGTTATGTAATACATTGTGGGGAAAACTTTAGCATTAAGAAAAAAAACAAATTGACAGTGGGGGAAAGGGAAACCCTATTAGAGCTAATTTGTTCTGCACTGCTGTGGGGGTAATGGATATATACTCAAGTTCTCTTTATTAGGTCTAAAAGGTAGATAGTGAGGTAGCATGGCACAGCGCTTAACGTTTCCCTCACACAATTTCTTCTTTCTGTCGTGTTAGCGAGCACTAGGCAGGAAAATTACATTTGTGAATTTGCTATCCACTGTTATTACAGTACCATCTTTTTGTATCCAGTGCAGAAAGTGAACCTTGGGAAACCACTGGGGGCCTTCCAGAACACACAGAGCAGAGGACCCCCCATGTGAAAGCACTTGAGTGTGCCACATCGAGGAATGACTTTGCAGAGCCTATAGTAGTCCTTCAGGTGATGGGGTTCAGGAGATGGGGATGGGAAGAGGAGTCCCTCTGGAAGATTGGAGATCAAGGGTACGCCCCAAATGGCACCCTACGCCCTAGGTAGTGCACTATTTTTTGGCAAGAGCCCTATGGGCCCAGGTCAAAAGTAGTGCACTGTAAAGGGAATAGGGTGCCATTTGGGACACAACCCAAATGTAGCTGCAACATAAAACTCCATTGGGAGATCTTAAAAAAACTCCTTTGTAATGTGAAGTTTCGGAAGTTAATACAAAGGCCCTTTAGTTAGATGCCTGTAACAAACAGAACAAAGACATTACTTTAACAGATTTCATTGAACTAACGTGTTATAAAAAGACATCAGTTCCTGCCTCAAGGAGGAAACTACTCCTTGTCATTAAAGGACACAATGTAGAGTAAATATCAGGAGACATCAGTGGTTTGGGATTTTAATTGGGTTTGGGATTGATACCCTTTCAAAAATAATATACAGAGGATAATGCATATTATTTTAGATACCTATTTTGCAACTGCCATAAAAAATTATGTACGGGAATGTATTCTTTTAATGGTAATATATGTATTTTACTGTATATAGCGCTTTTCATTACAAGTAGAATCTCAAAGTCGCTATAGAAACAAAATAAGCAAAAAACTATTTAACAAAACAAATGTACTGTAGGTATCTGGCAGTACTTGGGTGATGGTCTCCCACAGCTTTAGATGATAGGCAGTTCAGAAATGTACTGTAGTATCTTGAGAGGAGAGCGTGTAGATGGAACAGCAGGGAGGTACTTTAGAGACATCTGACTGCCAGGCCATGGAGCTCCTCAACGGGCACCTAGTCCACTTTCTTAACCCATATCCCACAAATGTACAAATATTCCCAATAAATGCAATATACCTTTAAACTTACCAACAACAAATACATTTAATTATAACACAAGACACCCTCCTAGCAGAGGAAATGGAACTCATATATATCGTATTACCATTCATCCAGAAAAATACATAGAGGGTGAACTCCTGTTAGTTTAAGGCCTCCTGGTAGAGTCTGAGTAGTATGGGGTCAGAGAGGATACGGGGCCAAGGCCCATCAGACAGCATGGCCCACAGGCTCACTCTGTCTGCTCTGCAGCTAAGCTAAGCAGTCTTGGAGCTAGGTGTGCCGGCGCTCCGCTTCGCTCACAGGGAAACAGATGGGAACACGGGGAAATGCCGGGGGAGGCCGAATTCCGGTCAAAAGAAGGTGATATCGGAGCGTGACCGCCAGCATGTCCGGAAACACCTCTCTCGGAAAACACACAAGGGAACTGGGCCGCCAGTTGTTGGGGGGGTTAGAGATTTGTGATTTTTTTTTGGCAACTCAGCATCTCCGTGTCAGCATAGCCCCAGCCTAACACTCTGATTCAGGAGCTGTATGAGATGAGATAGTGAGATGCGTCTGCCAAGCCTGTTATTTAGAAGTTGGTGATGAGTGACTAGGGAGCGAAAAATTCAGCTGCAGGGATACTTTCAATATTTGTACAAGTATCTATTTTTTTAGTTTACAGGTCGGGAAAAAGTGAGAATTTTTATTTTATTTTATGGATTGTTGCAATTTTAAAGGCCTGATGAAGTTGGCAGAGATCCAAGCTCCCAGAAGTCCGATTTGCAAGAAATTAATTTTCCTCTATGAGCATTTTGGCAGCTTTTCACAAAGAACACCACGGTACTGTACGTCCGGATCATAGCAGAAAAAAGTTGAACAGGCTATTATGGGTATACTGTATGTTTGTTTGTGGTGTGGCCTCCTCACCTCACAAGTTGTGAAACGTAAATGATTAGAAATAGACCAAATTAATAGAAAAACATCAATAACTTAGGTAGTTTCAAAGGTCATCAGTGAAATACAGGAAGACATCATCTTACCGACCAGTTTACATCAAAGTACAAACTCTGGAGAGCAATTGAACAGTTAACGTTTTCCAAATATCCCACAGTATACGTAAAACCATTATTATTCCAGTTTAGCCGTTTACGTCCATGATCCCGTAGTAATATTTGTCAACCAGAGAACCAGTCACAATGCAGAGGCCATGTACACAGAATTCTTAATTACAGATTAGAGAGCAACAAAACCCTCCACTACGGTCTCCATGTGTCAAGTGACGTAGGGTACAAAGGGAACAAAGGGAGCAAAGTCCTTCTCTTTCTCCCCGCTCTCCTCTCTTTTTCATCTGTGAAAATGTAAAATGCATTAGATAGTGACTGTGGGTAGGTGGGCCTCGGGCTAGATTACAGCTGCACGCTTGACTGTGTAGGAGGGCAGTTTTACCATGTACCCAAGGGCCCACGTAACCTCAGCAAAGTCTATTAATACCATAGTTAAATGCAACACACACACATTTACACACACATGCTCAGATATATTTACACACACACACACACACACACACACACACACACACACACACACACACACACACACACACACACAAACACACACACACACACACACACACACACACACACACACACACACACACACACACACACACACACACACACACACACACACACACACAGTGTATCATCAAAATGTCATTACAGTTAAACAAAAGTTTCAAATGACTTGAGTTGATTCATTTCATTGTGCCTTATCAATCGACTTCTCCCTATTTTCCCTCCTCCCCCTAACAATTACTCTTTCAACTGATTTTGTATTGTTTTTTTTTCATGGCCTGGTGGCGTACCACAAGCGTTCCAAAGTACAAAAAAAGAAAACAACTAGTGGATGTGAAAGCCAGAGAACATAACGACGAAAAGGAGGCCTATTGTGAGGAAAGGTTCTGTGGGCTGCTCAGACGAAAGCCACGGTGGCTCTAATAACACTGGCTGACTAGCTGTCTCTTCCTGCTGTCGGCACTACAGTGGGCAAAACGTTAAGAAAAGAGGAGCAACACCATTACTTTGCCACGTTCAGAAGGCTGGAGGCATGTGTTAATTACTGAGTAAAGCACGAGCTAAAAAGGTGTAACAGCCCAGATATTGGAAGCCGAATTCGGTAGCCACAACAACATACCTTTGTTCACCAATTAGATCTGCCACCTCATGTTTCATGTCTGTTACTATACTGCTAGCAGCTTAATCTCACACTTAAAAGATTATTAGGTCTCCAACAGGATGGGATAATCACAGATAGGAGGAATTGATTATTATTGTTATTTTTTATTAAATATTGGGTGGTATCACTATGTTGTATAGAAAAAATATCGAGTCTATTTAGAATGCGATAGACAATGGTAGTAGTGCCACGAGGCAAAGCTGTCTTTATACAGTATATGCTTCACTTTCTGTAAATAAGAATATATAAATTGCTAATTTGCTAATTGCTAATTGCTAATTTGCATAGTAGCTAACTTGCCGATCGAAAGGGAGGCAGAAAGAGAAAGAGGATGTTACTTAGAGAGAACAGGAGTGAGAGAGGAGGGAGGGGTGTGTGTATCACGTGAAATAAAACAAACATATTGGCTCTGATTTCATCAGATAGGTGGCAGCAGGGTCCCAGTGCTGGTCTGAATTACAGCTGTTTATCTTCCAGCTTTCTTCAAGATTAATTAAATGCAAATGTAACACTGTGAATCATGGGAATACCTGCCAGAACCCTTATTAATACCTTAACTTAAAAACCCCTCCACCGTAATCATTCATTTGCTAAAGCAAGGCAGCGATACCCTTCATTCTCCCCCTCTCCTCTCCCCCTCTCCTCTCCTACTCGCCTGAAAAACAATGCATGGATGGATGCCCAATTAGTCCAGAAGCACTCTTATCCTCCCTTCAGCCCCTGTGGCCCTCAGAGGACACCACGATAACCTGGCAACCTAGGTGGAGAGCGTTTGAAGGCTGCGTCTTGGCCGCCATCACGTCGAAGAAAGAAAGAATTCCGTCACCATGTCATCCAGTACAAAGGATAAAAACAGATTCAACCGGAAATTCAATGTGGCACCACATATGGGATTCATGAGGGTGCTTATACGTTCCTTTCCCTTTTTCTTGAAAATACTACAGGAAAAGTTGCCCTGCATGTGAAGCTGGTGTCATGTGTAGCCATCATAATGTCTGTATAGATCTGTGTTTAATTTGGGGGCTGGGTGGTGGCAGGGAGGGGAGATCTGAAGCCGCCACAGGTTTGTGGCAGATGGCTTGGTGTCAGCTATGACAGGCAGCCAGTTCTCTGGCTTCCCCAGCAGATTTTTGCCTCCCTCACCCCTCCCTCCGCCCTCTTCCATCCCCCTCCACCCCCTCTTTCCATCTCCTTGGTCCCCTCTCCCACCACTTCTTATCTGTGATCAGGTAAATATGGGCACACTTTGGAAAGTTTTGCGGATGGATTCCGCCCCGGGCTGCAAGTTTGTGATTTAGCCCCATCTGTCACAGATCTTCAACTGGCTCCGGCTGCCAGGAGGGACCTGGATTCTGTCCGTGCTCTCAGAGCTCAGAACTGCTCAAAGAATGCAGAGAGAGAGGGAGAGAGAGAGAGAGAGAGAGAGATAACACATTTGTGGTGTAAATGACTCAGTGAATGATTAGTGTGTCAGTGTTTCCTTCATTACCTGCTTCTCCCACTGATCTAATAAACTTCTACATGTCACATCTCCTCAGCAAAATCCTTCCATAAAGCAAACCAATCGACAACAAAACCCCAGAACTTTCGTTTTATATTAGACACATTTTAAACCGACGGATAGCTTAGCTTTGATGTGGACGCCAAATCCAGAGCCCTCTATTCAACTAAGGCGCACGACATATCCATATTGTTGCCACAGAACTTGTCAACTAAATGAGTGATCATCTGAAAGATTGAAAGATTGAAAGTGAACCATATTGAGAGTAAAAGATTAGAGTGGGAGAAAGAGAATACGTCTAAGGAGTAACCTTCATAAAATATGTGACGCACATTCGCCATATGATGGATGCTTACCACATTTGTTGGCACGTACTTTAACTGAATAAATGAAAGTCAGGATTAGTGGTCTTTAAGTGGTGGCATTGCATATGGAACTGCTTTATTCTTGACACCTTCAATGGAAATCACAATGCATCAGTTGAAGTTCAAGAACTTCCATAACCACTTTCTTATCCCCTCATTAAGCATTGTGTAACATTCGTCAAAAGGAGTCGACCAAGGTGCAGCGTGGAATATGTTCATCTCGTGATTTATTTACTCAGAACACGATAAAAGTAATGAACAAAGAAAATACGTCCGTCACGTTCTGTAGGCACACAAAGCAATACAAAAATAAGATCCCACAAACACAGGTGGAAAAAAGGCTACCTAAGTATGGTTCCTAATCAGAGGCAATGATAGACGGCTGCTTCTGGTTAGGAACCATACTCGGCCCAACACAAAGAAATACAAAACATAGAATGCCCACCCCACACCCTGACCTAACCACATAGAGAAACAAACCCTCTCTCTCAGGTCAGGGCTTGACACATTGTCCCAGTACAGGGAGGAGATACAGTGCAGAACATCCCTGATTTCAAGCACAGCGAAGATGTGACCAACCGACGTTCATTCTCACAATTTCACCAAACAATCTATGAAATTAGGGTTATCTGAATTATACTGAGACTATGTTGAGAAACTAGTGAAGTAAATTTCACAGGAACCTTAATGTTTTCTTTTTGGGAGGCAGATTGCTACAATCAATACAAAAGTTCTCTGGAATACAATGTCAACCATATTGAAAATGCATAGGATGATAGCTGATGTGCTATATGCTCCAGGCTGTTATAAATTAGATAAAGACGTCTTAAACGCTACCAGCATCTCTCGACGGGATGGAAAATATGTGATGTAAAACTCTTGTTAGACATTTCCCATGGACCTTTGGGTTGAAAGAGAGAGTGGGTGGACTGATGGGGATGTACATAATTGATTAATGACTTTTTTTTTCACTTTAAGGCCTCTACTTTTCTATTTTCTTTCAGGATGCGGAGAGCCTCATTCATTTAACTTTAATTTATGAGGGGCTATAGCTAGGTGGGACTGTGTCTCGGTGTTCAGCATAGAGTATCACTAAGGAGAGGATGTTTTTGTTCAGGACTTCCAACAGTGTTGGTGGCAAAATGTGTAAATAATGTAGATATAAAGTGGAAGGATTCTTGATCACTCGACTATGGCTAACAGAGTATTGAAAACTAGATGTAAATCAGACTAGTTTATACATAGTCATATACAGTGAGGGAACAAAGTATTTGATCCCCTGCTGATTTTGTACGTATTCCCACTGACAAAGAAATGATCAGTCTATAATTTGAATGGTAGGTTTATTTGAACAGTGAGAGACAGAATAACAACAAAAAAATCCAGAAAAACGCATGTCAAAAATGTTATAAATTGATTAGCATTTTAATGAGGGAAATAAGTATTTGACCCCCTCTCAATCAGAAAGATTTCTGGCTCCCAGGTGTCTTGTATACAGGTAACGAGCTGAGATTAGGAGCACACTCTTAAAGGGAATGCTCCTAATCTCAGTTTGTTACCTGTATAAAAGACACCTGTCCACAGAAGTAATCAATCAATCCGATTCCAAACTCTCCACCATGGCCAAGACCAAAGAGCTCTCCAAGGATGTCAGGGACAAGATTGTAGACCTACACAAGGCTGGAATGGGCTACAAGACCATCGCCAAGCAGCTTGGTGAGAAGGTGACAACAGTTGGTGGGATTATTCGCAAATGGAAGAAACACAAAAGAACTGTCAATCTCCCTCGGCCTGGGGCTCCATGCAAGATATCACCTCGTGGAGTTGCAATGATCATGAGAACGGTGAGGAATCAGCCCAGAACTACACGGGAGGATCTTGTCAATGATCTCAAGGCAGCTGGGACCATAGTCATCAGAAAACAATTGGTAACACATTACGCCGTGAAGGACTGAAATCCTGCAGCGCCTGCAAGGTCCCCTTTCTCAAGAAAGCACATATACATGCCAGTCTGAAGTTTGCCAATGAACATCTGAATGATTCAGAGGACAACTGGGTGAAAGTGTTGTGGTCAGATGAGACCAAAATGGAGCTCTTTGGCATCAACTCAACCCGCCGTGTTTGGAGGAGGAGGAATGCTGCCTATGACCCCAAGAACACCATCCACACCGTCAAACATGGAGATTATTGCTTTGGGGGTGTTTTTCTGCTAAGAGGACAGGACAACTTCACCGCATCAAAGGGATGATGGACGGGGCCATGTACCGTCAAAACCTTGGGTGAGAACATCCTTCCCTCAGCCAGGGCATTGAAAATGGGTCGTGGATGGGTATTCCAGCATGACAAAGACCCAAAACACACGGCCAAGGCAACAAAGGAGTGGCTCAAGAAGAAGCACATTAAGGTCCTGGAGTGGCCTAGCCAGTCTCCAGACCTTAATCCCATAGAAAATCTGTGGAGGGAGCTGAAGGTTCGAGTTGCCAAACGTCAGCCTCGAAACCTTAATGACTTGGAGAAGATCTGCAAAGAGGAGTGGGACAAAATCCCTCCTGAGATGTGTGCAAACCTGGTAGCCAACTACAAGAAACGTCTGACCTCTGTGATTGCCAACAAGGGTTTTGCCACCAAGTACTAAGTCATGTTTTGCAGAGGGGTCAAATACTTATTTCCTTCATTAAAATGCAAATCATTTTATAACATTTTTGACATGCGTTTTTGTTGTTATTCTGTCTCTCACTGTTCAAATACACCTACCAATAAACCTACCATTTTTGACATGCGTTTTTGTTGTTATTCTGTCTCTCACTGTTCAAATAAACCTACCATTAAAATTATAGACTGATTATTTCTTTGTCACTGGGCAAACGTACAAAATCAGCAGGGGATCAAATACTTTTTTCCCTCACTGTATACAGTGATATATACTAGTCATATATACAGTGCTGTGAAAAAGTATTTGCCTCCTTCCTGATGTCCTATTTTTTTGGCATATTTGTCACACTTAAATGTTTCAGATCATCAAACAAATTTTAATATAACACAAAGATAACCCAAGTAAACACAAAATTCAGTTTTTAAGTGATAATTTTATTTATTAAGGGAAAAAGCTGTCCGAACCTTCATGGCCCTTTGTGGCAAAGTAATTGCCCCCCCTTGTTAAATAATGAATTTATTGTGGTTAATCAACTTTTTTGGAAAGCTGAGTTCAATTTCACTAGCCACACCCAGGCCTGATTACTGCCAGACCTGTTGAATTAAGAAATCACTTAAATAGAACCTGTCTGACTGTCACGCTCTGACCTAGGAGAGCTGTGTTTTCTCTGTTTAGCTAGGCCAGGGTGTGATAGGTGGGTGGGCTTTCTATGTTTTGTTTTCTATGTTTTGGCCGGGTATGGTTTCCAATCAGAGGCAGGTGTCTATCGTTGTCTCTGATTGGAAGCCATACTTAGGCAGCCTTTTTTTCCTTTGGGTTTGGTGGGTAGTTGCTTTCTGTTTAGTTGTAAGTACCTGACGGAACTGTCGGCTGTCATTCTTTATTGAATTTGTAAAGTGTTAATTTTTTTTCATTAAACTACAAGATGAACATATTCCACGGTGCACCTTGGTCTACTCCTTTTGACACCTGTGACACTGACAAAGTGAAGTAGGCCAAAAGATCTCAAAAAGCAAGACATCATGTCGTGATCCAAAGAAATTCAGGAACAGATGAGAAACAAAGTAATTGACATCTATCAGTCTGGAAAGGGTTACAAAGCCATTTATATAAAGATTTGGGACTCCGGCGAACCACGGTGAGAGCCATTATCCACAAATTGAGAAAATTTGGAACAGTGGTGAACCTTCCCAGGAGTGGCCGGTCTACCAGAATTCCCCCAAGAGCATAGCAACGACTCATTCAAGAGGTCACAAAAGAACCAACAACAACATCTAAAGAACTGCAGGTCTCACTTGCCTCAGTTAAGGTCAGTGTTCATGACTCAACCATAAGAAAGAGACTGGGCAAAAATGGTATCCATGGCAGAGTTCCAAGGCGAAAACCACTGCTAACCAAAAATAACATAAAGGCTCATCTTACTTTTGGTAAAAAACATCTTGATGATCCCCAAGACTTTTGGGAAAATATTCTGTGGACTGACGAGACAAAAGTTGAACTTTTTGGAAGGTGTGCGTCCCGTTACATCTGGCGTAAAAGTAACACAGCATTTCAGAAAAAGATCATCATACCAACAGTCAAATATGGTGGTGGTAGTGTGATGGTCTGGGGCTGCTTTGCTGCATCAGGACCTGGACGACTTGCTGTGATTGATGGAACCATGAATTCTGCTCTCTACCAAAGAATCCTGAAGGAGAATGTCCGGCCATCAGTTTGTGACCTCAAGCTGAAGCGCACTTGGGTTCTGCAGCAGGACAATGATCCAAAACACACCAGCAAGTCCACCTCTGAATGGCTTAAAAAAAACAAAATGAAGGTTTTGGAGTGGCCTAGTCAAAGTCCGGACTTGAATTGAATTGAGATGCTGTGGCATGACCTTAAAAAGGCCGTTCATGCTCGAAAACCCTCCAATGCGGCTGAATAAAAACAATTCTGCAAAGAGGAGTGGGCCAAAATTCCTCCACAGCGACGTGAAAGTCTCATTGCCAGTTATTGCAAACGCTTGATTGCAGTTGTTGCTGCTGAGGGTGGCACAACCAGTTATTAGGTTTAGGGGGAAATTACTTTTTCACATAGGGCCATGAAGGTTCAGATAGCTTTTTTCCCTTAACAAATAAAATCATAATTTAAAAACTGCATTTTGTGTTTACTTGGGTTATCTTTGTGTAATATTTAAATTTGTTTGATGATCTGAAACATTTAAGTGTGACAAATGTGCAAAAAAATAAGAAATCAGGAAGGGGGAAAATACTTTTTCACAGCACTGTATATATACGGTTGAAATCGGAAGTTTACATACACCTTAGCCAAATACATTTTAAACTCAGTTTTTCACAATTCCTAATTTTTTATCCTAGTAAAAAGTCCCAATCTTAGGTCAGTTAGGATCACCACTTTATTTTAAGGTTAAAGCTTGGTCATAAATGGGTCTTCCAAATGGACAATGACCTCAAGCATACTTCCAAAGTTGTGGCAAAATGGCTTAAGGACAACAAAGTCAAGGTATTGGAGTGGCTATCACAAAGCCCTGACCTCAATCCTATAGAAAATGTGTGGGCAGAACTGAAAAAGTGTGTGCGAGCAAGGAGGCCTACAAACCTGATTCAGTTACACCAGCTCTGTCAGGAGGAATGGGCCAAAATTCATCCAAATTATTGTGGGAAGCATGTGGAAGGCTACCTGAAATGTTTGACCCAAGTTAAACAATCTAAAGGCAATGCTACCAAGTACTAATTGAGTATATGTACATTTCTGACCCACTGGGAATGTGATGAAAGAAATAAAAGCTGAAATAAATCATTCTCTCTACTATTATTCTGACATATTACATTCTTAAAATAAAGTGGTGATTCTAACTGACCTAAGACAGGGATTTTTTACTAGGATTAAATGTCAGGAATTGTGAAAAACTAAGTTTAAACGTATTTGGCTAAGGTATATGTAAACTTCCGACTTCAACTGTGCATAGTATAGGTTGCATTTTTAACCATTATGATCCTGACTCTGAGCCATTAACCATTCAATAGACAGTGGAAGGTAATGACTTTGGAACATTTTGAGTGTTAAATTGAGTTTTTCTCACCGGTCAAATAATCTCTCCTTGCATATTAACCTTGTCATATTTTACCTATTTATTTTGTAAAACATGCCGTAATAATAGAAATATATTACAATACAGTGGCATACCGTAGCTTTCAGACTCTGAATTCAATAACTGTTCAGAAGTAGGAAATCAGTATAATGTCGGCGGTAGTTAATGGTAAATGGGATGTACAGTATGACAGAATTATTCATCTTCCTTAGGGCAGACACTTGGAAAAGGACTCAGTACTGAATGGATGTATGTTAATCGGTCAAATATTGTAGATCAAAATGGTGTAACAGCTATTTTACCTATTGAAGGTTTAACAGTCATATACTGTACTGAAGTCTTTGCAAAATAATCGTGAGTAGGGTCAGTAAAAGCATTTACTATAAGTCCCTTTTAAACTGGAGACTCATTTAAAGTGACACCCTTGTGACTATTTTGTTGCTTGCTTGCTATTCACAAGTATTGTTTGAATTAGAAAATACCCTTAATCAGTATTCTCAGTTTTCCTTTCACTACAAGACATGTAGAATTTTCTTTTCACAGGCACATATTTTTACATTAACACAGTATTTTAAGCTGACAATAAACAGGAGTGTCCTACATAATACTAGCTCACCTTTTAAAGGACGAAAGATAGAAAGGAAAAGCAGAAAGTTGTTTTGGACCTGAAAGGATCCTGTTTTTTCCCTCCTTGACATACTTTCTCACCGCTTTTACCACAATTTGAGTTCATGTTCATCTAATTTCACTTACTATCTTAACATGGTGTCCTCTGGCAAACGTCTGGCCTCCTGCAAAACCCCGTAGCCTTTTAAAGAGTGGCTCAGGTACAGAAATTCAGCTGCAGGAAAAATAGATACATATTTTATGAAACAAAAACCTCAAAGCAGAACCTAGATATTAGTCACTTTAGTAATTAAAAATGTATACTGCTCTGTGCAGTCTCATGTTGTGCATTATTAAAACCTGATTTTTCGAAGTTACATCGGCTCAAAAAGATTTTTAATGCCAAACAGTCCCTCAGAGTGACTATGTGCACTTCACTCGTCTCCTGTGGGTGAATTAACGAGTCCTGTACCGAATGAAAACATTCACAAATGTATATCGGCAGGAATCTACCCACCAGGTATGAAAGTGACACAGAAATAAACCCAAATCCGAGATGTGCAGAAAACGTACAGTTGTAACCCAAATAACAAAAACATACATATATTAAATGTTCTACCAAAAACACCGTCACTTGTTTAGATTTTCTATGAAATATGAATAAGATTATGATTAACATTAGAAGAAAAAAAATCCAACAAAAAGTAATTATTGTTTACATGGATGGTAGTTCCCAGTAACAGCCAACTCAGAAACACACGTAGAGGCCACATAACTTATTCAAATGATTACCTTGGTGGAGTAGCAGAGTAAAGTCCTTTAATTCACTTGGTTAAGGTTAGCCAGTAGTGTGGTAATCCCCTTTCTGCTCCATATGAGGAGAAAGCATTGGTATGCTGCCTTAAAATAGGCATCAGTGTTTACACCAAGGGAAAGCCCGAAATCTGCTCCTCATTAACAGCTGTTGCAATAGAAACATGGCTCATGCCACTAAAATAATTTTTAAATAGCACAGGCAGTTATCCACTGGAAAATGGAAAATTACTTCACAGCATGACTTAAAGGGGCAATCTGCTGTTGTCACATCCATTTTTGGACACAATTTACTGATATGTGCCTATTGATTATTGAAGAATATAATGCATAAATGCCTCATGAGCTTAGCTCAACTGTTGTACCCCATCAGAACCATAAATATAAGCTTGTTTTACTCCAATGTTTGTAAGCAAAGTAAATGGAAACAAACACTATATAGCCTCAAAGCATGGTCAAAACTATAGTTGTGATATCATTAATGCTCAGTCCTTGCATCCTAGCTTTGTCTATCCATTTGAGAGTGGTTACATTTCTCCAGCCCCATCCCTCAGCTTTTTACCAAAACAGGGGCGGGTACACTTTATTATTGTTTCAACAGCTGACAGCCGCTTTAAGATGTACATTTCTCACAAAAATATTAACAAGAGCTGTTAGCTCTTAGCTGTTTAAATGTTCACATTTAGGTATTTGTATTTGGTGAACACAATCTGGCAAGAAAAGTATAGGTAGTAGCTTCGATATAAACATGATGATGTTTCGAAATATATCAAAACAACTGCCTGACAAAAGGTTATTTCACAGAAAACACACTTATAATTTGAAGAAGCTGGCCTACTAGATATTGCTACAGCTAGCTAGCACTGCATCTAGCTGTACTTTAGCACTTAGTTGTACAGCTACAGCTAGCTGTACGGCTACAACTAGTCCTAACGACTAGCTATTTTCCCTTACACATTAAACCCGAAAAGTGAACATAGATAAAAGTACACACACATGAAAACGTAATTAATATGGACAACAGCAAACTGCACAAAGTCATATCATATCATGAATATTCAAATTACAGTATAGAATTACAAGCTGGTAATTCCTTCAAAAGAGTTCCAATTATTTATTAAATGCACATTGAAGCACATAAAAAGTATTGCCATTGTAACCACTCACTCAATCAAAAGGACGTGATAACAAAAACAATACAAAGATTTGAGCATCATCAGTTTTGCATTCTGTGTGTGGTTTACTTTCATAGGAGGGAAGCCTTTATGTTGTCTCTTTATACACGATACAGCTCACATATAAAATGAACCCTGCATAATCTATTACAGTCTAAATGTAATTTGAATTGAATCAGCGTCAAAAAGGCAAACAATGATGGCTCTGTGGCAATTAATAAATTGTCTGCGAAATCTATGAGGCTTAATATGAATTTCTATTCAATTCGAGTCCATTAACTGTAAGTGCACGTAGTTATTATTGGGCTTTTGATTCTGCAATACTTCCCTGATAATTTTGTTTAGTAAAATGACTTCTCTCCCTGAGGGGCTTAAAGGGACTCCGGCTGCATCCCTATTCCCTACATAGAGCGCACTTCTTTTGACCAGAGCACTATGGGCCTGGTCAATGGTAGTGCACTATATAGGGAATAGTGTACAATTTGGGGGCCCAGACTATGCCACCATCCACTCATAAATGAATGAATCAGATAGTTTAGACTCGGCTCTAACGAAGATGACACAACCCTGACACCTTTGTCGAGCAATAAGAGGAATATTCATGTGTATTCATAAAGCATATGCTTTTTCACTGAGATAGGAAGGGTGGGAAACACCTCATTACATAGAAATGAAAAGGGAAGGAAAGTAAAAGAGACTATGACTGCTACTGGTTGGAAAGTAAATACAATGAGGTGATTAAAATAGGTCTGCTTTAAGCATGCTGCTAATTAAATGGATATGCTAATGCTGTCATACTTAGCAGATGGAATTACAATTACTTACTGTAGTGCATATGTTCTGGTATTCTTAACATGACACGGAACCCCATGTGGGAATCATACTTTACCATCAAATGTTGTTCCGCAAGAAACCCGCCCCTCCCTCAACACCCAGGCATCTCACCACCCACCCACCCTTGTTCAAAAACATGGAGAAAACAAGAAGCGAGAGAGGATGAAAAATTCAAACCACCGTGAACTTCAGTGCCAGAGTTATGCCAAGGGGCAGAGTCAGTGAGGATATCAGACCATTGACAGAATGTTTTAAGTTATATCGTTATTTTGTCCTTTTTTCATACTTTTAAGATTCCTGACCACTGCTAGAGTCTTACAGGACAACATAGTTGGTACAAAATACAGTGGGTGGCCACTATCACTGCTCCCCATTAGTTTGGTTGTAATGACTGTAAAAGTGTAGTGTTTCAAGTAAACTATGTGGGACAAAAAATGACCATTACCTCAAAGTGGGATGTGACCATACAAACTCAGAACAAGACATTGCAAGACCCAGTTAAGCTCTGCCTCTATCTTTCCTTGATATGGGGCAGACTCCATCAGTGTCAAAACGCCTGTCTACTTCCTTTCTTCTGGTCCAGACACTGTTGCCTGTAGCAAATGCATATGGGTGAAAGGAAAGGCAGACAAGCTGGGTGGTGTTAGATCAAAATACTGAACCATTCCCCTGCAGCTCTCCGTTCAGACTCCTAGAGCTGGGTGATTGAAGTCGAGTAGGCCGCAGCACGATGTCTGTCTGTCTGATTCGGTGGGGGGTCCACGTATTGTAGACTACATTGATGAAAGGTGATATACATTTTGGTAAGTTTAGGTAGGTCTGAATATAAAACAAATATCTGAAAGGTAATGAAGGTCATTTTCACAAAGGAAAATGCATTTAATATAAAGCAACCACAAGACAAGATGATAACTTGTGAATCTAAATGTTTTTAATACAGTATGAGGTTTAATGTTCCTTTAAGCTGTCATTGAAACGTATACCTGCTATCACTTCTGCTTTTAGCATGACTGGGATACTGATCGTCTAATTAGAGCCATACAGTTGATGAACTGAGTACCATTCAACCGTTGACTTTTCTATTTCTGTCAAACCTAATGACATTAGCTCTGTGATTACCAGATTATTCACAGTTTCTTCCCTGGCAACTTTTGAGGTATGAGACAATTATTATAATTTTTCATTCCTTTACATACATTATTGCTTGTTGCATACAGTGCCTTCAGAAAGTATTCATACCCCTTGACTTATTCCACATTTTGTTGTGTTACAGCCTGATTTCAAAATGGATTGAATATATAATTTTTTTAACCCATCTACACATAATACCAAATAATGACAAAGTGGAAATATATTTAGAAAATTGTTGGTCATTTATTGAAAATGACACAATACATATCATAATCACATTTGGAAGCAATTACAGCTGTGAGTCTTTCTGGATAAGTCTCTAAGAACTTTGCACACCTGGATTGTACAATGTTTGTACATTATTATGTTTAACATTCTTCAAGCTCTGTCAAGTTGATTGTTGATGAGTGACAGCCAATTTCATGTCTTGCCATAGATTTTCAAGTCGATCTAAGTCAAAACTGTTACTAGGCCACTCAGGGACATTCAACGTCATCTTGCTAAGCTACTCCAGTGTATATTTGGCCTTGTGTTTTATGGTATTTTCCTGCTGAAAGGTGAATTTGTCTCCCAGTGTCTGTTGGAAAGCAGACTGAACCAGGTCTTCGTCTAGGATTCTGTGTCTTTTTATCCCCAAAAAACTCCTTATTCCTTTCAGATGACAAACATACCCATAACATGATGCAGCCATCACCATGCTTGAAAACATGAAGAGTGGTACTCAGTGATGTGTTGTGTTGGATTTGCCCCAAACATAGTGCTTCGTATTCAGGACATAAAGTTAATTTCCAAATTTTTTGCAGTTTTACTTTAATGCCTTATTGCAAACAGGATGCATGTTTTGGAATATGTTTGTTCTGTACAGGCATCCTTCTTTTCACTCTGTCATTTAGGTTAGTATTGTGGAGTAACTTATCACAGCCATTAAACTATGTAACTGTTTTAAAATCGCCTCATGGTGAAATCCCTGAGTGGTTTTCTTCCTTTCCGGCAACTGAGTTAGGAAGGACGCCTGTATCTTTCTAGTGAGTTATTGGCACACCATCCAAAGTATAATTAATATCTTCACCATGCTCAAACAGATATTCAATGTCTGTTTTTGTTTTTTTACCCATCTACCAATGGGTGCACATCTTTGTGAGCCATTGGAGAAACTGTCGGATCTACACTACCGGTCAAACGTTTTAGAACACCTACTCATTTAAGGGTTTTTCTTTATCTTTTACTATTTTGTACATTGTAGAACAATAGTGAAGACATCAAAATTATGAAATAACACATATGGAATAATGTAGTAACCAAAAAAGTGTTAAACAAATCAAAATATATTTTATATTTGAGATTCTTCAAATAGCCACCCTTTGCCTTGATGACAGCTTTGCACACTCTTGGCATTCTCTCAACCAGATTCACCTGGAATGCTTTTCCAACAGTCTTGAAAGATTTCCCACATATCCTGAGCACTTGTTGGCTGCTTTTCCTTCACACTATGGTCAGACTCATCCCAAACCATCTCAATTTAGTTGAGGTTGGGGGGTTGTGGAGGCCAGGTCATCTGATGCAGCATTTCATCACTCTCCTTCTTGGTAAAATAGCCCTTACTCAGCCTGGAGTTGTGCTGGATCATTGTCCTGTTGAAAAACAAATGATAGTCCCCCTAAGCGTAAACCAAACCAGATGGGACGGCGTATCGCTGCAGAATGCTGTGGTAGTTATGCTGGTTAAGTGTGCCTTTAATTCTAAATAAATCACAAACAGTGTCACCAGCAAAGCATCCCCACACCATAACACCTCCTCCTCCATGCTTTATGGTGGGAAATACACATGCAGAGATCATCTGTTCACCCACACCGCGTCTCACAAAGACACGATGGTTGGACCCAAAGATCTTCAATTTGGACTTTAGACCAAAGGACAAATTTCCACTGGTCTAATGTTCATTGCTCATGTTTCTTGGCCCAAGCAAGTCTTCTTATTAGTTTCCTTTATTTGTGGTTTCTTTGAGGCAAATCGACCATGAATGCCTGATTCACACAGTCTCCTCTGAACAGTTGATGTTGAGATGTGTCTGTTACTTGAACTCTGTGAAGCATTTATTTGGGCTGCAATTTCTGAGGCTGGTAAATCTAATAAACGTATCCTCTGTAGCAGAGGTAACTCTTGGTCTTCCATTCCTGTGGCGGTCCTCATGAGAAGCAGTTTCATCATAGCACTTGATGGCTTTTGCGACTGCACTTGAAGACACTTTTAAAGTTCTTGAAATTTTCTGCATTGACTGACCTTCATGTTTTAAAGTAATGATGGACTGTAATTTCTCTTTGCTTATTTGAGCAGTTCTTGGACTTGGTTTTTTACCAAATAGGGCTATCTTCTCTATACCCCCCCCCCCCCCCCCCCCACAACACAGCTGATTGGCTCAAATGCGTCAAGAAGGAAATCAATTCCACAAATGAACTTTTAAGAAGGCACACCTGTTAATTGAAATGAATTCCAGGTGTCACACCCTGATCTGTTTCACCTGCTTGTCTCCACCCCCCTCCAGGTGTCGCCCATCTTCCCCACTTATCCCCTGGGTATTTATACCTGTGTTTTCTGTCTGTCTGTGCCAGTTCATCTTGTTTGCCAAGTCAACCAGCGGTTTTCTCTCAGCTCCTGTTTGTCCCAGTCTGTCTTTTTCTCATCCTCCTGGTGTTGACCCTTGCCTGTCCTGACAAAGACCGCCTGCCTGACCACTCTGCCTGCCCCTGACCTCAAGCCTGCCTGCCGCCCTGTACTGTTTTGGACTTTGCCCTGGCTATGAACGCTTGTCTGTCCCTGACCTACCTTTTGTCCATCCCTTGGATTATAATAAATACCAGAGCTCAAACCATCTGCCTCCTGTGTCTGCATCTGGGTCTCGCCTTGTGTCGTTATACCAGGCGACTACCCCATGAAGCTGGTTGAGAATTTCAAGAGAGTATAAAGCTGTCATCAAGACAAAGGTGGCTATTTGAGGAATCTGACATTTAAAATATATTTAGAATTTTTGGGGTTAGTACATGATTCCATATGTATTATTTCATAGTTTTGATGTGTTCACTTTTATTCTACAATGTAGAAAATAGTAAAAATCAAAAAAATCCCTTGAACGAGTAGGTGTTCAAAAACTTTTGACCGATAGAGTATGTTTGAAGTTTAGCGCTCGACTGAGGGACTTTACAGATACTGTAATTGTATGTGTGGGGTACAAAGGTGAGGTAATCATTCAAAAATCATTTTGTGCACTATTATAGCGCACAGACTGAGTTCATGCATTAATCCATTTTAAATTCAGACGGTAACACAACAAAATGTGAAAAAGGTCAAGGGGTGGGAACACTTTCTGAATTCACTGTATAAATGTGGACATGCACGCTGTAATTTGTGGAGCATTGAACAGCACATTTGATTTTGTGGAATCTTTATGCGGTATACATAAGAATATAATATATATCCAAGAGCTAAAAATTCCAGCTTTATTACAACTGAGAAAAGGGTGGCATTGTGATCCTGTGAGGTATACTGTGAAGTCTATTGCACCTTTTGAAATGTCATGCCTTTGGGTAAAAACAGTTGTAATTCTCCCAAAGCCCATCGTGTAAAGACCACTAATTGTGTCACGCAGTGTGGTAGGGTTTGGACCATAGCTAACAGGGGACCTGCCTGATGGCATTGAACCATGGAATCCGGGTTCTGTGTCTAGATTCCACTCTGCCTTGACCTTAATTTCAACAACTGGAGTCTGTGGGTGAGATGAACATCAAGGGTAGAGCGGCTTAAGACTTTCCTGTTCTTTGCTTCCAAAAACCAGGACACAACCAGGACCTTGATGAGACGGATCAGAACACTAACCCCCTACCCACCATAACATACCCCACTGGCACCCCGACCTCCCCCCCCCCCCCAACCCCCCAACCCACCACCACCCATTGCCACATGTGGGGAAGCATCTAGGGAGAGAGACTTTTGAGCTGCCACAGTAATTAAGTACTAAGAGGAGGCACTGAGAGGGAATGCAGGGGAACTCACAGGGGAACGGCATGCTGCCTGCTACATAGAGAGAGAATTTTGCATGTGGTGCCTCAGCTTAGCTTCCCTCAGGCTCGTTCTGGATCGGCAGCCATTGGGCTAGTTCTTGGCACTAGACAGCCCAGCCCACCAAAACACTCAGCGCAGTCGTTTAACCATGTATGTTGCATTAAAGATATGTTGATTGAATCCAAAGATGTACTAATTGGTTTGACGTTTTTTCCCTCATATTTTTGATTATTTCCACTGGACAGTGTGAAATGAAATTTGTTCAACATACAATAATAAAGAGATGGATATTCAAATAAATAACTCCTGGAACAGTCCCTAAGGATCTCAATAGAAAACTTATCTCATCTGTCTACTGATACAAAGTAATTAAGCAAATTACATGAACAAAGGGCTTGAAGGGCTTTCACTAATAGTGTATCTCACAACCTCTGGGTAAACAGTTTTAGATATAATTAAGGGGCACGCCATGGTCTAGTACAGTATTATATTATCACAGGGCCTGTGTTGTGCATTGGGACTTCCAATCTGTCTACTTTATAGGACACCCCTGAACAAATGTCAAACATCTCTCAATAATACACCTAAAGGTCTAATTGGAACTGAGTTTGTATAGATGCTTACAGTGCATGCTACTGTGAATGCACAGCAATACAAGAGAGACAGAAAGAGAGAGGAGAGAAAGAAAAGAGCCGAGAAAGAGAGGAGAAAGAGAATATGTGGAAGTGGATAACGGGAAATCTTTCAACAATTCAATATGCTCCAAACTGATCTGCGATGACAGTGCTGGTTTGTCTGAAGTTCAGGTTAATTAGCTGCTGCTTATTTTTAATGAACTTCATGCAGTTGTTTGCTTGTATAATCAAGGCAAAGAAGCAGAACCGCAAGCAAGCTGAGGTGCCAAAAATAAGCTGACAAAAGCACAGGACCCTCCTCGCCTACCCACCCTCCAAATGGAGGAGCCAACTGCCTGCTTCATAAAACTCGCTTAGCAGACACTCAAACAAAATGGACTGTAAAGTTCGTTAGATGAAAATATTAAAAAAGAATTAAGCTAATGGAGATAAAATTAAAAGAAATGAGGCAACAAACACATCACACCAAAAATGGTATTGCTGTGACAGCTAAGATTTCTAATGACAGACTACATTTGGAAAAATTAAATGGCATTCCGTGCTTAAATTTCTTTGAAAAGTAATGATCCATGAATGATGCTCACTCCAGGCACTTACGGGAAGGGGAGGGAGGAGTACGAGCGCTGTGGTGGAATAACAAAGGAGGATGTCCTGCAGAACGGTTTAGCTAGGTGGCACAGAGAGAGAGAGAGAGAGAGAGAGGCCGGTAGCGGTAGAAACAGAAAGGAGGAAAGAGCAGAACATGGGGGGAATTACAAGGATACAGATGCAAGGGAAAAGAAAATGGCTAAAGAAATGAAAATGGTGTACTTATTAAGAAAATTAGAGATTAGAGCAATCCATGCCATGCCAGCTTCACAACCATTCTCTGAAGGGATGGTATAAAACCCAGCTTGAAGCGTTTCAATAGGATGTTGTGTTCAGTTGTGTATGCAGGTGTGCGAATCAGCGAGTCCATTCTGTACATCACTATACATGTTTTGACGATGATAATATTCACTTGGAGTGTCTCATGGTCTCTCTTCCACTCTTCTCAAACGGGCCAGATTTATTACCATGGTTTTGTTACAGGCTTTACTGTGGCGGATTAGGACAGTCCCTGCTTTAGGATCAAATTGCAATAATTAGGTAAAACATGTGAGCCAAATCCATATTACACTTTGGATCTTCACACACTACAGTACCCTTCTTCTGTGGAATCATCTCAAGAAGAAGAAAAAAATATTCCATTTCATAGCAGATTCTGGAAATGAATGAAATCCTGGGATATTGCTGAGGTCTTTTCAGTGTTGGCAGTTAATCTCCTCAAGGAGAAATACAACATGACAATGGCAAAGCACCTCCAATAATTGGGTCCAACAGGCTTACCGTATTAAACCTGAAATTAGTTCTTCCCCTTTTAAGTATGATCCATTATTTCAATCCTGGGGAAAATTCCTGTCTTTGAGAATATTAATAAATCCCAAACAGCACAGATGAAAAACACCCCGCCCTTATGTAAAGTTAAAAGCTGTGTACCTGGCACCAAGGAAAAGGTCTCGCCAAGGACGGACACTTGAAAGTCTTGGTCCCTTCCTCTCTCAGCTTCAGAACCATCTTGAAGAAGACCTTGAGGCCTTTGTCGTGTTCCCTTGAAACAAACAAATAGAATTCAGGTCTTTTGATCGGCCTACTTCTCCACGTCCTCTTCCATTGTAAGCCAGAACTTAGACTTCAGAGATACTCAGCTTTTTCTATTCCTGCATTGAACTATAAAACCAGACAGGTCTTAAGAGAATGTAACTTAACTTTCTTCCACACCCAACATTATTACAAAATAAAGAAACTTTTAAAAAGTAATGCTGTTTCTCCTTTTCTACACTGTTTGCGACATGCAGTCACTGCGTTTATCTGTAAAGTATTCACATAAAGAATATGTCCTTTCTCCTTTTCCAGATACAGATGTAGGATATTCATTTGAGTCAGTTTGCTACAGCAAATTTTTTATTTATTTCACCTTTATTTAACCAGGTAGGCAAGTTGAGAACAAGTTCTCATTTACAATTGCGACCTGGCCAAGATAAAGCAAAGCAGTTCGACAACATACAAAAACACAGAGTTACACATGGAGTAAAACAACATACAATCAATGATACAGTAGACAAAAATAAGACTATATACAATGTGAGCAAATGATGTGAGATAAGGGAGGTAAAGGCAAAAAAAGGCCATGGTGGCAAAGTAAATAAAGTATAGCAAGTAAAACACTGGAATGGTAGAATTATAATTTGAAGAAAGATCAAAGTTAAAATATAAATAATATGGTGCATAGGAGCAAAATAATAAATAAAATAAATAAATACAGTAGGGGAAGAGGTAGTAGTTTGGGCTAAATTATAGATGGGCTATGTACAGGTGCAGTGATCTGGGAGCTGCTCTGATAGCTGGTGCTTAAAGCTAGTGAGGGAGATAAGTGTTTCCAGTTTCAGAGATTTTTGTAGTTCGTTCCAGTCATTGGCAGCAGAGAACTGGAAGGAGAGACGACCAAAGGAGGAGTTGGCTTTAGGGGTGACCAGAGAGATATACCTGCTGGAGCGCGTGCTACAGGTGGGTGCTGCTATGGTGACCAGTGAGCGGAGATAAGGGGGGACTTTACCTAGCAGGGTCTTGTAGATGACCTGGAGCCAATGTGTTTGGCGACGATTATGAAGCGAAGGCCAGCCAACGAGAGCGTACAGGTCGCAGTGGTGGGTAGTATATGGGGCTTTGGTGACAAAACGGACGGCACTGTGATAGACTGCATCCAGCTTGTTGAGTAGGGTATTGGAGGCTATTTTGTAAATGACATCGCCGAAGTCGAGGATTGGTAGGATGGTCGGTTTTACGAGGGTATGTTTGGCAGCATGAGTGAAGGATGCTTTGTTGCGAAATAGGAAGCCAATTCTAGATTTAACTTTGGATTGGAGATGATTGATGTGAGTCTGGAAGGAGAGTTTACAGTCTAACCAGACACCTAGGTATTTGTAGTTATCCACAAATTCTAAGTCAGAACCGTCCAGAGAAGTGATGCTGGACAGGCGGGCAGGTGCAGGCAGCGATCGGTTGAAGAGCATGCATTTAGTTTTACTTGTATTTAGGAGCAGTTGGAGACCACGGAAGGAGAGTTGTATGGCATTGAAGCTCGTCTGGAGGGTTGTTAACACAGTGTCCAAAGAAGGGCCAGAAGTATACAGAATGGTGTCGTCTGCGTAGAGTTGGATCAGAGATTCACCAGCAGCAGAAAATAATCCTGCAGCATCAGGAAATGTGAATGTTTATTATAATTAATGGACTTTTTTTAGGGGTTAATTCAATATTCGTAAGGGAAAATCAAGTCTGAAATGTCAAAGTGGAATGTAAGAAGCCTTTTGTAACCTCAAATACACTACAAGTTGAGAGTGGCACTAAAACCGCACTGAACAAGCTGTATAAGGCCATAAGCTAACAAGAAAATGCTCATCCAGAGGCGACACTCCTAGTGGCTGGGGACTTTCATGCAGGAAAACTTAAATCTGTTTTACCTGTTACATGTGCAACCAGAGAAAAACTCCACACACAGAGACGCGTACAAAGCTCTCCCTCGCCCTCCATTTGGCATATCTGACCATAACTCTATCCTCCGGATTCCTGCTTACAAACAAAAATTAAATTAGGAGGTACCAGTGACTCACTCAATATGGAAGTGGTCAGATGACCTAAGCTATGGGACTGTTTTGCTAGCACAGACTGGAATATGTTCTGGGATTCTTCCGATGGCATTGAGGAGTACACCACAACAGTCACTGGCTTCATCAATAAGTGCATCGATTAGTGAATGTACATACCCCAACCAGAAGCCATGGATTACAGGCAACATCTGCACCGAGCTAAAGGGTAGAGCTGCCGCTTTCAAGGAGCGGGACTCTAACCGGAACGCTTATAAGAAATCGCGTTATGCCCTCTGACGAACCATCAATACAGGACTAAGATTGAATCCTACTACACCGTCTCTGACACTCGTCGGATGTAGCAGGGCTTGCAAACTATTATGGACTACAAAGGGAAGCACAGCCGCGAGCTGCCCAGTGACACGAGCCTACCAGACGAGCTAAATGACTTCTATGCGTGCTTCAAGGTAAGCAACACTAAAGCATGCATGAGAGCACAAGCTGTTCCAGATGACTGTGTGATCACGCTCTCCGTAGTCGATGTGAGTAAGACCTTTAAACAGGTCAGCATTCACAAGGCCACAGGGCCAGACGGATTACCAGGACGTGTACACCGAGCATGAGCAGACCAACTGGCAAGTGTCTTCACTGACATTTTCAACGTCCCTAACCAAGTCTGTAATACCAACATGTTTCAAGCATACCAACATAGTCCCTTTGCCCAAGAACACCAAGGTAGCCTGCCTAAATGACTACCGACCCATAGCACTCACGTCTGTAGCCATGAAGTGCTTTGAAAAGCTGGTCATGGCTCACATCAACACCATTATCCCAGAAACCCTAGACCCACTCCAATGTGCATACCGCCCCAACAGATCCACAGATGATGCAATCTCTATTGCACGCCACACTGCCCTTTCACAGCTGGACAAAAGGAACGCCTATGTGAGAATGCTGTTCATTGACTACAGCTCAGCGTTCAACACCATATTGCCCACAAAGCTCATCACTATGCTAAGGACCCTGGAACTAAACAACTCCCTCTGTAACTGGATCCTGGACTTCCTGACAGGCGGTAAGGGTAGGTAACAACACATCTACCACGCTGATCCTCAACACGAGGGCCCTCATGGGTGCGTGCTTAGTCCCCTCCTGTACTCCCTGTTTACCCATGACTGCATGGCCATGCACGACTCCAACACCATTATTAAGTTTGCCGACGACATAACAGTGGTAAGCCTGATCACCAACAACGACGAGACAGCCTATAGGGAGGAGGTCAGAGACCTGGCAGTGTGGTGTCAGGATAACAACCTTTCCTTCAATGTGATTAAGACAAAGGAATTGATCGTGCACTACAGGAAAAGGAGTCCTGAGCATGCCCCCATTATCATCGACAGGGCTGAAGTGGAGCAGGTGGAGCTTCAAGTTCCTTGGTGTCCACATCAACAACAAACTATCATGATCCAAACACACCAAGACATTCATGAAGAGTGCACGTCAATGCCTATCCATCCTCAGGAGAATGAAATGAATTGGCATGGGTCCTCAGATCCTCAAAAAGTTCTACAGCTGCACCATCGAGAGCATATTGACTGTTTGCATCACCGCCTGGTATGGAAACTGCTCGGCCTCCAACCGCAAGGCACTACATAAGATAGTACGTACGGCCCAGTACATCACTGGGACCAAGCTTCCTGCCATCCAGGACCACTATACCAGGCGTTGTCAGAGGAAGGCCCTAAACATTGCCAAAGACTCTAGCCACCCTATTCATAGACTGTTCTCTAAGTTACCGCACGGCAAACGGTACCGGAGCGCCAAGTCTAGGTCCAAGAGGCTTCTTAACAGCGTCTACCCCCAAGCCATAAGACTACTGAACAGCTAATCAAATGGCTACCCAGACTAACCTGTACCCCCTGTGTATAGCCTCGTTACTGTTATTTTATCGTTGCTCTTTAATTATTATTATAAAAAAATTCTATTTTTTTTTTCCTTCAGTTTATTGATTAAAGAGGTTGTAATTTCTTAAAACTCATTTTCTTAAAACTGCGTTCTTGTTTAACCTGTTTAGGATAGGGGGCAGTATTTTCACGGCCGGATAAAAAACGTACCCGATTTAATCTGGTTACTACTCCTGCCCAGAAACTAGAATATGCATATAATTATTTTATTTGGATAGAAAACACCCTAAAGTTTATAAAACTGTTTGAATGGTGTCTGTGAGTATAACAGAACTCATATGGCAGGCCAAAACCTGAGAAGATTCCATACAGGAAGTGCCCTCTCTGACCATTTATTGGCCTTCTATAGCCTCTTTATGGAAAATAGAGGATCTCTGCTGTAACGTGACATTTTCTAAGGCTCCCATAGGCTCTCAGAAGGTGCCAGAACCGGGAATGATGACTCTGCAGTCCCTGGGCGAAAAACAGTAGGGCTTTTGGAAAGTGGTCATTCTGAGAACAATGACACGGGTGCGCGCGTGCATGTGAAGACTCCATTTTCTATTTTCAGTGTTTGAACGAAAACAAGGTCTCCCGGTCGGAATATTATCGCTATTTTATGAGAAAAATCGCATAAAAATTGATTTTAAACAGTGTTTGACATGCTTCGAAGTACGGTAATGGAATATTTTGAATTTTTTTGTCACGATACGTGCTGGCGCGTCACCCTTCGGATAGTGTCTTGAACGCAAGAACAAAACGCAGCTATTTGGATATAACTATGGATTATTTGGAACCAAAACAACATTGGGTGTTGAAGTAGAAGTCCTGGGAGTGCAGTCTGACGAAGAACAGCAAAGGTAATCCAATTTTTCTTATAGTAAATCTGAGTTTGATGAGTGCCAAACTTGGTGGGTGTCAAAATAGCTAGCCATGATGGCCGGGCTATCTACTCAGAATATTGCAAAATGTACTTTCACCGAAAAGCTATTTTAAAATCGGACACCGCGATTGCATAAAGGTGTTCTGTATCTATAATTCTTAAAATAATTGTTATGTTTTTTGTGAACGTTTATCGTGAGTAATTTAGTAAATTCACCGGAAGTTTTCGGTGGGTATGCTAGTTCTGAACGTCACATGCTAACGTAAAAAGCTGGTTTTTGATATAAATATGAACTTGATTGAACAAAACATGCATGTATTGTATAACATAATGTCCTAGGAGTGTCATCTGATGAAGATCATCAAAGGTTAGTGCTGCATTTAGCTGTGGTTTTGTTTTTTGTGACATTATATGCTAGCTTGAAAAATGGGTGTGTGATTATTTCTGGCTGGGTACTCTCCTGACATAATCTAATGTTTTGCTTTCGCTGTAAAGCCTTTTTGAAATCGGACAATGTGGTTAGATAAAGGAGAGTCTTGTCTTTAAAATGGTGTAAAATAGTCATATGTTTGAAAAATTGAAGTTTTTGGATTTCTGAGGTGTTTGTAATTCGCGCCACGCTCTATCATTGGATATTGGCGAGACGTTCAGCTAGCGTCACATCTAGATGTAAGAGTTAAGACTTGTAAGTTAAAATTTCACTGTAAGGTCTACACCTGTTGTTTTCGGCGCATGTGACAAATAAAATTTGATTTGATTTTAAGTTTTACAGGGAGATCCAATTAAGATCCTACAATTAAGATCCTGCATCTGTATATGTGAGTCTTTAAACAAACTGACCTATATGGATGTAAACAGGTAATTTAAAGTAAAACTAAGATTTTGGGTTCATTTTTGCAAAAGAGCAAATTCATATTCCATAACAGGAAGTTGCCTGGGAGTTGAAGTGTTATCCAGCAGTTAAAAGGGGCACCTGTTAACCACATATCATTATACCACTGACTAAAATTGTACACTCTGAACACAAGTGCATATTAACACCCGGAGAGCAATTATATCTGATGTGATTTCCGCTGTATGACATGCTAGCTTTTCTCTGCCAGCCTTGCTTGCACCAGATAGGTTAGGATATGTTATAGATTACAGACTGTATTTTATCATTTTGTACTCTAGCGGGTAATCAGCCGTGGTATCTATGGTGCGGTGGAAGTGGAGAGCCTCCGGTATGCACAGGTGCTGTACTTAGCTGTGCCATATTGGTTAATTGAGCAAATCTCTTATTTCTTATAGCTTCAATTAACTCTTGTCAAAATCAACTCCGCTGGACATAACCAACATGTGAAATTTAACAATTAACTGCAATTCTTGCTCTTGTGATTTCCCTTACTGTTTCTTATGTGGAAAGGATAAATAGTGTATTGCCCTTGGACTGTGGGACAAATTTGTTTGATTAGGTTTTTTAGTTTTATTTGACCTTTATGTAACTAGGCAAGTCAATTAAGAACAAGTTATTATTTACAATGATGGCCTACCAAGAGGCAAAAGAGAGAGACCACAACACTACATAAAGAGAGACATAAGACAACACCGCATGGCAGCAACACATGACAACACAACATGGCAGCAGCACAACATGGTGGCAGCACAAAACACGGTACCAACATTATTAGGCACATTATTAGCGATTAGGTAGATATACCGTACACATATTTTATGATCATCACAATCAGGATGTGGTCCATTCAAATTGACTTGATATGTGCATTGAGAATGATTGTTAGGAATGTACCACTAAGATAGCCAAATAGACAATAGTCAAGGAGCTGAATATTGCCTGCCTCTTAGTCTTAAAAGCCCCTGCTCAGTTACACACTGTACAGTATCTTCCATTTTCAAACATATTGGCTCAATAGCTGAGCTATCACATTAGAACATCATGAAGGAAATATAATATGTTAGATTAAATATGTATGGGGGAATTAGGCTATCTCAAGTATTATATCATTTCAATTCAAATCGCTCCATCAGACGACACTGTCTCATTAAAGTGCTATGGAAATTAGTAGATAAAAAACACTATCATATTTGCAGATAATACGGATAATTTAGTTCTCAACCACTCGATTTGTATTTTTAAAAAGCAATATTACCTCCAGTACTCGGCCACTAGATTAGGTCATGGATTTATGAAATATCACGGGAGGCCATGTCTCTGTAATGCTATAATGACTGGAGAATATCATGGTCTGTGTTTGTGAAAAACCAGAAGGTTGTCAGGCTTTGCGCTCAATCACCTTGGTGATCTCATCTATTTACTTCATTACCCCCACGTGTATGCATTTTAATAAACATAATGAACGATACTCTTTTAGTTAACTTAATTGGTGGCCAGTTACCCTTACATACTGTGACTATAAACAGAAACGGGAGCATTTTCTTTCCTCACTTTGTCTAATGTCAATTATACACTGTATTCACTTTTATGGTTGGAAATGTACTGAATTACAACCAGGGAACCAATTGTCTCCGTCTCTATAAAGCTCAAGTAGAAAATAAGAACAGGAACAACACGTTACTGTAACGTTAACCTTGTACAAAGAAAATACCAGGAAGAAATGAGTAATGTAAATCTGTCTTTGAGGTGATTCCTCTGTCATGTTTCGCATGGAGTATGGGTTTTAAACCAAAACCAAGGGAAAGTATTTTTACCTACCTATTACCAATTGAGGCGAACATCTCCGTAAGGAGCTTTACAGAAAAGAGTATTGAGTATTGTCGTACTGGACTCCAAATCACGGTTTAATCATCCCAAACTGTACCTCAATTAGAACCAGCTGTGGGACCAGGTTTCATGTCTCAGCAGCTTCTGTTGGTCAAGTGACATGAAACACTCGCCTTGTTTTTACTGCAAAGAACATGGATTTGTTCCACAAAGGGCTTTCTGTTGAAGGTCAAAGCTCTGTGTAACGGCTTAATAATGCTGGTATAGAAGTATCTTCTAAATACCCCTGATTCAACTGGGTACAGAAAGAGACTCCTAAGGTGAGGTATTAGCAAAGCTTATTTATTTTCATTTCCGTGGCTTTTATTTGCTCGTTTCCCCTGTGGTAAAGCTGATTCCTGCCCATGATTCCCTTCTTAATTTTAATACCCTTTTTGCTCATCATACAGACATTAGAATTGTTTGTCTTTTTTCTCTTGCTCCCTCCTTCCCTGAAATAATAGAACTCCCGCACAGGAAGACAAGGCGACCACTGGGATGACGGTAAAACTAGCTTCTTTTTCTTGCAATTAATTGGTGTACAGCCATGTGTATATATGATAACAGTTTTTTTTTTTTCAACAAGGAAAAGGGAGGTTAATTAATGTAAGAGCTGTGTTCGTGGAGATGCAGAATTTACTATGCCAACCCCCCTCGCCCCCTTCCCTTCCCAACACTCCCCTGCACCCCCGAACACCCCCTAACACCCCCCCCCTCCCCTCCCCATGCCGCCTTAAGAGCCTTGATTCCACACTAATGACCTAGTTCTTTTAATGAGGAGCATTAACCCCTGGCTACAGTCGCCCAGGTCTTAATTGTCAACCCAGGCTGAAACAGGAGAGTCTCCCTATCAGCAGGTATGCTACGTGGTACATTAACACATCTCATTCCGGGCCTCTAATAAATAAATTGGTTGCCCAGGGAAACCAGCGGCCATCAACACCACCACCACCGTTGCTTTTTTTTTTCTTCTCAATCCTCCTTTCGTCCCCCCTGCCACTCCATCCCCAAGAAGCTGTCTGTCGTGCTGTGACCAGAGGAGATGTACAGACATAGCTAAATAAACAATAATTAGAAAATGCATCTGCTTAGGAACCTGCCCATGCAAAAACTCATTAGAATGCATTCTGAAGCTAAAATGCAGGATCCTTTCATTTACAGAAAATATGATAAAAAATTCTCCTTTATGTTGCACCCAAGAGGTGTGTTTTAAAATTCAAACACTATTTACTATATAGTACAATATAAAATTAATTCAATAACGAGATACAGAAATATAGACACCTAATTAGAGGGACACTTAAAAGCTAGCTAGTGAAATCACCATCGGCCTCCAGCAACTGGATGATATAGTATGTTCCATCCATACCTCATTGTTCTAAGATATCACCGTGATAGCCACTACTACAATACATTCTACTCAGACACCATCATTGGACCATAAAGTGTTTCCGTCCCTATAATTACTTTTTCTTTTCATAATATAGAAATTATCAATATGCTCCAATGACCATTAGCTACTTTCTGTGTATTCAGTGGGATAACCCCATGGCCAAAGGAAATGAAATGGTCAATACCTGATTAATCCTATAACATTTGTGTATACAGTATAATAATTACATTCGGCCGATGTCAAATATTCCTGTTCCACTGTTAACGATACAGCTAGGAGCATTAGCAGTAATAAACCTGGCTGTCACTCTCTGGGGGAGGGTGTGGGCCAGGGGTATGTGTCACGGGGGAGGGAGGGGGCCAAGGGTACCGTGTGAGGTGTGGAGGCCGAGCCTGCGGTCTTTGACAGGGGTCTGGGCTGGGTTTGACGTGACAGCCCGTCGGTCAGACCTTGAGAAGGAGACCTTGACCTGAGCTGTCCAACAGGAAAATGTCCCCAGCAGCAGTGGGCCACAGTGACAAGGTCAGTGCTAAGGGCGGCTGGAGTGTGTGAAGTGGCATACACATTTATTCACACACCGTGTGTGCACTCACTGGCCAGTCCCAGACACTACACCTAGGTAAAGTATATCTTTCAAAACGCATCTTGTTAAGAAGTTATATCATTCAGAGACTGACTGTGAATAGTTTCAACAACATGATTGAATAAAACATGTAAATGAACAAACCACAGTGTTTTTCTACTTCTCTCTCTGTGACGCATCGGCTGTAAGATTCTTGGGTGCCAAATTCATATACCAACCAGGAGCATAATCCTGGCAAAGGTTGTCTCCACTGTTCTACGTTATTGTCCCTAGGCTCAGGTCTCTAAAAGCAGTGGCACTGTATTTTGAGCCATGAGAGGTTTGTCTTCTAAAAGCAATAAATGGTAGGTTTAAAGAGAATATCCTGCTTGAATAGGAATTCTAAGAGCCTTCACGGTCAATTTAAAAAGGAGATCTACGGATGCCCCAGGAGCTGCCAAATGCCTTCCTTAAGCCGTTGGCATCCAAGAAAATAAACTTTTTTTTTCAGTTGGTTGTCTTGGTGGATCTGTTAAAAAATAATACAATACAAAATACTTATCATTATCATCACCACAACCATCGTCATCATCATCAACAACGTCATCAACATCATTGTTGTCTTCTCAGAAAGACCCTTGGAGCGTTCCTATAATATTGCCTGTCATTTATCTGTTGTCAGCACAGGTTACAAACTGTAATCCTTGACTGCTTCAGAATTAGAATGTCTTTGATGTCCCCACATGAGTTTTTCCGCCTTTTTGTTTTTTTTCCCCCTCTCTTTTTGCCCTGAGGCTTCACCGATACTCTGGAGCTCACTGTTTATTCCTCGTAATCTTCCCCTCATCTCCAGGCTAGCAGTGACAGATGGTTATAGGCACACAATAGTATTAACAGTTTGATTTTTTCCCTCCTTTTTATGCTGCCTGCCTCTTTGGTACAACAAATAGCTTTCAGATGGGGGGGCGGGCAGAGTGAGAGCCTGTATACAGCTACCATAGGTAACAGCACCACATAGCACACAAACATCTCTCTACTGTCTGCTTTCCTGTCATCATAACCCCGCCACAACATTCCCAGGCACTAGCTCCACTCACTGACTGCCAACTCTCCAAGGTAAACTACATTAACCTTGCTGACTGTTATTAAAAATATGTATTTCCCCAGGTTTGCCGCTCTCTCTACCTCATGCCAGCTCCCAGACGCTCACATGCCCAACAAACACTGGTTGTCATCATAAATTCTGAACGGTGAGGCAACATTGGGTCTAATTTCCAATCCCACTGTCTGTGTGTCAGTTGAGTGCTCATGGATGATGCATAGGCGTAAATAAGGCAGACAGAATTAGCCCTCCTGTCAGACTCTACCTTTTACCCCAAGGCATCCTGCTAGCTGCTGGAAATTGACTGCACGCTCGATTTTGAAAATTAGGCCTTAATGTTGGCTTGACAAACAGAGCCTCCATAATGCTCTTCTGTGTCACCCACAAAGGATTAACTACAAACCGCCATAATCAAAAAAAATATATATATTATATATTTTTTATTCAGGTCACATTTCTTCGAATTTGGCACTGGCGATTCTCTATTTAAAGAAATATAGCTATTTTCATTTGTTGGTTGAGTAATGTTAATTCTTGCGAATTCAGGGCGATTATTATAATATTTTTTTTATTGTGATATCACTGTTTATTTTGGCAGTATTGGTCTATATTGAATACAAATAATAGCTTTTCATAGGACCTATGTCATTGATGATCCAATTCTACAATCCAGTTTTTGGTGTTTTTGTTGAAAGGTCGAGATCAGCAATTATACAGAACAAGTTAAACAGTAGTCAAGACTCTAGTCAATTAAATCACATGGTTTAATCAGTGCAGATAGAGACGTAGGATCTTAATTTGATCACTTTTTTGTTGCTGAGAATTTTTTTGCACAGCAGGAAATGCAAACATGTAGTGTATTAGAAGTTTATAAAGGTTTCTAAAGTACGTCATTTCCACTTTAAAATGTCAGACAAAATTTACCCTGATGAAATGTATCAACCCCTAAAAAATGTAAATTAATTATAATCCACATAATAATTCACATTTGTTGTTGTACCACAATTATTTTCCTGCTCTAGCCAACTGGATTAAATTAAGATCCTACATCTGTAGACAGTCAGTCCCCAGAATTAAGCTTTGCCTAGGAAATTAAAAGTTAAATCAAAGAGTTAAATCAAGGCCAGGGCTTCCATAAAGTAATTCCAAGATGGCGTAGCAGTCAGATGTCTTTGTCCTCGTCTTTGTTGTGTCCCATGTATATATCCTTTATATTGTTTTTCTTCGCATATCTTTTTATATTTTTTTCTAAACCTCAACTTCAAAATACTCTCCTGCAACCCGCCTCACCCAATGTGGTGTGGATCTGCTTTTTTCTGAAGTATTTTCTTTACTCCTGAATCGGAACACCAACATAAGCTAGCCAGCTGACTAGCTACTAGCTAGTAGTCAGCTAACCACTGCTAGCGGTCATCAGCTAACCTTTAGCTCGGAAAACTCTCACCAGTTTGCACAACGCGATTCAAAAAGAGCATACCCAACCTATTTTCTCTCTATATCCCCGGACTCCCACCACAAGCTCTGAACCTCTTCACCTGGATCATCGCAGCTAGCTAGCTGCAATACGAGTGTCTACTCCTGGCTAACATCTCTGTCCTAGCTACTAGCGGTCATCAGCTAACCTTTAGCTCTGAAAACTCTCGCCAATTTGCACAACGCGATTCTAACCAGAGCATACCGGACCTATTTTCTCTCCATATCCCCGGATTCCCATCGCAAGCTCTGAACCTTTTCACCTGGATCATCGCAGCTAGCTAGCTGCAATCTGAGTGTGTACTCCTGGCTAACGTCTCTGTCCCAAGCAAGCACCAACTAGCCTGGATCTAGCTCATGCTAGGCCCATCTCCCGGCTAGCTGAAGAGGTCCATCAGCCACTCCTGGGCTACTATACCTATTTTGCCAATTGGCCTGGACCCATTTCACTGCCGGTGCGGAGCCCCACCGATCCTTCAAAACTGGACTACCGAGGTAATCTGCACAAGGGGGTTATTCAACTGGCCCCTCGAGACGTCCCCTGAATGCCCATCTGCTAGCCTGCTAGCCGCGGCCCGCTAGCTGTCTAGAGCATATTGGCTGTTAGCTGAATAGGTCCATCAGACAATTTCTTGGGACACTATACCTATTCTGCCAATTGGACTGGTCCCCTTTATCACACGGAACCCTACTAATCCATCACGACTGGTCTACCGATGTAAATGCATGAGGAGGCTCCACACGAGGAGGCTATAAACAGACTTCCCCATCTCTGAGGCCCTTCTGCTAGCTTGCTAGCCCCGGCCCGCTAGCTGTCTGAATCGCCATGTCTCCAACCAGCCTCACTACTCACTGGACCCTTATGATCAATTGGCTACGCATGCCTCTCCTTAATGTCAATATGCCTTGTCCATTTCTGGTTAGTGATTATTGTCTTATTTCACTGTAGAGCCTCTAGCCCTGCTCAATATGACTTAGCTAATCCTTCAGTTCCACCTCCCACACATGCGATGACATCACCTGGTTTAAATGATGTTTCTAGAGACAATATCTCTCTCATCATCACTCAATGCCTAGGCCTACCTCTACTGTATTCACATCCTACCATACCTTTGTCTGTACATTATGCCATGAATCTATTCTATCGCACCCAGAAACCAGCTCCTTTTACTCTCTGTTCCGGACGTACTAGACGACCAGTTCTTATAGCCTTCAGCTGTACCCTTAACCTACCCCTCCTCTGTTCCTCTGGTGATGTAGAGGTTAATCCAGGCCCTGCAGTGCCTAGCTCCACTCCTATTCCCCAGGTGCGCTCATTTGTTGACTTCTGTAACCGTAAAAGCCTTGGTTTCATGTATGTTAACATTAGAAGCCTCCTCCCTAAGTTTGTTTTATTCACTGCTTTAGCACACTCTGCCAACCCGGATGTCCTAGCCGTGTCTGAATCCTGGCATAGGAAGAACACCAAAAACCCTGAAATTTCCATCCCTAACTATAACATTTTCCGACAAGATAGAACTGCCAAAGGGGGCGGTGTTTCAATCTACTGCAGAGATAGCCTGCAGAGTTCTGTCTTAAAATCAAATCAAATTGTATTTGTCACATACAGATGGTTAGCAGATGTTAATGCAAGTGTAGCGAAATGCTTGTGCTTCTAGTTCCGACTATGCAGTAATATCTAACAAGTAATCTAACCTAACAATTCCACAACAGCTACCTTATACACACAAGTATATGTACACAAAAATATATGAATGAGCGATGGCCGAACGCCATAGGCAAGATGCAGTACATGGTATAGAGTACAGTATATACATATGAGATGAGTAATGTAGGGTATATAAACATTATATAAAGTGGCATTGTTTAAAGTGGCTAGTGATACCTTTATTACATAAAAATTTTTCTGTCACGTCCTGACCAGTAAAGGGGTTATTTGTTCTTATAGTTTGGTCAGGACGTGGCAGGGGGTATTTGTTTTATGTGGTTCAGGGCGTGTTTGTGTATGTGTTCATGTAGAGGGGGTATTTGGTTTATATGGTTCGGTGTGGTTGTGTATGTAGAGGGGTATTTGATTTATAAGTCCAGGGTTTTGGTTATTGTTATATGTTAGTTTATTTCTATGTTCTGTCTAGGCATTTGTATTTCTATGTTTTGGTATGGGGATTGGGGCCTTCAATTTGAGGCAGCTGTCTATCGTTGCCTCTGATTGAAGGTCCTATAAATAGGTATGTGTTTGTCATGGGATTTTGTGGGAGATTGTTTCTTGTTTTGCTGTGTGCCTGACGAGACTGTCTAGTTCGTTTGTTTTTTGTATACGTTGTTTTGTGTTTTCCTTCTTCACTAAATAAAAAGAAGATGAGTATATATTTTCCCGCTGCGTTTTGGTCTACACCCTACGACACCCGTGACAGAATCTCCCACCAGACCCGGACCAAGCAGCGGAGGAGGGAGCAGCAACAGATGGACTGTCGGGAGTCATGGACCTGGGAGGAGATTAAAGCCGGAGTGGGCCCATGGAGGAAGGCGAAAGAGGACCGGGAATGTTACAGGGGAACACGGTTGGCATTCAAACCGGAGAGCCAGTCCCAAGAATTGTTTTTGGGGGGGCACATGGGTAGTTTGGCTGGGCGAGGATTAAGCCCCAAGCCAAATCCCCGTGCTTTTGTTAAGCAACCTTTGACTGGACAGGTCCCGTGCTTCGGGTTAATGCATACTGTGGCGAGGCCAAGTATCTTCAGGCCGGTGTGTGCAGTACCAGCACCCCGCATTTGCCAGGGGGAATTGGGCACCCAGCCAGTACGGCTGGTGCCAGTCCTGCGCTCGAGACCGCCAGTGCACCTCTACAGTCCAGTGTATCCTGCTCCTCGCACTAGCCCTGAGGTGCGTGTCTTCAGTCTGGCACATCCAGTACCAGCACCACGCACCAGGCTTCCAGTGCGTCAGCCCAGTCCAACTCGTCCTGTTCCTGCTCCTCGCACTAGCCTTGAAATGCGTGTCTCCAGTCTGATACCTCCAGTACCAGCACCACGCACTAGGCTTCCAGTGCGTCAGCCCAGTCCAGTACGTCCTGTTCCCGCTCCTTGCACTAGCCTTGGGGTGCGTGTCCCTAGTCTGGCGTCTCCTAAGCCAGCACCACGCACTAGGCTTCCAGTGCGTCAGCCCAGTCCAGTAAGTCCTGTTCCCGCTCCTCGCACTAGCCTTGGGGTGCGTGTCCCTAGTCTGATACCTCCAGTACCAGCCCCACGCACTAGGCTTCCAGTGCGTCAGCCCAGTCCCGAGCTTCCGACGACAGTGCCTCGTCCAGAGTGTCCGGTAACAGTGCCTTGTCAAGAACTTCCGGCAACAGTGCCTCGTCCAGAACTTCCGGCAACAGTGCCTCGTCCTGAACTTCCGGCAACAATGCCTCATCCAGAGTGTCCAGTAACAGTGCCTTGTCCAGAGTGTCCGGAACCAGGAGAGACGGCCCACTGTCCGGAACCAGGAGAGACGTGCCCACTGTCCGGAACCAAGAGAGACGGCCCACTGTCCGGAACCAAGAGAGTCGGCCCGCAGTCCGGAGCTCCCAGAGTCGTCCCGCAGTCCGGAGCTCCCAGAGTCGTCCCGCAGTCCGGAGCTCCCAGAGTCGTCCCGCAGTCCGGAGCTCCCAGAGTCGTCCCGCAGTCCGGAGCTCCCAGAGTACAGTCCAGGGTCCTCAGTGACAGGCTTTAGGCAGAGGTATTCAGTGGGGGTGGACTGGTCAGGTAGGGGACTAAGGCCTGAGCCTAAGCCACCTCCACTGTAGGAGGTTTGGGGAGGGGGGGTGTAGCACAGGAGCCGTCGGTGACGGCAGCCACACTCCCTTCCCTCCCTTTAGTTTAGGGGTTTACTTTCTTTATTTATTTTGTTTGTAAGGTGCATCCGGGGTATGCACCTTTGGGGGGGGGGGGGGGGGGGGGGGTACTGTCACGTCCTGACCAGTAAAGGGGTTATTTGTTGTCATAGTTTGGTCAGGACGTGGCAGGGGGTATTTGTTTTATGTGGTTCAGGGTGTGTTTGTGTATGTGTTCATGTAGAGGGGGTATTTGGTTTATATGGTTCGGGGTGGTTGTGTATGTAGAGGGGTATTTGATTTATTAGTCCAGGGTTTTGGTTATTGTTCTATGTTAGTTTATTTCTATGTTCTGTCTAGGCATTTGTATTTCTATGTTTTGGTATGGGGATTGGGGCCTTCAATTGGAGGCAGCTGTCTATCGTTGCCTCTGATTGAAGGTGTTTGTGTTTGTCATGGGATGTGTTTGTCATGGGATTTTGTGGGAGATTGTTTCTTGTTTTGCTGTGTGCCTGACGAGACTGTCTAGTTCGTTTGTTTTTTGTATACGTTGTTTTGAGTTTTCCTTCTTCACTAAATAAAAAGAAGATGAGTATACATTTTCCCACTGCGTTTTGGTCTACACCCTACGACACCCGTGACATTTTCATTATTAAAGTGGCTAGAGATTAGTCAATATGTTGGCAGCAGCCACTCAATGTTAGCGATGGCTGTTTAACAGTCTGATGGTGTCACGTCCTGACCATAGTGAGTGGTTATTTTCTATGGTAGAGTAGGTCAGGGCGTGACAGGGGGTGTTTGTCTGTTTTTGAATGTCTATGTTCAGTTTCTAGTTTTGCATTTCTATGTTGGTGTTGTTTGGCATGACCTCCTATTAGAGGCAGCAGGTTGTCGTTGTCTCTAATTGGAGGTCCTATTTAAGTTGATGTTTGTTTCACATGTGTTTGTGGGTGATTATTCGTTTTGAGTGTATTTGATCGTCCTGCATCACGGTTGATGTTTTGTGTATATTTTGAAGTGTTTAATGGTTGCATTTGGTTTCACTGGTTAAATAAATATGTGGAACTACGAAAACACTGCATCTTGGTCCGTTCCTTCTAACAGCTGTGACAGATGGCCTTGAGATAGAAGCTGTTTTTCAGTCTCTCGGTTCCCGCTTTGATCCACCTGTACTGACCTCGCCTTCTGGATGATAGCAGGGGAAACAGGCAGTGGCTCGGGTTGTTGTTGTCCTTGATGATCTTTTTGGCCCTACTGTGACATCGGGTGGTGTAGGTGTCCTGGAGTGCAGGAAGTTTGCCCCTGGTGATGCGTTGTGCAGACCTCACTAACCTCTGGAGAGCCTTACGGTTGTGGGCGGAGCAGTTGCCGTACCAGGTGGTGATATAGCCCAACAGGATGCTCTCGATTGTGCATCTGTAAAAGTTTGAGTGTTTTTGGTGACAAGCCGAATTTCTTCAGCCTCCTGAGGTTGAAGAGGCGCTGCTGCACCTTCTTCACCACGCTGTCTGTGTGGGTGGACCATTTCAGTTTGTTGTTGTTGACATTGAGTGTGTGTCACGATTGTGTGTAGGAACGGACCAAGGCGCAGCGTGAATATCGTTCCACATATTTTATTATAATGTGAAACTATGCAAGACATACAATAAACCATAAACCAAACAACAAACCGTGACGAAGAGTACTAACTCAAAATAATCTCCCACAAAACAAAGGTGGGATAAACAACTACTTAAATATGATCCCCAATTAGAGACAACGATGACCAGCTGCCTCTAATTGGGGATCATCCAAAAACGCCAACTTAGAAAAATAGAAACTAGACCCAAACAACATAGAAATATTAAACTAGAATAAACCCCCCAGTCACGCCCTGACCTCCTCTACCATAGAAAATAAGAGCACACAATGGTCAGGACATGACAGTGTGAGGTTATCTTCCTGACACCACACTCTGAGGGCCCTCACCTCCTCCCTGTAGGCCGTCTCGTCGTTGTTGGTAATCAAGCCTACCACTGTAGTGTCGTCTGCAAACTTGATGATTGAGTTGGAGGCGTGCATGGCCACGCAGTCATGGGTGAACAGGGAGTACAGGAGAGGGCTGAGAACGCACCATTGTGGGGCGCCAGTGTTGAGGATCAGCGGGGTGGAGATGTTGTTACCTACCCTCACCACCTGGGGGCGGCCCGTCAGGAAGTCCAGGACCCAGTTGCACAGGGCGGGGTTGAGACCCATGGTCTCGAGCTTAATGACGAGTTTGGAGGGTACTATGGTGTTAAATGCTGAGCTGTAGTCGATGAACAGCATTCTTACATAGGTATTCCTCTTGTCCAGATGGGTTAGGGCAGTGTGCAGTGTGATTGCGATTGCGTCGTCTGTGGACCTATTGGGGCGGTAAGCAAATTGGAGTGGGTCTAGGGTGTCAGGTTTCAGGGTGGAGGTAAAATGGTCCTTGACTAGTCTCTCAAAGCACTTCATGATGACGGAAGTGAGTGCTACGGGGCGATAGTCATTTAGCTCAGTTACCTTCGCTTTCTTGGGAACAGGAACAATAGTGGCCCTCTTGAAGCATGTGGGAACAGCCGACTGGGATAAGGATTGATTGAATATGTCCGTAAACACACCAGCCAGCTGGTCTGTGCATGCTCTGAGGACGCAGCTGAGGATGCCATCTAGGCCAGCAGCCTTGCGAGGGTTAACACGTTTAAATGTTTTATTCACGTTGGCTGCAGTGAAGGAGAGCCCACAGGTTTTGGTAGCGGGCCATGTCAGTGGCACTGTATTGTCCTCAAAGCGAGCAAAGAAGTTGTTTAGTTTGTCTGGGAGCAAGACATCGTGGTCCGCAACGGGGATGGTTTTCCTTTTGTAGTCCGTGATTGACTGTAGACCCTGCTACATACCTCTCGTGCCTGAGCTGTTGAATTGCAACTCTACTTTGTCTCTATACTGACACTTAGCTTGTTTGATTGTCTTGCAGAGGGAATAGCTACACTGTTTGTATTCGGTCATGTTTCCGGTCACCTTGCCCTGATTAAAAGCAGTGGTTCGCACCTTCAGTTTGTGTGAATGCTGACATTAATCCACGGTTTCTGGTTGGGGAATGTTTTAATAGACGCTGTGGGTACAACATCACGATACACTTGCTAATAAACTCACTCACCGAATCAGCGTATTCATCAATGTTATTGTCCGACGCTGTGCGGAACATATCCCAGTCCACGTGATCGAAGCAATCTTGAAGCATGGAATCCGATTGGTCGGACCAGCGTTGAACAGACCTGAGCATGGACACTTCCTGTTTTAGTTTCTGTCTATAGGCTGGGAGCAACAAAATGGAGTCGTGGTCAGATTTTCCGAAAGGAGGGCGGGGGAGGGCTTTATATCCGTCGCGGAAGTTAGAATAACAATGATCCAGGGTTTTGCCAGCCCGGGTCGCGCATTGCCCCGTTCCAATTTTTTTTAACCAGGAACAGATATAGCCCTTGGTTCTCTCCAGACCTGACTGCCCTTGACCAGCACAAAAACATCCTGTGGCATTCTGCATTAGCATCAAATAGCCACCGTGATATGCAACTTTTCAGGAACGTTAGGAACCAATATACACAGGCAGTTAGGAAAGCTAAGGCTAGCTTTTTCAAACAGAAATTTGCATCCTGTAGCACAAACTAAACAAGTTCTGGGACACTGTAAGGTCCATGGAGAATAAGAGCACCTCCTCCCAGCTGCCCACTGCACTGAGACTAGGAGACATTGTCACCAATGATAAATCCACCGTAATTGAGAATTTCAATAAGCATTTTTCTACGGCTGGCCATGCTTTCCACCTGGCTGCCCCTACCCCGGTCAACTGCCCTGCACCCCCCACAGCAACTCGCCCAAGCCTCCCCATATCTCCTTCACCCAAATCCAGACGGCTGATGTTCTGAAAGAGCTACAAAATTTGGACCCCAACAAATCAGCTGGGCTAGACAATCTGGACAATCTTTATAAAATGATCTGCCAAAATTGTTGCAACCACTATTATTATCCTGTTCAACCTCTCTTTCGTATCGTCTGGGATTCCCAAATATTGGAAAGCAGCCGCGGTCATCCTCCTCTTCAAAGGGGGAGACACTAGACCCAAACTGCTACAGACCTATATCTATCCTACCTTTCTAAGGTCTTCGAAAGCCAAGTTAACAAACAGATTACTGACCGTTTCGAATCCCACCGTACCTTCTCCGCCATGCAATCTGGTTTCAGAGCTGGTCATGGGTGCACCTCAGCCACGCTCAAGGTCCTAAACGATATCATAACCGCCATCGATAAGAGACAATACTGTGCAGCCGTATTCATCGACCTGGCCAAGGCTTTCGACTCTGTCAATCACTACAGTTTTATCGGCAGACTCAACAGCCTTGGTTTCTCAAATGATTGCCTCACCTGGTTCACCAACTACTTCTCTGATAGAGTTCAGTGTGTCAAATCGGAGGGCCTGTTGTCCGGACCTCTGGCAGTCTCTATGGGGATGCCACAGGTTTCAATTCTTGGGCCGACTCTCTTCTCTGTATACATCAATGATGTCGCTCTTGCTGCTGGTGATTCTCTGATCCACCTCTACGCAGACGACACCATTCTGTATACATCTGGCCGTTATTTGGACACTGTGTTAACTAACCTCCAGACGAGCTTCAATGCCATACAACTCTCCTTCCTTGTTCTCTAACTGCTCTTAAATGCATGTAAAACTAAATGCATGCTCTTCAACCGATTGCTGCCCGCACCAGCCCGCCCATCCATCATCACTACTCTGGACGGTTCTGACTTATGTGGACAACTATGTGGACAACTACAAATACCTAGGTGTCTGATTAGATTGTAAACTCTCCTTCCAGACTCACATTAAGCATCTCCAATCCAAAATGATTTCTAGAATCGGCTTCCTATTTCGCAACAAAGCTGTCACGACTTCCGCAGAAGTCGGTCCCTCTCCTAGTTCGGGCGGCGTTCTGTGGTCGACGTCACCGGCCTTCTAGCCATCGCCGACCCACTTTTCATTTTCCATTTGTTTTGTCTTTGTCTTACACACCTGGTTTCAATCCCCCAATTACTTGTTCATTATTTAACCCTCTGGTCCCCCATGTTTGTTTGTGAGTAATTGTTTGTATGTTATACGGCCCGTTATGTGGGCTTGCTTTATTGTATTGTATTTGCCTATTTTGAGTAAATTACGTTTATTTACTCATATTTGCTGTCCTGCGCCTGACTCCTCTACACAAGCTACACACAGACCTCATTACAGAATTACTCACCTGGGATGGAGTCATCAGGAGCAGACGGTCCCCCTTTCTTGGTCGAAGAGTGCGTCCAGCAGGATGCGACCTTGTTACAATGTCTGGCCACTGCCATGGATCACGTACTGCAGACGATGGATAGATGGGAGAGAGAAGGAGGTTGTCCAACGCTTCCACCAGCCCCACTACAGCAGGCTCCACGGTCCACCCCTCTTTCACCCGGTCCCAGCGGGATTCGGCTCGCACTCCCGAGGGAGTATGATGGGACGGCTGCCGTATGCCAGGGGTTCCTACTCCAGCTGGAGCTCTACCTGGCGACCGTCCACCCGGCTCCTTCGGGATGTGAGAGCGTGTCTCCTGCCTCTCAGGCAAAGCCCTGGAGTGGGCCAACGCCGTATGGAGTGAGGGAGACCCGGCATTGGATCATTATGCAGAGTTCACCCGCCACTTTCGGGCAGTGTTCGACCACCCACTTGAGGGTCGAGCGGTGGGTGAAAGTCTGTTCCACCTGAGGCAGGGGACGAGGAGCGCGCAGGATTTCACTTTGGACTTCCGGACCCTGGCCGCCAGCGCGGGATGGAACGACAGGGCCCTGATCGATCACTACCATTGCAGTCTGCGCGAGGACGTCCGTCGGGAGTTGGCATGCCGATACACCACCCTCACGTTGGACCAGCTGGTGGACCTGTCCATCCGGCTGGACAACCTGCAGGCCACCCGAGGACTTCCGGATCAGAGCCCGTCAGTTCCATCCCCCAGCGCCTCCGCTCTGACGCCCATGGAGCTGGGAGGTGCTGCGCTTAGGGCGACCGGAAGAGGGGCCATTACCTGCACCATCTGTGGCCGCAGAGGGCACACTGCTGGCCGGTGCTGGGGAGGTTCCTCACGGAGTCGAGGTAGCAGGCAGGGCACTATCATGTCACCTCGGGTTAGTCGGCACCAGGCTCACCCAGAGCCCCCTGTTGCTCACGTGTATGTGTTTATTACATTTCCTGAGTTTTCCCTGCATTCCCAGCATAAGGCGCTCATAGATTCAGGCGCAGCTGGGAATTTTATTGACCGTTCATTTGCTCTTAGTTTAGGGATCTCCCTTGTTCCTGTAGATATGCCCTTTCCTGTGCACGCCCTAGATAGTCGACCATTAGGGTCAGGGCTGATTAGGGAGGCCACCGCTCCACTAAGCATGGTTACGCAGGAGGGTCACAAGGTGAGAATCAGTCTCTTCCTTATTTATTCTCCTGCGTTTCCCTTGGTGCTGGGCCAACCCTGTCGTGACCCCACTATTTCGTGGCAACAGAGGGCTCTCAAGGGGTAGTCACGAGAGTGCTCAGGGAGGTGTGTGGGAGTTTCCATTGGTTCGACTACGGTGGAAAGTCCAGACCAGGTCTCCACCGTGCGCATCCCCTCAGAATATGCCGATTTTGCTCTCGCCTTCTGTAAGAAGAAGGCGACTCAAATACTACCCCATCGACGGGGGGATTGTGCGATAAATCTCCTGGTAGATGCAGCACTTCCCAGGAGTCACGTGTATCCTCTGTCACAGGAGGAGATGGCTATGGCAACATATGGCTCCGAATCCCTGGGGCAGGGATACATTCGGCCCTGGAGCCACGCGTCAAGGGGGGGTACTGTCACGACTTCCGCCGAAGTTGGTCCCTCTCCTTGTGCGGTCGACGTCACCGGCCTTCTAGCCATCGCCGACCCACTTTTCATTTTCCATTTGTTTTGTCTTTGTCTTACACACCTGGTTTCAATCCCCCAATTACTTGTTCATTATTTAACCCTCTGGTCCCCCATGTTTGTTTGTGAGTAATTGTTTGTATGTTATACTGTCCGTTATGTGGGCTTGCTTTATTGTATTGTATTTGCCTATTTTGAGTAAATTACGTTTATTTACTCATATCTGCTGTCCTGCGCCTGACTCCTCTACACAAGCTACACACAGACCTCATTACAAAAGCATCCTTTACTCATACTGCCAAACATACCCTCGTAAAACTGACCATCCTACCGATCCTCGACTTCGGCGATATAATTTACAAAATAGCCTCCAACATTCTACTCAACAAATTGGATGCAGTCTATCACAGTGCCATCCGTTTTGTCACCAAAGCCCCATATACTATCCACCACTGCGACCTGTACGCTTTCGTTGGCTGGCCCTCGCTTCATACTCATCGCCAAACCCACTGGCTCTAGGTCATCTACAAGTCTTTGCTAGGTAAAGCCCCTTATCTCAGCTCACTGGTCACCATAGCAGCACCCACCCATAGCACGCGCTCCAGCAGGTATATCTCACTGGTCACCCCCAAAGCCAATTCCTCCTTTGGCCGCCTTTCCTTCCAGTTCTCTGCTGCCAATGACTGGAACGAACTGCAAAAATCACTGAAGCTGGAGACACATAATCTCCCTCACTAGCTTTAAGCACCAGCTGTCAGAGCAGCTCACAGATCACTGCACCTGTACATAGCCCACCTGTAAATAGCCCATCCAACTACCTCATCTCCATACTGTATTTATTTATTTATCTTGCTCCTTTGCACCCCAGTATCTCTAATTGCACATTCATCTTCTGCACATCTACCATTCCAGTGTTTAATTGCTATATTGTAATTACTTTGCCACCATGGCCTATTTATTGCCTTATCTCCCTTATCTTACCACATTTGCATACACTGTATATAGACTTTTTCTACTGTGTTATTGACTGTTTGTTTGTTTATTCCATGTGTAACTTTGTGTTGTTGTTTGTGTCACACTCCCCCAGCCGATTTATCTTGGCCACGGCCCCAGTTGCAAATGAGAACTTGTTCTCAACTAGCCTACCTGGTTAAATCTCTTTGTATTTTTTTTTATCTGCCCTGCATAACACCATGCCTCTAACTTCTGTAACCTGGGCCACTGCCTCATTCTGATGAGGACATCCCCATCAACAGTGGAAGCTAAAGGGGGTAGGACAGTGCCACAGAGGCAGGCAGATGGATGGATGCTGGCCTTCCTGGCTGCTCTGGACCAGCCCAGCATAGGATTAACACAAGCGCTGTGCTCAGGACATATGGCATTTGCCATCTCCCACTGTGAGTGGAAAGGAGAGACTCGCCAGACTGAGTCCACATCTCCTCCTCCCTTGGGATTTAAAGCTTGGAGTGCTTTAGTTGTTTACTGTGCATTAAATATCCCTCATTTGCCGCGCATGCACCCACCCTCTCTGAACTTCACAGCTTTGAGAGAAAAATGGCTCAACTCGCCTTGTTGCTGACTGTGTGAACTCTGACTCTGAGATAGGGCTGAGAGTAGTCATCCGCAGGTGTTCCATATAAATCCATGTGAAGAACTTTAGAACACAGGCTTCCGTGCACCATGGTTTCTGTGACATGACAGGTGTAGACCTACTTCTACCCTTTACTTAACTAAACAGGTCTATAACATTCTATATCATTGCATGCTTAATTGATCAAATGATTTATGTTTACATTGTTTAAGTTGTGAAATGAGCTTTGCTTGAGTTCCGGCCTTCGTGTAGTAATCGCTAAAAACAGTGTTGGGAAATCTATTGGGAGCTTGGCAAAATAATAACCCATTCACCATGCCTTGTAAAAATGCTCTCTCATAGTGTTTCATATTTCATGGAGAGAAAGAGCAGTTAGCAGTATGGGCATATGATGAATTACACTGAAGCATATACCTTATGGGAAATCTGGATGGAGGAGAACCCAAGCACCGTACTCCAGCGATAAATTGCCTTCACTGCCAGTTAGTTCATTTTCCCTTCTTTGTCGTGTGTTGCCGTTTTTTTTTTTTAGTTTAGTAGGAGTTATTCCTTTTGGTCAGACATTTTGAATCAAATATGAAAATCCCTTTAGGTACCAGCTGATCCATATCAGATGGGCTCATGTGCTCCTGTAGTTATAATGTACAGGGAGTACAAAGGCGATTTGGACTGTCGGTGTGCCATACTTCCGTCTACACCTGTTAACAGTTGGACTCTAGAGAGAAACAGTGATCCATTGAAACACTGATCCTTCCTGCCAGCTCACTATTGCAATATGTAAGGGCTATAATCTGAGGATGAAGTCCACTACTTATCAGGACACATGTCGATTAACAAACTGCTAGGAATTATCATCAGAAAAAGGAGGGAGGAATAACAGGGAACTAGGGGGCTTTCATGCAGTGATAGACAGAGAGCGAGAGAAAGAAAGAGAGAGAGAGAGATTAACTCGTGGTGAAGCCCTACCTCTTTCAATCCTAATTTACCTTAGAATAAATCCCAAATTCATGAGGATGTTAGCAGCAATAATCCAGCTATGCTTTGCTAAGTTTAGAGGAGATTACAAAATGGAGGACTCCTGTTAATGATATTAGAGTAGGTGGCCAACAAAGCCAACACAGCAACAGACAGAAAAAAATATGGCCGTGCTGGTTCCAGCGCGGCAGATACTCGAGCCAACACAGCGATGCAGCATAGGTGGTCTCCACTGTTGTTTTGTCAGATTTATCGATATCCCTTGGTGGGATGCTTTGTCTTGCTGTAGAATGTCGAGTATGTAGTAATAGAAAACACAAATATTTCTGCTGATAGCGCAAATTCACTGTCAACCCATTCTGGCAGATGAGGGAATGATAATGCTGGTGCCAAGAAAATACTTCTTCCTGCTGCAACTCCAGCAGATAGATAGTGAATTCCTACTATAAAGCCACACACACACAAACAGCTCCAGGCCTTGTGTATGCAATGTGCATGGATTTTATAACGGCCCCACCCCCCCACTTTACTTATATTTTGTAAACTAAACTAATTCCCACCAGTCATGCTCAGTAATTACGAAATGAAATGCTCTGTCATGGCTAGTATAGGTAATAGCATGCATTTCACTGCTGGGGATGATTATACAGGTAAGACTAATTAGTATACTGGAGAGCTGATACCATTGTGGTGGATAAAAATACCGTTTAGGATAACAAGGGCCTTGCCCCTGGGTAGGATTGCTTCAATTTCTTATTATTCATAAATATTCCACCTCTAAACAGAAACCATTATTCAGAATAGGTGTAGGTCTATAGCCTGGACATTGAATATGAAAATGGTTAATGGACCTTCAGTACAGGGCAATACACTGCTCACGTTTTGGATAACAGATGTATTTTTTAAAGCATATTTATTTTGTTACCATCGGTACTTGGGTGCGGTTAGCTTACTTAACATTTTTTTGTTGCTATTTATTGGATGTTTATTTAGAAAATGGCAAGGTTTAATGAAATCCAATGATTCAATTAAACCCTGTGTTCATAGAACACATTTAGTATGATAATGTGTTGTATGGCTCCTATTGTGTTGTTTGCTTGAGTTTCGTAGCTCTTTTTTGGTAGCATATTAAATCAGGATTGGACATGCTGACATATGAATATCCACACTATTCAACAGCCTCCATAGATGCAAGAAAGAACCTGCCACATAATTAGCAAAATATGGTTCTAATACTCTTCTCCTTGAGAGTTTGACCCTATTTGTTTGCGCAGAGGTAATTTCATTATGCACTGCGATTCCCAGGAGTTCCCCTGAGTTAATGCTAAATGTTCACAAGAGAGGGGATAAGTATTTGGCAAAGCATCAGCGAAGAGCGAGAAGAGAGAGAGAGAGAGAGGAGAAGAGCACAATATAATGCTTTTTTTCTCATGTTGACAAATTCCATTAGTGAGCAAAGGCTTGTGTTTATGTCCTATTTTATTTATGATAATGCTCAGACATAAAAGGATGAAACATCCATCACTTACCACCTATGTTGCTTAAACAATGTTCGCTGGCCTTCTGTGATTTGCACCTTTCTCCTCCATCTTTCTCCTCCATTTTTTTCCCCCTCTGCAAAGGTGGGTGGTTTTCTATCTCACCTCTGATAACACTACACAGAATGTTAACAGAGAATGTTTATAGCAAACAGAAAACCCAAAGGGCACTGGACAGAGATTTCATTCATAGTCAAGTTTAACAGTGCTACTGACAAGTTCAGTTTTTTTGTCAATTGGACAAAGAGAGACATAAAGTATGTGTGGGGTGGGGGGGGGGGGGGGTTGAGTGAGGAGAATGTAAGGACAGAGAGAGTGAGGATGGAAAGATGCTGATGTCAATGTTGAAGAAATTGAAGCCACATTTGAAGTCCTGGCACTAAGGCTTGTGTTTTGGGCCAGATTAATTTATGACAGGATTGCATGTTACCAACCGAGCATCATGGATAGCATTTATCCTCCGCACAAAAATAGGCAAACGAATTCAAAAAGCGATCCCTCGAACAGTCCGCACAGGTTGTACCTATTAGGACAGCTTAGTAATTCAAGAAGTGGCAATTTAAAAAAGCGAGGGAGGAAAAACTGAAACCAGCATGGTGAGTTTAAGGGTTCCCAAAAGGCAGCTTTTGAAAAGTAGAATAGATGACAGAGGAGCTCGTCATCAGAGAGGTGGTTAAGGAGTGGTTAATGAGGGGCCAATTCCAAGCCAGGCATTATCTAGCAGATTGCAACCAGGGAAGAAGAGACTTCTTTGTCTCCTAATCCACAGTTGAAGTGGTAACCAAGTGCAATGACGGCTTCGAGAGTCACACTTGCTCTGAAAAGCAATGCAAAAATATGCGCTACTGTGGAACATTGTGTTCAGAAGCATGGGCTCTGTTTTTTCTTACTAGCTTTCTGAGAGTTTTCTTGTGTAATGGATACACCGGTGGAAGAGTAAGTATCAACAAAACATCAGCATTTCCAATATATCTTGCCTCCATACCGAGACTATATAGATACAATACAGTAATACTTATAGTAGTAAAAGTTGGGTAATATGGTGAAAAATGTATCTTTCAAATGGAGTCTATTGCCAACTAACTGTTTTCCCTATACTTTGAGACAAAAGAGGACCAGAAACCAAGAAACAGTATCCTGTCATTTAAATAGTTAAGTATTTTATGAGGAAAATGCTTCCAAATGTTTTTCAAAAACTTTCCAGACCACACCAAAGAAATATTTCCATAATATTATGTTTCCCTCAGAGTCTACAGAATACTACCCTGACTTCACTATAATTGCATCAAAAAATTGTGTTTGAGAATGTCTTTGACATGTCAAGCTATCAGACTTTGCCAAAGCTGTATTCATTATAGTCTCAGTGTAAAAAGCTTATTCTGTACCCCAGCTGCAGGTTAGTCAGTAGGAACCCTACAACGATTCCGGAGCCCTGCAATGATTCAGAACCTTCACATCAAATTGCCAAAAATGATGACCTCAGCTAAGAGCAAGGATGAACCTTAGTGATGATACATATAACCAAGGGCCAGAGTGGTGCGTGGGTAAAATCACTGAGCAAGCCAAGCCAGTAAAAAAGCCATACTACAACCTATGTTGTGATAATTGCGTTGTTTTCTCTATAACCCATCCGTTCATACACCACTGTGATATACAATAAGGCGAGTAACAACAAAAAGACAACATTCGCATAGTGGTGGATTAAATTCAACTACACATACATTTGTTTCATCACAAAACTGTCCGGTGAAGTCCACAAAGCAAATAGTCATGTAACAAATAGTTCTATGACCTGCTGGTGTTTGGAGGATATATTGGCATGGGTGTTGTTAGGCCCGAGATAAAGTCTCCAAACACTGGTTTCGAGGGAATTATCACTTTTATACAATGGGTTACCAACATATTCAAATAATGATTGACATATTTTCATTAAAAACATTATTTTGATGATTTCATTCATACTATTCCATCCTTCCACAAGATATAGTCCAGAAAGAAATCTAGGGTTGCTACCCAATCCGTCTGGTCGTTCGTTCTATCGGTTCTGTTGCTAGAGACGGGACCCAGTCATTCAGTCTTTTGGTTCTGTATCTATGGACGCGACTCAGTCATTCGTTCTAAATGTTCCATTGCAATACTTGCTGGCAACGTTCTTATCCATTGCTTGCTAGCTAGCCAACTAAGGATCATTTACAGTCACGTCAAAAAGTGCAGCCAGAACAACAGCAAAGTAGCTGCATTTACATTTGTTTAAGCTGTTTCCTAGTGACATTTATTTAGATACATCCATAACAATGAGCTAATTTTGCCTGGCATAGATAGCCAACAACACAGCTAACACAATCACTTCAAACGGGAGCTGTAAAGATTGCAAACTAGCTGCACTTCGTTTCGTTTGACATTTTCTCAATTGACATTTCTTTGTGTATATTCATAAAAATGATGTCAGCTGATTCATGATTTCGACTGGCTGACAAACGCTGCCTGCCTGTCTGTCTCATCCTGACTCTCAACACGTTTATTACTATGGGACAGCTGGAGCTCGAGCTTGAATATTGAAGTAATGTTTCAAATGTCAGAGAGACAGACAGCAAGGTTTATACAAATTAGTCTAAATGAAATGTGAGATAACGTCTAGATGCTTTTTATAGCGGAGATCAAGTTTATAAATTGCCTGGCTGGGCTGATGAGACAGTGGGTTGCGCAGTCAGATGGAACAGAGTAAATAGGCATTTTAACGTTATATATTTAGCTGGTGGTAACTTCTGGAATAGACACCGGCTGGAATGCGATTTTATCCAATCAGTATTCAGCATTAGGCCCATCCATTGAACAAAGTTGACTAAACAACTACTGATTTAGAACCACAGAGTTACCTCAACTCAGCACAAAGACAACAGGAGCACTGCCTTCATTATTCCAGCACCATTTCAACTTCAACATTTAAACATCATCAAATCAACAAGGCTATATGCACTTAGTTTAATACACTGAAAACAAACTTAAAGATACCAAAAACGATTCAGTCCAATCAATGTTGCTAAATAACATGTGGCTGTCCATGGATACTGATTTCTGTGTGTGTGTTTGCGTGCAAGTTGACTCACCCTACTTGTAGACTAGTTGATCGCCAATTCTATCCTCCTCTCTTTCATATTGGCAAAACGGTCTATGGCTATGTCATACAGTACGCTTTTGGTTTTTGTTTTCATCGGCTACCTAGCTAAAATGCTTGCTACCCTAACTTCCTCGCATTGGCAACAATGAACCAGCTAAGTTAGCTAGCTAGTTAACCTGAGACTACTAGGCTACATACTGAACTTCAATCGTCTCAGGCCAGTGGCACAATATATTAATGTATGGTTACATCAGAATCGCCATTATAATCATTGGCCTGTACAGAGAATTAAGTCAAAATCCACATCGCCATCCATGGCTTAGGAAAGGGTCAATTTAGCAAGATAGCTACTGCAGGACATCAACACAAGCAGACCAGAAACAGACACGTTTTTCTGAAAATGATGACGTTTTGCTTAGGATTTGATTTGATAGGTGGGAAGCCAAATTCAACTTGCCTCCCTTGGGGGACATTTTGCTTTTTCAGGACAACCCATAGTTGAGCTCAGCTCAACACTGATTAGATAATTATTTATTTTTGTATTTATTAAGGGAGGCCAAATGCTTGCTGGCATCAATCAACCAAATGCTACGGCGGCCACGTGTCATACTCTTTTGTTCCAGACAGCATCAGAATCATGGGCTACACATACTGAGAGAGAGAAAATTATGAAAACACAGAGAAGAAAGATAAATTATTTGATCTTTTTTTTATTGGCCACTGCCAAGGGTGTGCTTCAATCTCAAGGGAATGTATTGAATGATGTGTACCTGGAACCTATCGATAATACAAAGTCAAATTCATAACGTTGAGATAATAACATGCCCATTTCCCCATTTATAAGTAATTCTACATTCATTCTGCTTGCTTACAACTGAATCAATTTGATTCTCTGCATTTATGCCTGAACTAAAATTCCCAATCAGGAAAGACACTGCACATGAACTCATCAAGCAGTGGAAATCAACAGCATGGAAAATATGAATCTTGAAAAATGAGAATGATTCTGATATCCACCCCTCTCCTCCTCCCTCCATCCCCCACAGTCTACTTGGCTGTGTAATCTACTAAAGATACAAAATTACTATCATAAAACAGACATTCCCTGAAAGTAATCCCCCCTTCCTAAAAAGGGGGAGGGAAAAATCTGCACCAAAGCCTTTGCTTCTAGTTATGTCAGACTGTATTTTAAACAGTTCTAATCATATACCTTTGTGGACACTTAATTAAAATTACAAAACCAATTTTAATCTGTAGTCCAATTAATATGCAAATATATGCAAATGTGGTAAAACAAGGTGGTGATTAAGTTAAGGACACTCTATTTCATGTCTCCTTTAAGTGTGAAAACAAACCATCCTTTTCCCCAACACTAGTTCTGATGGATTGTGATGTTTACTGGCTGCATGCTGGGCTGAGTAAAATAACCTTTCCAAGTATCATTTCAAAAAGGGAAAACAGCGAGCCAAAGTGGCACAGTTATTCAGTGCCTGTGTCCCTCCCTAATCCACACATCAAGTCATTTTACACACATCATGGTAATTCTCTTAAGGTCAGTACAAAGTTGCATGTCTACATCGGCCATTTCGCAGAGGGCTATTTGAAATTCAAGACTTTTTCCAGGCTTGAGGTGAGAGAGAGTTGACAATTCTAAAGAGGAGATGTTAATGCTATAGTCTTTCAAAGTCGTATCTGGAGGGAGGAATGTCCATAACAGGTAATGAATGTGAGTGGCTCTTAAATAACTTTCAGTTGGAAAAAGCAGGAGACACACATTAGCCAGATCTAGATGAGGGTAGGTCATACAACTTTTAAGAGGGTTACTCTAGTTAATTTCCTACTTTTGGCAGAACATTAGCTACATATTATGATTTTTCTTCATGAAGGCAGCTTTAGCACACAATGTTAATGAGTGAAAAATAAGTGCATCTGTAATATATTCCTACAAGATAAGAATAATTATACCCATTGCTGATAAAACTGCCAAAACAGTCCAAACACTTTTGAAAATGAGACATTGAGTCGAGCTAAGATATTCACTTTTTCAGTAAGTATTGTCCGTCTTCAGTAACATAATTGCCTGTTGTGTGGAGGATTCATTCCAATTAACTTTAAGGTTCCTTTTTCTCAAACATTTCAAACTTCTCCCCTTAATATAAGAAAAAAAACTACTCAAAAGCAAGTTTCATATTGTAATGTAAAAGCAGTGTTTGTTCAGCTGGCTAATCAAATCAAATCAAATTGTATTTGTCACATGCGCACATGCGCCGAACAGGTGCAGACCTTACTTACAAACCGTAACCAACAATGCAGTTAAAAAATATATATATAAAAATGTAATAAGAGTAAGAAATAAAAGTTAAAGTGCAGCAGTAAAAAAACAATACTGAGGCTATATACATGCTGTACCGGTAGAGTCATTGTGCGGGGCACCGATTAGTTGAAGTAATTGAGGTAATATGTACATGTAGGTAGAGTTATTAAAGTGACTATGCATAGATAATAACAGAGAGTAGCAGCAGTGTAAAAGGGGGGGGGGACCTTTTGAGGATCTGAGGACCCATGCCAAATCTTTTCAGTCTCCTGAGGTTTCAGAGGGAGGTGTTTAGTCCCAGGGTCCTTAGCTTAGTGATGAGCTTTGAGGGCACTATGGTGTTGAACGTTGAGCAATAGTCTACAAATAGCATTCTCACATAGGTGTTCCTTTTGTCTAGGTGTGAAAGGGCAGTGTGGAGTGCAATAGAGATTGCATCACCTGTGGATCTGTTAGGGCGGTATGCAAATTGGAGTGGGTCTAGGGTTCCTGGGATAATGGTGTTGATGTGAGCCATGAGCAGCTTTTCAAAGCACTTCATGGCTACAGACGTGAGTGCTACGGGTCGGTAGTCATTTAGGCAGGTTACCTTGGTGTTCTTGGGCACAGGGACTATGGTGGTCTGCTTGAAACGTGTTGGTACTACGGACTCGGACAGGGGCAGTGTTTGAGTCTGTAATACCTGACTCAGCTCTTTTGTTGTTACAAACAACGCAAAAAAAAACCGAACAAAATAACACAGTTGGTTAGGAGCACATAAAACGTCAGCCATCTTCTCTGGCGCCATTCTACGTCCTACATTCTACATTCTAAATGCATTGGATCCATTCCTCCCAATTATGCTGTGATGTTCAATCTACTTTTGCTCTGACAAAAACTTTGACCGAAAATAGCTAGCATAGCTAATCTAAAATATTGTAAGTTAAAGCTGACTGAAATGCATTGGACAGACCTAAATGGTGTGTATCTGTATGATCGTGTGTGTGTGCGCACGCACGTGTGTCTCTCATGTCGAAAATCCTTCGTGGGCAAGGTAGTAGGTGAATTGGATTGGAAGCGGCTTGTATAGTATAGTGTCATAGTGTTGCTCCAGACCTGTAAACCTGTAATCCTGTGCTGAGCCGAGCGTGTAGACCTCCCCACAGCAGGACTCCTCCTGAGGCCACCACTCTGCTCTCTGCTGATACCTCTCAGACGTGGACGTTTCCAGGTGATTTACACACACAAGCACCAGGGGGTTCAAGCACAGCGGGGAATAGGAAGACCGGGCCAACTCACTCACAGAGCGCCAAGTGTATGGTGACAGAGAACGGTCCCACTTCTGACACCAACTGAGTGGTAGAATACACAGACAATGGGGGATTTCTACTTGGTGCTCTCACCTCTGACACCAACTGAGTGGTACAGTCAAGGATATTATTCAGGTATAAAATGTACATGTGCCAAAAATTTCCAAAAAAAGGATGCCGTCAAAGGAATCACGGCTGACAGACTTAGCACTGTTCTCAAATGACAAGTGTTTGTAGTGCTCTGCTATATCTGTCAAAAAGCAATACAAAAAGGCAGGGTATTTGTAAAAGGGGTTTTAACATGGGAATATTAATTATATGTTCTGTGAGCGCCACCCAGTTAGCTTGATTCTTAGACTATAAACTTCTCCGGTGGTGTGAATGCACATGTTTATGTATTATGGGTGTAATCTGGAGTTCAAATATGTGCATTTAACTTGCGTGCTCCTGTAAATCTTGCATTGATATTGATGTCAATAGGGATTTTGCCTGGAATTTTAAGAGTCAGACGTGGAATTCAAGTTAGGAGACTCCTTCCTTAATTCAAGTACTGCTCCTGAGTGGTGTAGTGGTCTAAGGCACTGCATCTCAGTGCTAGAGGCATCACTACAGTCCCTGGTTCAAATCCAGGCTGTATCACATCCGTCCACGATTGGGAGTCCCATAGGGCGGCGCACAATTGGTCCAGCGTCGTCCAGGTTTGGCCGGCGTAGGCTGTCATTGTAAATAATAATTTGTTCTCAACTAACTTGCCCAGTTAAATAAAGGTTGGAAATAATGAAGTCGATTGCCACCCACTTCAAACAATTGTTATTTCTCAGCACAACAAGAAATACACGGGTGAAGACTGCAGTTGACAAACACTTTACCTAGATCCCGGTTTCACAAAGACACTGTGTGGTAGTCACAGGAATGTGAAGCATTAATGTTTGTGTCACTGTCCTCCTACTCTCTACTCCACATGAACACAAAGCGTCTGGGAAGATGAGATGTGGGCCAGCCCAGACTTCTGAGAGGAAACCAACACAAGCAGTCATTTTGTTTAGCAAATATAAAGGGAATGATTTTTGTTGAGACAGACTCTACTGAACACACACATCTCAAATTAGCTTACACAAACAAGCAGGGACACAAATATACAATGCATGACAAAGGTGCACGTACAGTAGGACAGTAATGTGTATCCATATTGTTTTATTGTACGATTTGAAAATGCCCCGTTCACCGTGAGTTATTTACCTTAATGAAAGACACTATTGTTTCTACGTGTTTGTGAAACCAAGGTGTTGTTGCCACTGCCTTACATCCATATTATAAATATCTGCCATTATTGCCAAAAGTCACACCAGACAAATTAAAAGGCCCGGAAGAGAGATTCTTGGTGATGAATTGGAGCTCAAAGTAAAGGATAGAGTTCGAAATGCTCAAATCCTCTCTCGTCTAAAGTAGACAAGGAAGTACTTGTAGAAAGGTATTACGGATAGTAGTGTCTGGCATGTCCGGAGAGAATTCCACTCAATAGGCAAATTTCAAATTGAATGAGGAGGTTTGACTAAGCAATAAAACGGTGCTCTCTGTGCCAGTGAGAGCTACTTAGGAGGAATGCCACCCACCAATTATCTTATTTATAAATCAACGGCAATTTCACTGATGGCTTTATCTCAAATTTGATTAAACACACATTTCAAAGTCTAAAAATCATTTGATCTAATTCCCTTTATTGGTAATAATCACAAGTCTTCCCCATGGCATCCACTAATCAAAAAATGCCATTGATTTCCACTGGACTGGAATGGCGAGAGTTGGGCTTTGAGTGAAAGAGAAGAGAGGAGATGCCAGGCAAGAACACAGACAGAGACAGGGCTCAACATTCACATCTAGTGTTCAAACTGACCAGAGTGACTGCCTGGTTGCACTTTGGGCACCTAAAATGCATGTGACCTAGATGTCAAATGCTGTGGACCACTCTCAGTGATCATGACTCATCATTGTAATAATGCGCTACTTCAGTCGACTACGCCACATTATGCACCCCAGTGTAACAAAGCTACAAAGCCTGCCTGAGCAGAGTAAACAAGGTTATTCAATGAACTATCAGGTTAGAAGGGGAGATACCGAATCTGTCATTACACCAGAGGTGTCACTTCTCCACATCAACACTATCATCATCCTCATTACCGCTGTCATGTTACAGGTGAAGGCGCCTTGCTCGAGTGCAGCCGAGGCTCTGCCAGCCAGCCAGCCGAACAGAAAACATCAAGAGTCTTGTTGCATGTAAAATCATATCATTACAACACATTAAAATCCACATTACAGCCATTACATTACAGCCAACCCCAGCAGTCAAGGAGTATCAGTGACTCATCGTAACACAGTTCACTCTCTCCACTGTGTCCTAATGGCATCTCGTAAGGACTGCCTCCCTACTGATTCCTCTGGCATCATGATCAGAAAGCAGCGTCTCGGTGTCCGTGGGCAAGCTCTGAACGATCAGTCTGACAAAAGTAAAAGGATTCATATCCTTATTTAAAGGGTCCAAATATGCTGGGTGAACTCCAGCTTGCCTTCAGTTCCCCTGTGAGATGGGAGAGAAAGAGAAAAGAAAAACTCAAAAACAGAAGAAAAAGCAACTTCCATAATGAACACTACTTTTGTTCCGTCTAGTCTCTAGAGAAAACCATGGTAGGATAATGAAATATGCATATTATGTACACATTTTTACATTATACATAGTTTTGGTAACAGAGAGACATGCTATGGCAGTCTGGCTGATACTGTATGTGTGCAGGTAAGCAAACTCTGACCTTTGGACAAAGGGCAAAAGGTGAATCTACAGTATGTATCCCAGACAATACAGTAAACATGTGCAAATGTTCATATGGCTTTTATGGTATACATTTTTGTACATTTGCATATGTAACACTGAATACAAGATGACATAAAAGGATCATATTTTCAAAATGGAGCAAAAACAGTATAATGTACAGCAATCACACACTGGGAATGAAATTATCATAAAGCTGTAATACTTTCCTTTATCTATCTTTAACCGAGTGGCAGGATATTTGACAATATATTTAAACGTGCTTTAAAATGGCAAAATTACCTTTGACAGAGAGAGCAGACTATAGAGGAGGAGTGATATGGTAATGTATGAAGAAGGCTACAGTAAGGGTAATGTCTACACAGGATCACCTAGAGCTATGCCTGAGGCAATTTAGTCTCCTGGATATGAATGGAGAAAGAGTGTACACAATTGAAGAAAGAGCAGAGGGGTTAGCAGCTTGAAGCAGGCATGTTCATACGTGTACTTTTCATCTTATACAGGGAGCTAAAAGTCATCTAAGGAGTTGTCCAGTCAAATTAAACCGTTACAATTGTTTTGTTTAAGAAGACAGAAAATGTCAAAAGTAATCATTCCACCTTCTGCCATCTACCGTGATGTTGTCCCTTATTCATAAATGTCATCAGACGATGCAGAACAATGGACCATAAAGGCACATATCGAGAGATACAACATACAGTGCACACGGAAAGTATTCAGACCCCTTCTCTTTTTCGACATTTTGTTACGTTACAGACCTGTTCTAAAATGTATGAAATTAATTTTCTTCCTCATCAATCTACACACATAATGTGTAGATAATAATGACAATGACAATGCGAAAACAGGTTTGTAGAATTTTTTGCAAATGTATAAAAAAAATACATAAATACCTTATTTACATAAGTATTCAGACCCTTTGCTATGAGACTCAAAATTGAGCTCAGGTGCATCCTGTTTCCATTGATCATCCTTGAGATGTTTCTACACCTTGATTGGAGTCCACTTGTAGTAAATTTGGTTGATTGGACATAATTTGGAAAGGCACACACCTGTCTAAAGGTCCCACAGTTGACAGTGCATGTCAGAGCGAAAACCAAGTAATGAGCTCAAAGGAATTGTCCGTATTGCTCCAAGACAGGATTGTTTTTATTTTTGTTTTATTTCACCTTTATTTAACCTGGTAGGCCAGTTGAGAACAAGCTCTCATTTACAACTGCGACCTGGGCAAGATAAAGCAAAGCAGTGCGATTGTGTCGAGGCACAGATCTGGGGAAGGGTACCAAAACCTTTCGGCAGCATTGAAGGTCCTTATGGTGAAGCATGTGGTGGCAGCATCATGTTTTGCGAATGTTTTTCAGCGGCAGGGACTGAGAGACTAGTCAGGATCGAGGGAAAGATGAACGTAGCAAATTACAGAGAGATCCTTGATGAAAAGCTGCTCCACAGCGCTCAGGACCTCAGAATGGGGCAAAGGTTCCCCTTCAAACAGGACTACAACCCTAAGTACACAGCCAAGACAACGCAGTACTGGCTTTTGGACAAGTCTCTGAATGTCCTTGAGCGGCCAAGCCAGAGTCCGGGCTTAAACCCAACCAAACATCTCTGGAGAGACCTGAAAACAGCTGTGCGGCAACGCTCCCCATCCCACCTGAAGAATGGGAGAAACTCCCCAAATACAGGTGTGCCAAGCTTGTAGCGTCATACCCAAGAAGACTCGGGGCTGTAATCGCTGCCAAAGGTGCTTCAACAAAAAAATCTAAAAAACAGTTTTTGTTTGTCATTATGGGGTGTTGTGTGTAAATTTAGACGAGGAAAAAACACAATTTAAGCAATTTTAGAATAAGGCTGTAACAAAACAAAATGTGGAAAAGTCAAGTGGTCTGAATACTTTCCGAATGCACTGCATAGCCGCAATCTAGACTGTAATAACCTACTTTAATACTCCTTGGGCTTGTCATCGTCTTCCATTCTACTTTCATGCCAGCTCACTACTTCATCTCGTTATCAGCAGCCTACTCTGCCTTCAGACTTGAATAAAAACCCAGAGGTGCAGGCGCTTCTTGATTTGCTAAATTATTCACAAAAAAATATCATATCAAATGCATAAAGTACCTTGGTATACCTTTGTGCTTCACATGCATGGGGAAATGGTTCAAACAGGATATCCTGCCTGCTGCCATGGTTACAGACACTATTCTGAGTTCCAATTCAGACATTCCTGAACCCCACCACTCCAAATAAGTTAATTAATTAGTTGGAATCGCACATGAGAAAATCGAGTCTTACCTTCACTCTAACAATTTCTAACAATCCAAGTTAACCTGTAAACATGAATAATCCTGTAGTATATCCACTCTAACGTCGTGCTACAGGTCAACCCCAGCCCTTAACTGCCAACAATGAAAACCAAGAAATGAGCTCTATGCCAGCATGCTTCCACAGTGATAAATGAGTTTGTATTGTCTGCCAGCCCGGCTTCCTGCTAGCCCAGGTCAGTCCTTATTAAATTACCAATGTATTTAATGTCTTAAATACTGATTGATGAATGAGCATGCCAAATGAAGGACTCAAACAGTTTGGTGTTCCCGTATGTCAGATCCTTTCAGACTGATATTGACATCGAATTGAACTAAGGTGTAAAACTACCTCTGACGGAAATCAAGTTTTATATTTTGAAATTGTGGTCCTGTGACATAACATTGAAAAAAATAGGTACTTGTCTGACTATAAGGATAACAACAAATCTGAGTCACAAATTATAACGCTGACATTTACGTATGTAAGTAAGCATTTCACAGGAAGGTCTACACCTGTTGTACTCGGCGCATGTGATAAATACAATTTGTTTTGATTTGATGTGTATTTCTTTGTAATGGAGGGGGACAAATTAAAGAATACTTCAAAGAAAGGAGCATTTAAAGTCATCTCACATTTTTGCCTTTGGTCTCTCCAAGCATGTTTTTTTTTCAAAGACTGGACAAACTAGAGCAGTTTGAAAAAGACCGGAGGCATGTTGAATGATTGTCAGCCATGCAAATAATCACACTTACTTGCACTCCATGAGTTTGCTTTGGATAAGGCAAATTACCATTTGAAAATGAGCTGAAAAACACTCTGGGCAACAAGCTTACATTATGAATTTCAGCTATTTCACCACAGCTACAATAAATAACCATACACAAACGCTTACAAACGTACACGAACACACTTCCATCTACAACATAGCTCAGAAGTTTTTGAAGATGACCTGCCCAAGCATTGCCTTGCATTTAAGGTCAGTGATGATCAGTTTCTGTCTGAAGAGTGAAACATTGGCACTGTATATCGTGAAAACAAAGTCCCCCTCAATTTTTCTTTTGATGATGCTTCTTATCTTTGTCTGACAATACGTTACTTTCAAAATCCAAAATCAGTCGGTTTAGGTGCTTAATTGGTGATACTACAATACATGGGAAAATAGTTATTCATGACACAGCTACTGAGTTAAACTCATCCTCCTCTTCAGTTTCAGCCTCAACCATTCCTCCTCGGGGAGGATGCTTCAAGAACGTACTGCTGGTTGTTGCTTAGAACGATGTTTAGATATGTATACTGTTTACATAATGCCTGAAGTTTTCCTCTGTGGCCAAAGTCTGGGCTATATGGAACACTTTCCATTAAAAAACAGAAAAACAAGAAGTCGCTGAGCTAGGACGAATGTATCTACAATGCTGTTATTTCTCACAGTTATGTCTGTCCAGACCTGACCTAAAAGGCATTATTTGCATTACAGTTGGATAAATAAGCTGACTAACCCCATCTTAATAAACACTTACGACACTTAATATCATCGTATGCCTGTCAGTGAGCTGTCTTGGCTGTCCTCCTGTTCTTCCGGGGCTTTGTTTTGGCTTGAATTTGTGGATTAGAAACAACTATGCTGCTTTTTAATTAAGTGTGGTTATCCCTTGAAGTAAAATTACTGTCGTTAGGATGAAACAACCCAACCAAACAACGTTCCGAAAATGTGATTCTTAAACAAAGGGCTTGACACTGCATGGATGTATGAGCCATAGAGTTAGTTAGATGACTCATCATATACAATGGCAAGAAAAAGTATGTGAACCCTTTGGAATTATCTGGATTTCTGCATAAATTGGTCATACAATTAGATCTGATCTACATCTAAGTCACAACAACAGAAAAACCCAGTCTGCTTAAACTAATAACACACACATTCATAAAGTTTTCTTTTCTCTATTGAATACATCATTTAAACATTCACAGTGTAGGTTGGGAAAAGTATGTGAACCCCTAGGCTAATGACCTCTCCAAAAGCTAATTGGAGTCAGGAGTCAGCTAACCTGGAGTACAATCACTGAAACGAGATTGGAGATGTTGGTTAAAGCTGCACTGCCCTATAAAAAACATTCACAAAATTTGAGTTTGCTATTCACAAGAAGCGTTGCCTGATGTGAACCATGCCTCTAACAAAAGAGATCTCAGAAGACCCAAGATTAAGAATTGTTGACTTGCATGAAGCTGGAAAGGGTTACAAAAGTATGTCTAAAAGCCTTCATATTCATCAATCCACGGTAAGACAAATTGTCTATAAATGGAGAAAGTTCAGCACTGTTGCTACTCTCCCTAGGAGTGGCCGTCCTGCAAAGATGACTGCAAGAGCACAGCGCAGAATGCTCAATGAGGTTAAGAAGAATCCTAGAGTGTCAACTAAAGACTGACAGAAATCTCTGGAACATGCTAACATCTCTGTTGACGAGTCTACTATACGTAAAACACTAAACAAGAATGGTGTTCATGGGAGGACACCTTGGAAGAAATCACTGCTGTCCAAAAAAATCATTGCTGCACATCTGAAGTTCGCAAAAGAGCATCTGGATGTTCCAAAGCTTTACTGGCAAAATATTCTGTGGACAGATGAAACTAAAGTTGAGTAGTTCGGAAGGAACACACTGTATGTGTGGAGAGAAAAAGGCACAAAACACCAACATCAAAACCTCATCCCAACTGTAAAGTATGGTGAAGTGAGCATCATGCTTTGGAGCTGCTTTACTGCCTCAGGGCCTGGACAGCTTGCTATCATCGACAGAAAAATGAATTCCCAAGTTTATCAAGACATTTTTCAGGAGAATGTAAGGCTATCTGTCCGCCAATTGAAGCTCAACAGAAGTTGTGTGATGCAACAGGACAACGACCCAAAACACAGAAGTAAATCAACAACAGAATGGCTTCAACAGAAGAAAATACACCTTCTGGATTGAGATGCTGTGGTATTACATTTTTTTTATACATTTTAGTCATTTAGCAGACACTCTTATCCAGAGCGACTTACAGTAGTGAATGCATACATTTCTTCTCCATACTGGTCCCCCGTGGGAATCGAACCCACAACCCTGGCATTGCAAACACCATGCTTTGCCAACTGAGCTACACGGCATGACCTCAAGAGAGCGATTCACACCAGGCATCCCAAAAATATTGCTGAACTGAAACAGTTTTGTAAAGAGGAATGGTCCAAAATTCCTCCTGACCAGAAAACGTTTGGTTGAGGTTATTGCTGCCGAAGTAGGGTCAACCTGTTATTAAAACCAAGGGTTCACATACTTTTTCCAACCTGCACAGTGAATGTTTACATGGTGTGTTAAATAAAGACATGAAAATGTATAATTGTGTGTGTGTGTTATTTGTTTAAGCAGACTGAGTTTGTCTATTGTTGTGACTTAGATGAAGATCAGATCAAATTTTATGACCAATTTATGCAGAAGTCCAGGTAATTCCAAAGGGTTCACATCATTTTTCTTGCCACTGTAACATGTTTGGGTCCTCTAACTAACTCTATGGTATGAGCCATTTCAACTCTGTAGGCCTGTGGTCTAAGTCTGGAATGAGCACTGTGATGGTGGTGGGTGGAGGGACTCATTCGGTGTTGACTCCAAGTTAGAACTGCACATCTGCCACAAAGTTGGAGTGGAAAAGGAGAAATTAACAATATACATGATCAGAAAACATTGTCCATGAAATGGGTACATTAAATGTTTTAGGAAACAGAATCAGTCTTTCCAATTCATAGCAAAAGTGTGAGATTAGAAAAGGAAGACTACTAAAATAACAGAACACTGCATTGTTATTGATTAACTTGTAATTAATTAAACTGCAGAAATATATATTGTGGAACATTACGTTAACATTCAGGCCGTTCCAGTTTTTTTTCCTAGCAGAGTCTAAAAGAGGTTTTCCTCCTCCCTCATCTTCTTTGTTAGTCCTGTCTCCAGCTTCTAGACAGGTGTGACGGCCTATGAGCCTGAATTGGATTGCACTGTATCCGTGTGAATAGCAAGGTGGTGGAAGAAAAAAAAAGAGTATTGCTCAAAAGCCCATTTCTCATCTGTCCTGATGATCCGTTTACTTGCTGAGTCTCTGGGATGAATTCAGATATCCTGAGCACAAAATGAAGAGTTTCCCAGCTTCCAGATTTGGAGGTAAGCAAAGTTTAAGCTACAGTACCAAACTAATGCCAGATTGATTAAATGGTTGAGGACAAAAACAGCAGGGGTGAGTTTCTGATCCCTGCAACAGTGCAACTATAGTTCTCTGGTTTACACTGGGATCTGTCATTAGACTCCCATGACACTATGAAGAGCATTTTTGAGAGAAACACCCAACGCTGTCTGCAATAAGTTATTAAGACTGTAAATACTATACTTTCATAACAAACAAATATTTTAATTACAGTAGGGTAATTATAGTGTGTGTAGACTTTTTTTGGCTATGGTTAAGCATAACATCATGTCTTTGTCACAGATCCATTCCACAGTTTGTTTTCTGAAATGTAACACAGACTGTAAATAATGTTTGTTTACCACTGCTAAATTAAACCTTATTTGTTTGAGATTATAAACACAAATCATAGCGATGGCAATTCAAGTCCAATAAGGCCTATCTTAATCCCCCGTTGACTTAAACAGTTCACTTAAAGAGTCCAAAAGTGCTGCCATACAGTATTTAACAGGGTTAAAGAAACAAACAAAGATAAACTGACTGTATACTTTAGGAGAATAACAATTCTGTCCATTGGAAAAAATAACAATATTTCTCGTCTTCTTGCATATTAATTCTTATCAGTGCGATGAATAATCCTGCTCTTTCTGAAGAAGAGAGACAGACAGCCCCACTTTGAGCTGTCATTGTAATTAACTGTCTTCACTCAACAATGGGCTTGTATCTCTCAAAAGAGGATGCTTATTAACGCATAGACATTATGTGAGATTGAAGTGCATGGATCTCTTAGGGACCACAGAAGCAACCGTAAAGTGTTTGAGCCTATTGTTTATGTTTTGCATTGTTGTATGGTACCGTGGTGCCAGGCAACCAACCTATAGGCCGTTTAATTTCTGCTGGGCTAAGCACAGAGATAAGACGAGGCCTGTGCCCCCCTGGTCTAAATCTGTCTGGCATGGCATGGCTCTCCCTCCCTCCCATTCATTACCCATGGGGCACACACACACACACACACACACCTCATTAACAACAGAGTGACCCTTGGCTATGCATGTGCGAGATTCACTGCCCTAGTACATAACAAGCACATTGCTGTGATGTTAGGATGAGGCCCACCTCACGGTTAGGGTCTTTTCTCCTAACATTCCAATAACAATGTAAAACTGTGACTAGGTTCATGACCCTGGGGGAAAATGAAGGAAAAAAATCACACAAAAAGGGGTCCAAATGGAACAGGAAATGGAGATAAAGTAATACTAGCTGTATATTGTCTCATTATACGCGAATAGGAGCAACTTACATATAAATGGTTATATGTTGAATACATATCAAGTAACCAATGCTTAATCCTGTGTTTTAACTGAATAGGCTGATCCATGGTGTGTACATCAAGGTTGATTACACACATATGCAGAAAATGAGATGTAGGGTGACATCGACCTAGTTTTGTTTGCATTGAATACCCATATCCTTGCTCTTTTTATTCTTTTTTTTTGCTTTCCCTTTTCTCTCTCTCTTTCTGCCATGCAGGGCTAGGTCAGGTCAGAGGCGATGTGGTTCAGGCAGGTTGTGGCCGACAGGCCTGGTGAGAAACAACCTGGAACAAAAGACAAAGTGTTAAAGTTCTGTCACTTGCTCCAAACATTCACCTTCACCCCTCAAGGCCTCAGCTCCCTCTGCAACACACAAAAAAAATATCCCCTGTGGGGACGCTTCAATGGAGGCCTCTGAACGACGAATCACCGAGGTCTCGCCTGTGAAAAGTTTTGATCTCGTCAAGGGAAGTCCCAGTGGGACCTCGTTGGTGAGCTCTAATGCAGGGAGAAAACGGTGGAAAAGGGTGGAACGCACCTCGGTATTCATATGACAAAGTCTAAAGGGACAAAGAGTCTCAAAGGAGCAATAACCTTCACAATCGGTTTCAAAGGTTCCATGGTGACCAAACATTTTAACTGACTCTGTGGAAAGAGTTATTTCTGTGACATCAGCACCCAGAAGATTTAGGAATAGCAATACATATGCATGATTTGATTCACTGGGCTAAATATTCTCAGTACTGAGAGGCTGAAGGGTATTTACAGTTTCAAATATTTTCAATCAAGAAATACATATGCTAATCAAAACAATATGCTATGAAATTAGATGAAAGAGTATTATTTTCATAGAGCCTCTCATATACTGATGAGAGAAGGCAATCCTATGTATTGAGTTTTGCAGATAAGACTTGGAGAAACATTGGCACAGGCCTGCTACTCATGTCAATTCATTTAGAAAGCGACATGGGAGACCAGGGGTTTGGTCTTGAGAAGAAGAAGTAAAAAGAGTTTGTTGTTTCACCGCCTTTGACTAAGGTCATACCAAATTAACAGTCTTTCTACTGCATAAAAATAGCACACCATTAATTTTTTCTCTCCTAAATCTTAAAGGTTGACCTGATTTTTAATGTTGAACTATGTGAAGAAATTAAAGAGGAGAGGGAGAAAAAAATAACATTCCGATAAGCAGCCTGCCTGATCTAATTTTAGCACTGTCGTCTGCACAGGTTTTCATATGGGATCTACAAACTTTGGGTTCTGGCATGGAAACAATTAACAAAAATCAAAAGACCAAAAAAATAACTAGAGGGATTCTCAATTGTTTGAATTAAAATGTAAAAAAAGGGCTTTTTTTTCATTATGTTTGCAGAGATTTGGTAACTTTGTGGTCAACCAATACTGCAATCCCTAGAATTGTAATCAATTTTCAGGTGATAAAGCCATAGCTAACAGTAGGGGGGATAAATTGTTTAATTGTCACCACATTTGTTAGCTAACAGGCTTAGCTCTGCCTCAGTACTATGGTCAGTATTCAGTATTTAAATAGATACTAATTATTTCCAGTTGAAGGTCTTAAGATTTGTCAACTCTTGTGCAACACAATGATAAAGCACAGCTTCTTTCATAACCTAATCATTACAAGTACATTAGATGAGCATAACAAGCTAAGAGGTTATGACTTTATTAACATGTGTACCCACTAGTAAAGATGTCTGGCATTAGCCAAAGACAGATTATGTCTTCAAATCAAGCCAGAACTGATGATCGAGTCCCCCTAAACACAGTCAATTATGACATTTTCATTAGGGTTCTTTTGTGCTGTGTATTTGTTTTTGTTAGCTTGATAACATGGAACACTGACTTTGGATTGACAAGGATTTACAGTGTTGGATTGTATATAGAGTAAAAGCCCATCCCATTCCAAAGACCATGACTACCAATTGGAAAGAGTCTACTGAAAGGAATTACTGCAGTTAAATGGTGGTTTTCTCTAAAACAAGGGAGAAAAGCGAGATATGTACAGCAGAAGAATGATGGGCACCACTCACATAATAATATGCTAATCAGCCTCTGAAATACTGATGAACTTTTGAATCACAAAGGATAAAATGACGACTTGAAAGCCGCAATATTGTTATGGTAATTGAGTGTTTTCATGTTTCAGTAATACTTATTTAAAAAAGAAAAAAAGTTGAGAATTACGTAAGTAATTAGAAGGGTCTGCCTAATATTGTTGACATTATAGAACACATGGTATCTAGGCTAATGTAGGCCGGCTACATGTGATTCTAAGGTCCCTACATCTGGAGCTACCTCATAAGGAAAACATCTCCAAGGTTATTTTGCGTAGGCTACTGTACTTACACTGGAAAGGAAAAGGTGGAGCGAAGGAATTGACTGGCTGTCCTTCCGCTAGAGGAGTGGGATTATGCAGATGAAGTCCTGAGGTATTTGGAATGAAAGTCAAAGGGAAGTCCACCACATTATGCTAAAACCAGACCCAACAATGCCGGCATTACTTTTAGCAAAACGAACAAGTAACACAACTGCCCAAAAACAACATCATACACAATGATATCAAAACAAAAAATTCATTTTTGAATCTCTGCAGTCTACTTTTCTTTCGCACATGAACAACTATAATCTGACAAGATGCCTGTCCCGAACTCTGTTTCCCTGATAGCCGATCAAAGTATAATTTATTGCTCTTCAGCTTTAACATAGTATCTCGCTTTTCCTCCATCGACCAGCCAACATATCATGGCAATTAAAGAACAAAGGAAAGGGTTACCCCCCCCCCAAAAAAAAACTCAGCAGTATGATGAATGCTATTAATAAAATGCACATCTAGACCCTTCCAATGTGAAAGGCAAACCTATGAGTTTTTGAAGCTCCTCGGTCTCCCTAACTTGACCCAGTCCCTGCTCATCTGTAGCTCTGCAAGGCCTTTAATGTGGTGAGCCCACGAGCCATTCCTACTGCCACACAATCACATCACTGTACATCTTCAGAATAGGGATTATTTGCACTTCCTGGTCCGTTTGAGCTTCAATCAAAAAGCCTAGGACCCACGTACAAAAGAAAAAGTCAAGTAGTCCGTAAACTCAAACCAGATGAAACTTCTCTATTTTTACCTTTTCCTGCCAAGAATAGTCTGAGACATCCTGTATGGTTAAGGTTTAGACCCAGTGACTTTAAGAACTCAATTGACTGAGGTTTGCTGAAGGAACAAAGACTTTTGGTGAAGGAACGAATTTCCTATCCAAGTGCTTTTGTACTCTATCTAATGTATTTTGATCTTGATCTTTGGCCTTGCTAAAAAATAATCCTAGAAGTTGCACATTTACTTCAATGTGGCTGGTCTTCATCTTATCAAGCCTTCTGATGATATTTCTTTTATGATATAGAATAACAGGTGCAAGAGGACAACCCTCATCACACACACTCATCTGAGATGTAAGACTTTTCAGAATGTTTTGTTGACAGGTGTGAATGAACTTAATTAGGTACTGGGTATTTCAGAGTTCTCTTCTCCGCCGAACGCTGCAAATTTCGTAGTGATTTGCTGCTCATTAAGGAGTGTCCCCCTCGGGCAACAATTCTACACCTGTGACCATTCAAAAATGGCTCGCACAAACTATGTACAATCAGTAACTACCGTACACGAAATAGGAAACAGATAACAAATATAACTAGAGATACCTATCAGCTTCGATGGTTATAATCAGATTAAAACATAAAGAGGTTGAACAAAATGAGTTTTACGCTGAGACAAGAAAGAGAATCCAAATTAGTTTACTATTGCAGAATGTATAGCACTTGCTTTGTCGTTGTACTATGGGTTTCTATGGGAGTACAATTAAAATGATATCAAATAATCTGTTTCCTAACTACTCTCAGATCCATACGCATTCAGAACCGGAAATTGAGATGAATTAATTGTATTTAATTCTAACCTTTTTTATAAGTCAAGAACTCTGCTGGGTTATTTCTAATTTAAAACTGGAGCTATACCAGCCATTAACGCCCCCCGATCCTTATTAAAGACATTTCAGGGCATGCCATAGCCACAAGGCATGGTTTAAATATATATCATTTAGTGTCATTTCGAAAGGAAGGTTTTAGAGAGAACTATTGTTACTCTAATTCCGTCCTTGCTCCTATGTGTTTTAGAAACGAAGATGTCATTTTAACTCGGATCCGTTTACAAAGACAATGCATTTGAATGTAATCCTTTTTGGAGGATGCGTTGATATTACACAATTAACGGAAATTCTGAAATTGTATCAAATTGATACTGCTTCTAATGATTGCTAGTCGACATTCTGTGTAACAGTCCATACGGTAAAGGAACGGTGTAAATGTTTTGTTGCGTGTTGTGTGTTTAGAACTGTGTTAATTTGAGGCAATAGGATGTGACAGTAGCCTGGGAATGTAAGCCAGCTGGAGAACCAACCATCCAGCCATCCAACCACCCAGCCTTACTGTTACCTTAGCTAGCTAGACAACACGTGGTTACCAAAAAGAATAAACATCAAAACACACAACAAATCAAACTAAACCAAAGACAAACAAAACAACTCATTTGCACACAAAGGGAAACTTAATTAAATATGGCCTTCCTCTGAAATGACTCTTGTAAACAAGGAGCTGTGCTAAGATGATACAGCTGGATATGCACTCTATAAGCAACGGTAATCATCCCTCACTGCTTTCCTCAGCAGCCAGCCGGTATTCCTCTCTCCCTCTACCAAACAGTCTTACGATTCCAAAACAGACCAGCCAAGGACGTAACACAAGTTCAGTTGGTAGGCTAAATTAAGTTGGCTTAACTTATTAAAAGGTCATGTATCCCTCTAGTTCACCTTACAGTACATTACGTAAAATATAATTGATAATGGGACACTACGACATCTATTAGTTACTATGGAAATGACTGTTTTGTCGGCCATGGCTCTATTTCTGTAGCTAATCTCTGGTTATTCCAATGTGCCAGGTGCTCACTGGGGGGGAAAAAATGCATGAGTTTACTGGCCATCCTTGAATTCATGATGTCCCAATAAAGAAGACTGTTCCCTCCCAGTCAAGTTAGGAGCTCATACCTCCATACACTGTGTTGCCACCACTGGCAATTACGACTTGTCGTGATCAACAACAAAAGACGCTGCTCAAACTTTCCTTTTCAAAATATTGTGCTCAAACTCCAAACTTGGAATAGAAACCCGGAATAGTAACCCGCAAAACAGTTGTCATGCCCCGAAAGTGAGACAAAAATAAGAGTTGATCTCCTTTCACTATGTTCAAAGACTGGATAAATATCCACAAACATTGGAAACCATTCAAAATGGAATAATATTCCTTTTCCAAGAAAAAAGGAGAGAAAAAGATTATCATATGCAAAGTGTTTTAATGTCTTCATATTCATGTTATAGAATTTAAACTACTTCATCTTCTCTTCAATTCCCTGGGGAACGTTCTCACCAAGTTTTTCAGCCGCACATTTTTTTTTGGTGACTTTAATTCAACTTGGCACATATTTCTTAGAATACAGTGAGGCTCAGGGGAAAACATAAATGTGGTCTCACTTGTTAGTGGAGGTTTTGTGCTAAAAAAAAAATCAGACAATGGCTGAGGGAAAGGCCCGCCGTACGTCTTGCGAGGTATTGACACAGGAGCTATTGCAGAACAAAGTGGATCCGTGAGAAAGGAGAGAGAGAGAGAGAGAGAGAGAGAGAGAGAGAGAGAGAGAGAAAGAAAAGATTATCTTAATTATCATTCAGAAGCCGCTTAGAGCAGCACCTGTGCATGAATAATATCATTTATAGGCACATTGAGATGTGCATAATTCCCCTTAAATCATACACATTAACGGTATAACAAGGGATGAACAAGTCTGGCTCTCTCTCAGGCTCAACTCGGCGCGAGGGGTAGTCATTGTCAGCCCCTCACCTCCTAAATAAGAATGTAGTTCTTTATTCAAAGGCTCAGGCTTTCTTTTCATTCCAACATTTGACTACTCAATGTAGTCCGGTGGAGAGGTCTTATTAGGCTGCATATGCCCAATTTCATATCTTGTTTTGGAGTTTCAGTTTTTCAGCACATGAAATAACTACGAGTGTGTTTGAGATTGTATGGCTTCGAACCTGCATTAACTTCGAGAGGTTACAATGAGTTCTACACATGCCGTTGTCTAGGTGTGAGAACCGTTTCATTTGATAAACAGTATAAGTGAATGCCTCAGATATTCCCATGTCACAAATAATCTGTTTCATTTATGTCACACTTCCCCAAACCATACAGGATCATTTGGTGAATTACAATAAGCGTAGGTATACAAACCTTTAGGTGAATAAAGGGAATACTCATGCTGTACAAGACCTTGATAAATGCCAAATAAAGCATGGGACAAGATTATGAGAATTACCTTTCCTACAAACTGTATAACATGTCTGTCTTCACAATAATGCATATGAAATTCCGTGACACAAGAAGAACTTGGAGCAGCATTTATCGTACAAATATTCAGTAAGGGTTAGGATACACACAGAATCTGCAGGCCTGTTTTACACAAAGCTCATGGGGGCATAGGGGGCAGGACAGACGGGTTAAGGCATGCATCGAGAGATATAGGAAGGAAGGAGAGATTAGAGAGTTCAATATTCACATGTACAGGGTTGCAGATATAATTACAGGGTACAGTGAAATGATTGTGCTCCGAGCTCCAACAATGCAGGACAAAGTGAAATAAAACAATACAAATAGATAATAATAACAATTGAAATAATAATAAATATATACAGTACAGCAGCAAATGAAAGTAGAGTAGGTCAGCACACCGAAATGTCAAGTATTCACCCACTGCAGACCACAACCCGCGCTGTCAAAAGTTCAGTGTAATAAGGGAAGCCTTTGTGTGGTACTAAAATCCAACAGGCCTCCGTTAGAGTGGAATACTTCAGGCTGAACAATGCCAACAGAGATATGGAATTTGCCTCCATACATCATTGGCCTGCTGACCGTCCACTACAGTGGGTGTGTGTGTGTGTGTGTGTGTGGTGTGGTGTGTGTGTGTGTGTGTGTGTGTGTGTGTGTGTGTGTGTGTGTGTGTGTGTGTGTGTGTGTGTGTGTGTGTGTGTGTGTGTGTGTGGTGTGTGTGTGTGTGTGTGTGTGTTTGTGCAAACCCTACATGTTAATGATGCTATTAGTGTCATTTATGGGAAGTGAGAAGATCAAGTTTTTAACAAAGGATTAACCTCACGGTTAAACTGTAGCAACCCTCTACCCCTCTCAATGAAGCATGTTCTAAATAACTACGGGTTCTTATGACTGCTTATAGCAGGCGGTATAATTAAAGGAGGTACATGTATCATTTTTCATTGTAATTTCAGAAAATGTCCAAAATATATCTGCAGTATATATTCTACAATGCAGACATTCTATTTGAGCAAAAAGTCAGACAGGCTTCTGTTGCACCCTTCCTATCTTACATCGGCATCACTAAGGAAATTTGTTTGTTCGTATGAATATTCTAATATTATGACGTCCTGGTTTATAATGAAATATTTGAACTCTGCTTTATTTTTTTTTCCGCCACTGTTTGATTTCTATAACGTATTGCATCACAATAAATTATTCATGTCAATTAGCTTTTCATCTTCTAAGATACAAACTCATGTGATCCTTTCAACAGCTATTTATTTCATAGCAACACAGAGCTCTCCCTAGAAGCATACTACTATCGCCTGAGGACATATCTCTTAAATAAAAGCATCAGATCTTTGCATACCTACGATTTACATATTAAAGGAATGGGAGATGAATGTCGGAAGAATTGGGCATAGCAATCTAATCATTGCCTACCTCTGACTGGAATTCTAAATTCTTCTGGGTCTCCCTTCTGAGACATAACAGAAAGAAAATTAAGAGGATCTTTTCAAGTTCATTATTCTCAAGACTATTCGAGTGCTCGGCACACTTTTACTCGGAGCGATCAGACTCGGTTGGTTGTACGGTGCTCGGATTCTATTTCTGACAACTCAATTCCCAGAATTCATGGATAGCCTGTATTCTATCGTTGGCTTGCAGAAAGCCTGTTGTTCTAACAAATTGAAGATGCTTTGGACGTTTACCAGATTCACTTTTTGTACTGTATATACACTGAGCGTACAAAACATTAGGAACTCTGCTCTTACCATGACAGACTGACCAGGTGAACCCAGGTGAAAGCTATGATCCTCTTCAATCAGTGTAGATGAAGGGGGTTAAAGAAGGCTTTTTAAACCTTGAGACGATTGAGACATGGATTGTGTATGTGTACCATTCAGAGGGTGAATGGGCAAGACAAAAGATTTCAGTGCCTTTGAATGGGGTATGGTTGTAGGTGCCGGGCGCACTGGTTTGAGTGTGTCAAGAACTGCGAGACTGCTGGGTTTTTCACGCTCAACAGTTTCCCATGTGTATCAAGAATGGTCCACCAACCAAAGGACATCCAGCCAACTTGACACAACTGTGGGAAGCATTGGAGTCAACATGGGCCAGCATCCCTGTGGAACGCTTTCGACAACTTGTAGAGCGCATGCCCTGATGAATTGAAGCTGTTCTGGGGGCGAAAGGGGGGTGCAACTCAATAGTAGCACGGTGTTCCTAATGTTTTGTACACTCAGTGTATGTATAAACCTTTTGGATATGTCCAGATAAACTGTTAAACTGGGATATTAGCCTAACTAGATATCCGGCATTTTTGGAAGAATAACTTTTGGACGAATAATACTTTTATCACCATGAAGGTAATACCTTTGACAAGATAGAAAAGATAACCATTTATGTAGGACTATGATACCACCTATGACCAGAGTTACAGTATAGAATATAAATCTCCTCCACCAATCATTGAAAGGTCATTGTAATAGAAACTGCCCTTGCAATTACAACCTATGCGGATAGAAGGTCCAACGAGATGGCATGAACCAAACGGATCACCCTTATCAAGCTGGCACACCATTGATTCATGTGCCCTATGGGTATGCATGCCCTGTATATGGGCAGACAGGAAACAAGGTTGCCTGACCATGGCTCCAATGGGTCAACGCCGCCATGGCATCACTGCCATACCATGTATCGTCACTTTGACCAGTCCTGAGTCTGACCCACTTGTCTGCCCGATCCACCCATCCACACGGGGCAGTGCGGCCTTCCACTACGTCATCCCCAATTGGGCCTGACACTACAGAAGTCAACAGTGATGCAATCTCACCACAGGGCTAATTAGGATATGCCTTCATAGGACACCAGAGGAAGTAGATGAAGTATCCCCCCATTAAAGTCCCTCTCAGGGGAGACAGCAGATTGAAGCTCCACTGATCACTTAAATGAAGGATGGAGGAGACACTCAACTCAACAAACTTCATTCCTGTCCACTCACTGGCTAACTTCCGCTTGAAAGATGTCAGCAGTACAATCAAGTACCCCGGAGAGATAGTGTGTACATGATTGGATTCAACAGTTACACGTCAACATTGTAAGCATGACAAAATTGTGCATCTAATCAAGCAACGTTACTCACTGAAAATATAGATGCCGTGTTATTATAAATCCACATACTGTGGATAGTTCACTAGCAAATATCTAAAACCAGCATTGTCTATCTATTCAGCTGTAGTCCCTCTCGTGGAAGTTATCATGTCTCAATTTAATGTGCATGTCTCGAAGACAGCAGAAACAGAAGTATGCGATGTTGTCTTAACTGTGTAAATGTATTCATTTGAAGGCATCGGTACACACAGAGGGCTGTGGAGCATCATCCGTGTATGGATGGATCCCATTAAAAGTGTTCCCTGGAAGGTCATGTCTCATATTACACATGGGATAGACATGGAGAGTTACAGTAAGACTGGCTTTGTTACACACAGAACAATCTCAGCTGCCACAGCGGTACAGCCTGGTCCCTGCAGATAGCTAGCGGCTGCCAAGGTGGGCCACACCACCCACTTCGCTCTGGTATCCCCCTCGGCACAGCACAAACACAGCACAAACACAGCACAAACCCTGCACAAACACAGCACAGAGGCACTTCCCAACAATCTTCTCATTCTACTCAACTCCAGTCTTAACAGACACAAGCAACTTCTTTTTGAAATGGTTCAGTGCTGAATCAAGTCTCTGGCGTGAGAGGTCTCTGGGATTCACAAACCCTGGTTTTAATGAAGTAAAAAACAACACCCACACAACCATCTCTAGCGTTTCCCGTGGAAATGTGGAGATGATTACATGTGAGAAAAGCAGAGGGGGTCTGGCTTTCTATCAAATAAATCATGTTCCCCCCCCCCCCTTCCTCTTCTTGTTGTCCACACATATTTCTAGGTGATTAGTGATGATGTACGCTCACCACCACAACTAGGTCTCATTTACGGTTCATACAAGATAGGTCAAAAATAAACTTACACCCCTACATCAGAACCTGCTTGATATTGACAACCAGTCAAGCTTGTCTCTACATGAAGGAAACATACAGTATATTTTAGAAGAAAGATTTACTGTAGATATTGCAGGTTAGTGATACAGGTGTCCACCTTACAAACCCTCCATGAATTAATGATCTAGTACTAGTAGCCTACTCAAAGGCTTTCTGCATGTCCTGGCAGACAAAATATAGAATTCATTCCTTTACATAAATACAGTTTAACCACATGAAATGACATGCAAATGAAGTATGCATAATATTATACCCAGTGAATAAGTTGGTATTACAACCTCAAAACCTTCCTTTTAGAGTGAAAAAAACCCACTTTTACAATACCATTTTTGTGGTTTTACGTAACAGCCTATGATTGAATAATTATTTCTCGGGGGTCTTTGATCTCATAAAGGGGAGGGAACTTTAAATGTTGTGCAGATTAAGGTTTCAAAGCAAAAGAATGACTGAGGACCCTTTTTTCTATTGCAGCATGAGTCAAGTATCATTACACTTCAAAAGTGCAGGCCTCACACTAAAGCTAATCATTAAATAAAGGAAAAATACCTATTTATTGGGAGCCAAATGCATATTATGAATCTCTCTTGCTCACAGAGCTGAGCGCTAGGAAATACATATTAGCCTTGGGGGATTATTACTACGTTCACCAGCCTCACCACTTTCTGCATTATCAGCCAGGTTTGTTCCACTGACATCCATAGAAGACGACTGAAATGAATTCCTTTGAGTACAATATTTATATATGCTTACAAGCAGATGACACTGTCTCTATCTCAAAAAAAAAAAAGAGAGACACAGACTGCCTTTACAAGATAGGCAGCTCAGTTAATAAAGTTACTTTTCGGTCCGTCTCTATCAAAAAGTACATCAATCTCTTTAGCGATAACAATGTTAGTCCATAATTGGTCAGTGTTATAGGTCCCCAGCTACACTTTATCATACACTCTCCCTCAAACAGGACAATGTGCTCTAAAGACTTATTTTATTGAAGCGTGTAGTTGTATTAGATAGCCACTTCAACCTAACGAATTTATGATAATTATGTGATATTATCAATGCTAGCATACACACACGTCCATGGAATGAAATTGTACTCCCAAAAAGTGCTTTATCTCAACAATGTTTGTTATATTCTTTCCTTTTTCTTGAGATATTAAGCTATTTAATTACTGTTAAGAGCATTAAGGAGTGATTTTAAGTATAATTTGTAGTTCATGAACTGTTTTAATAAATTACACTTAATATAATTAGGCCTAATCCCAGTAGGATAGGAGTGAATGCTTGCTTTAAGAAATTACATATATGTGAAATTGCATACATTTCAATCCAACAAAAAGGTTTTGGCTGCAAAGGTTTGGCTCCCTCAATGGCATAATTATCTATTTCCAGAGTGTGCAGTGTAAAAACAGTGTTAAGTCCATTAACTCAGGGTCTTATTCACCGTGCATAATCATATACCTACCATGTACTAACCTCATAAATTAATTGCCAATGGCCTCTTCAGAGCCAGCGCTAAACGTTGTACAGGGGTTAGAGAGGCCATACGAACATTTGAGCTTCAATCATTCTAGCTATTAACAATACCCTGTTTACTATAATTCAAGCTGCGTACAAATCATAGCTTGACATCCGAAAGGAGGGCAAGCAGACAATGAGTCTTGCGAGAGTTAAATGACTACATGAACCGTACTTTGAATTACATCGTCCTTTTTTTGTCGGGTGGTGAAGTATCTAATTAAAATAGAGATATTTTCCTGTCAAAAATAGTGGGGACCATGTTTAATTAAGTCAAGAGGACAGTAACATATTAGTGATATGAAAGTCTAGGCAGTCATCCACCATTTGCATGATGCCTTTCATAAAAAATGCATGTGCCCATCTTGAAAGGATCACTGTAATTTGTGAAGGAGTATTGTGCACCATTGAAATTAATATCCCTGGTAAAGTTTTGTACAGAAAACCCTGAAGGTGGTCGCTAGCTTTCAGAAACCAGGCTATAGCCTAATCACCCTATATGGATAGGGGATCATGTGGTTAACCGTTTCATTGATAAGGTTAAAGAAGTGTCACTTTGTTTTGGCCAATAGATTAATCAACTCGGAATCATCCCATCCTCCTATCCTATGGCATCGGAGATTATCATTGTCGTCGGCCAAAACTGACCAGTAATTTAAATAGATATGATTACACCTACACCGGCATGCTGGGCCTAGCACGAATTAAAGTCCCCGAGAAATGTGTAATGAGTGATGTTCCCTGTACCCAGCTGAGGCCCTGCAGACACAGCCATGATCCAGCATTCTAATCACCCGTCAGCCCAAGCCGCTGTTGCTTTGCATTAGAATCTGTGTTTGTGCATATCAAAGATTCCACAAACGCGTTGGCAAAACACATAATCACTTTCCCCTCCGAGAGAGAGAGAGAGAGAGAGAGAGAGAGAGAGAGAGAGAGAGAGAGAGAGAGAGAGAGATGGGGATTTTTATAAAGAGGTGAAAGAAAGTATGGATGGATAAACAGTGCAGACTGATTTGCAAGAAAAGAAAAACAAACAAAAAAGAAAGAAAGATTGGAAGCCTTGGTCGTGAAACTCCCTGAAAACTGTATCAATGTGTAACATTGACTCAACAACAGTGTGCCTTCTCTATGTAGGGCAATGGTTTGCTATGGTATGAGAGTGTATTGATGGACTGGTGGAGGAAGGGTCCAACTCACCATATCACAAGAGCAACATAGTCTAAATAGCTTACTTACATACAACGCCTGCTTTTCCCGCCATGCCTCCTTTCCATACCACGTCAACTATGCTGCTAGGGTGTGAACAAGTGCATCAAATAATACATGCAAAATAATAAAAGTCTATGCAGGGGTCTTTGCTCCACACAACGCCCAACCCCCTCCGATTTTGGAGAGCATTGTTGTCTTTGTGCCCTTTACTGCTCGCCTGGCTCCTCTCCGCTCTGCACCTGCTGCATTCATCAGAATAGGGAATGCAGGCCGGGCATGCTTGGACCTCTAGTACCCCCTCAACTGAGAGTGACAGTATTCAGTCTGCTTGTCCTGATACTTTACCTTGGAAATCAATACATGAGATAATGTTGAAATATGTCAGAATTGTATGTTATTGGTAAATCATGTATTGTGATCAATGCATACTAAACATTTACAGTTGAATTTTCGGTCGGTGAAGTTGCCTGAGTTACAGCCCTTTTGCTAAATCGAGTATTTTACATCATCGGGCAGAAATCCATGTGTGTTAGCATCTTTGTCGCAGATGGTGTAGCCTTTCATGATATGCAACACATTTAAAAAGTTGAGAACTCCTTGGCTTGCCATCATTCTCAACAGTGCATTGGAGCACACACTTCACGAGACTCTGCCCTTCAATAAGGATATAGGTCTGGTTGGATGATTTTCTTTTATTATTATCATCATCATTTTTTTGTCTGTTTTTGTCCCACCACTGGCACACTGGTGCACCACCTGCTCTGGGTCTCTTTCTGCTTGGGCCAGACTGAACAGCTAACAGCTGGCTGCTCTTCTGACACTCTGATTGGCTAATCCCTACTGGTCACTTGTGCTTCTCCTGCCTGCCTGCCTGTGAACTTTCTCTCTCCCAGTGCCAGGTCTGGGCCTTCTTCACAGGGGCCGTCCTTCATACGCCCTGAGAATGATATGGGCAGCATATGGGGATATGTAAATAATTTAATGAGGTCAAAAGTCTGAGCTCTCCTCTCTACCTCTTTTACCCTGGATATATCCTGGATCCTACATCAACCTCCTCTTATTTGTCTTGCTATATGTTTACTAAACGTTTTGGAAATAAGTTGCATATCCTTTATTCAGAGTTAATTCTACTGAATATACCTTTTATTCAGTTCAGTGGTACACACTTCTATTTTAATTTCCTTTTCATCTGAGAACTTGGGAATGCCAAGGGCCATAAAGTTTCCCTATATAATATGTCAGCGAGGTACAGTATGTGTTGAGCCAATGACAACATTAAGTAATGTAACCATAGTAAGACTTGGAGATTTCAATGGATGCAATTGCACACCCTGAAGGAAAAATCTACACTTAATGTCTGAGTCTATACCTAAAACCAGTGATGAATCATCAGAGTTCATATGTTCCAAACACACCACCAATCTGGCCAAAACATACAGCAATATGACATTATTGAGTTACTGTAACAGCATGTTGTCATTAGGTGTTTTTTCCTCCCAAACATTCGACTAGCTTGGTTAAGTATTTTCAAATGAAGTTTTAAAAGGAAATTGTTCTTTACTTCAAAATGATTGACTGAGGCGAAACAAACAACAGTACAAGTACAACTTCCCTCCTAACGTCATGATCTTCTTTATTGTGGCGCAGAAGGGTACTAGAACGTGTCAAATACTTTCCACCTGGAGTGTTCTATCCTCCTTGAAGGTATCTTCTCCTTACCTCTGATCTCTGTGGAAGCTTTGCATTTTTTATCCTCCCAACAGTTAACAGTAGATGGTTAAATTCAATGGCTAATCATTTAAGACCTCCCCTTTTATCTGTGAGATAGCGCCGAATGATCAGATGGCATCAGGATCAATATGAAAATTGGAATATGCAAAGCATGCTCTGCGTTTGGCATTGCTCAACCTTTTCTCTTTCATCTTAGCCTTTTGATGTTGCTTTGAATCTGCATATGCAGTGTGAGCGGTTAATAGCTATAAGTATCTTCACACGAAAGTACTTTTACAGTAGCTGGCGTCCACCTTTCATTTTAATGACTGAATTTGTTTCTTTGCTTTTTTTCCTCTCTTGGTAATGTGATTGTCATTAAACAATCATTAAGTCTATTGAATGTTATAAAAGTATTGAAAATAATGATAAAAATACTGAATTATTGTGTGACTCAGTATGTGAAAAGTTGAAATCATACGAGGCAAACTCCCAATTTTGGGGGAATGTGGGTCTTTTACTTTCAGACGACTCCTTTTCTGAGTGACAGGTGTAGTTATATGGTTCTCGAGCACTGCTACAAAAGCACGAAAAAATGTAAACATAAGGCATTTGTGTTTTGTAATTTGGCTACTTTTATTCGAGCATGGTCATTTCCAAGAGAAATTACAAATTAAAAATTCAATAATACTTTTACAAAGACATTTCAGGAAAGATTTTCTTCAGTCATGGTATCATACATTGTATCTTAACAGTCCCTCTTCATTTTTTTTGCCAAAAAAAAAAAAAGATGAAGAAAGTGGAATTTTTTTAGTTAAAAATACAGTGTTTTCACAATATTGTATAAAAGTTCCCAAATTTGGAATTTCCAGTAATTGGAAAATAAAGGAAATAAAACAAAATAATATAGTTGAAAATTTGCATTTCACAATTAATGTTTCAAAACACAATAAATGCTCTCTTTACGTAAAATTTGCCCCAATGATCAACGCCAAGTTCATTTTTACTAAAATATATCTATATATTGAAGAACTATAATACTGTACACTACAGTATGAAATAAATAAAATTAGGAAATATAAAATGGGCCACATAAATAAAATGTTATTCAACCTACAAACAAAATTAATGCAATTTTGATGTTTCAAAAAATTGTTTGGTGTAATACTGACAAAAGTTAATGAAATAAACCTGAAAATTGCACAGACATATGTAAACTAAGGAGCTGCGGCCTAGTGTCCTAATACTGACATGGGTGCTTGAAAGATCAAGGTGAGCTATCTCTTAATACCGAAGCTGGTGAAGAGGTAACATGTGTCACCCTCCTTTCACACAATACAAGGATGGCACTTGCAGAAACACACAGATTAAAAGGTTTGCATATAAGGCTTTTTCTTATCAAAAACACCTTACAAAGGCTTTCTCCTTCATTGTTCACATGATCCTTCCATCTACTGTACTGTACTGCCAAAACCGTTTCCCTTCATTTCAAGGTCTCTTTAAGACTTCAGTATCTTAAAATCAAACAGGTAATATCTGTTAAGTTCCTTCACAGAGAAATGCTGAGGCCTAAAACTGTGTGGCTAGCTGGCCTGACGACAGGGCAAAACTATAGACAACACATTAAGTGAAAGATAAGTAATACAACTGATGGACTGTAGCGTGGACACTACTGCTTTATTCAACACTGTATAAATATATACATAGGCAATACTTTTTTATTCTTTTTGTAGTGATTATAGAAGCGAAGTGCAATTTGTACAAGTCACTAGTTTGTGCTATAAAGACTATGGAACACAGAGTTTTTAGGATGTTAGCACCACACATATTTTTAGGCCTTAATACTGTACAATTTTTAAAAAGGATTCATTTATTCATTTTTGCATAATGCAGCATCTTCTTACACAATTCACCGCCCCCCCACCCCAAAACCAAACTTCAAATCAATGTCTCCTTGGAGACATGTACAACCACCACCCCTTGAGTCCTTCAATTCAAAGCTTCCTAGAAGCTTCAGGCACGTGCATGTACAGCTTCAACACAGCAGCGTTTAAAACCAAGCAGGTAACAATACTGAACAGAAAAGTAAGATGGGAAGCTTTTTAAATGCAGTAGTTTTATTACATGCCGTCCTCCATATTGTCCTCGTGATCCGATTTGGTTTCTGTTTTCCCGTCCAACGAACTATCGTCCATCGAGTGCTCTCCGTTCTCCTCCTCATCCCGCAACGTGTCTGGATCTGTGTCCATGCTCTTGTTCTCGCTCTCCTCTTCCTCCTCCTCAAAATCCTCTTCCCTACGTCCTATTTTCGCGTACGTTCCTTCAACTTCCTTCTGACGATCTCTCATTCCTCCGTTCATCCCTCCTTCCCTCAGAATGCCCTCGCGGTCCTCCAGGTCGGGGTAGCCCTGAGGAGTCATGCCCTGTAAGTAGGCCCGGCTCAATAGTAGCTCTGTGGGCTCTAGGTGGCCCTTCTCCCGGGCCTCTCTCTCGGCCGCTTCCCTCTCCTCTGCCTCCCTCTTGCAGTAAGAGTAACGGTGGTTCATGTGCTGGGAGTAGGAGCCGGAGTGAGAGAAGCGCTTCCCGCACTTGTCGCACTGGTACGGTTTCTCGCCCGAGTGCAGTCGTGAATGTTCTATAAGGTGGTGCTTGTGTTTGAATGCCTTCTTGCAGATTTGACACTGGTGTGGCCGTTTACCTGAGGAGACACAAAGGGAGAGGAAAGCAGACATGAGTTTTCCAGCTCGCTACTTTGTTACTACATTTCACACAATTATAAACATCAGGAGGAGAACAAACACAAACTAAAAGTACATTCAGATGATTCGAATGGTACGAAGCAACTTGAACTAGTATTACAATTTCAATGCTAACCGTGTCATAACTTATTTGTTTATTCCAAATGAGGAGATAAGCAGCTTAAATAAACCACAGGGTCTGTCGTGTTTACATTATGAAATTCCCTCCTATCGCTAAAGCATGGAGGAACAGAATCACAGACACTTATTTTCGTCGTAAGTGCCACACTGATGGATGCAACGTAAATAAACCATCGCAAACTAAACAAACAGAAAGCTGTGACAAATAAGTAAACAAATAGGAGATGAAAATTGAACAAGAGACTCCTATGGCTACCCTGATCATCTCAGAAGAATCATTCTAGTTTCTAGACGCCTCTGTCCCTCAATTATACTGGGACTCATCTCTACTCTACTCACCATGTAAGATGGGATACCCTGAATGCAAAAGTGTGAGACGAGAAACTCGAGCCGCCCTACATTGATGGAGTGAAATTTCATTACATCATGCTACCAAATGATCTGGCTAAATAAAAACTCCCCCAGCAGCCAGCAATGGTAGCTGGTCATGGTTTATATCATGGGGTGGGGAGTTGGGGACAGTTGCACCCCTTTTTGAATTTACTATACCTCAGCACATCCGGAAATATAACAGTCTATCTGACACAAATCATAAGACAGAGTTTCTCCTTTGGCATTTCAATCAGCTCGTGACACCACTTGTGCCACCAAGCACAGACACCAACACATCTGGCCAATTCCTAGCCACAAATAGCCCCGGAGTGCCTTCGACACCTTCCATAACTGTCGTTCTTGCAACACACACCTACTAATACCACAACCAGATCAACTGCAGGCTACATCAAGCATGTTCTGCTGCGTGCTGCATATAGTCATGTGTGTAAAGAATGACGCAACTCAGCGAAAGAGTTTCATTGTGAGAAGTGTAAAAAAATAATAAAAAAATGTCATCAACACACAAATGTTCGATGGGTTAAACCGATCTATCGCTGATTAGAGTAATAGTCAACAAAGGACCGTTTTGGTCAAGTGATACTGTCAGCAGTCTGTCTCAGTCTCTTTATAAGTCATATATGTGGGTACGCTTAGTGTGTTTTGTACATCATAATAGGGTTAATAAAGTAGCATGTGATGAATATAATTAGAAATGGCCAAGGATGACATTTACTTCAGACAGTGCCCTCATGCATTATGCAAAGCAATGACACAACATTTAGTTAGGAACTTCCTACCCCATTTTGATTTAAGTATGGAGCTTATATATTCAGAGAAAGGTATTTCTGGCATAACCCCGATAACGTAATGTCTTGCTCTACATATTTTAGTAAGTATATCTCCTCACCCCTGTCAATGAAGAAACAAGTTAGGTCTCGATTTACATACAACTGAAAAAGAACAAAGCAAGAAAGAAGTGGGAATATAAACCAAATGAAACAATTGAAAGGGTTTAGTAACACAAAACATTAGAAATAAAAGCAATGGGGTAAAATAAGTGTTCCAGAACAGTATATACCTGTGTGTTCATATTTGTGTCTTAGGAGGGAACTGCTCTTCTGGAATGTTTTGTCGCACAAGTCACACGCGTACATACCACTTTCTGTCTTCTTGATCTTCTTCCGGGACAGACAGGAGTCTGAATCGGTCATGTCATCCAGTCCTGACATATAATCTGCTGTTCCGTCTAGCAGCTCCCCCTAGAAAATGACACATTTATCAATCCACACGTGTCAGCTAAGTACAGGTACAGTACCTCCTGATGTTTACCTGAATGAAAGACAGAACGGAACTTACTGTTTGACCTAATTACGAACACTCCAATACAGAGCTCAGGTGTAAATGAACAAATGAATATATAAATGGCAGGCTACATGGTAATGGTGGAGAATCTACCCTGAATGTTATTTAAAAAAAAAAATCTCCATATATTTGAATCCACATCAGTCTAATGTTATACATGAAAGAGTTTTAATTCTATATGTATCTGTTCTTTATAAGGGAAAATGAACCCGATAGGCATAGACTTAAATGAATTGGGGGAAATATTATTACATTAGAAGGTCATAATAATAAGAGAAAGCCCTTTGCGGGGCTTATTGTCATATTCTTCTAATTTCCAACTCATAATGATTAAATCAAGAGGTGTTCTAAATGACCAATATTGAGAAGCACCATTGCTCTCATTAAGAAGTGATCGCTCTGGTCTGACAATGATTCCTTTGGCGGGGACATTTTCTTTCTTACACTGTTTTTAAAGAACAGAGCTACTATCATTCCGCCATCAATTTCAGCTAAATGCCCGTAGCTGTATTTAAAAAAAATCTAATTTAATAACTTAGAATAGGAAACATTATTAATACTTTTTTATCAAAATGGTTCCCTCTATGTTAAACAGCCTTCAGCATTCAGTGGGAATGAACATGGAGCCTGTGCATTATTAACCTGCATGTAGAAACTCATTTTGGCTTTAGAGTGCTAATCTCTTTAAAATAAAAATACAAGAAAGTGGCAGAGAATTGGAGTTGGAGTCAGATCCTCTGTGCTGTGTGCAGCTCCAGGGCTTACCCTTTTCCTATTGCACAGATCATGTACACTATTTCCCTCACACAATTCACGACACAAAACACCTAAGGAAAAAAAATGAAATAAACTAGGCTGAGACAGATTGATTTTAAAGGGTATGTAGTCTATGTTTTACTCTGGAATAGACTACACTGAACAGCTGGAGATGTGATGCTGCCTGCACTCTGCGGTAAGGACAATTCACGGTGGAGTCTGGCAACAACTGAATCCCCCACATCATAACCTCTTCTGAAACAGCAATTATATGCTGATATCGCTAATGACGCCTGCTTGGAGAACTGAACAACTCCAGGCTCGTTTGACAGCTGGTTATCTACCTGACTGTGTTTTCTCCCTGGTTCAATGTGCTGCAGGTGAGCATTTGAGCTCATTAGAGTACCTTTTAATTAGTGGCACAATGAGCAGATCATTTTAGAGAATTTGAGAGGAGAGGTGGGGGGGTTAGAGATGGAGGGAGAGAGAAAGAGGGAGAGAGAGAGAGAGAGAAAGGGGTTAAAGATGGGGAGAGAGAGGGGGGGGGGGGGGGAGAGGATAAACCGGAGGCTTAAAAACTAAACCACAAGTGGCTTATCTATTTACCTGGAAACCAGGCTTTCGCTGGTATTTTCTCCTCTGCTGCATTTCAGCAAAGGTAGCTGCTCCTGTTGCATAAGTGTAGGCCATGTGTGGTAGGAAGCTCAGCTGATCCAGCCCTGGGTATGGCCTCAGCCCAGGCATGCTGGCCTGCATTGGAGACATGAAGGTGGCAGGTGGGAACGCGGTCTGTTGCGGAAGCGACGTGTACATCGGTTTGGCACCGAAGGGGTTCATCCCGAACAAGGGGCTGGTGCTTTTGTTGAAGTCTCCATTGAGGTGGTTCTGGCCTCTGCCTTCAAACTCCTTCTTGAGATAGGCCAGGTTAAGTGGCTCTTCGAAGTGTTCTCGTGGGGAGGGAACACTGGAGTGGTCATGGTGGTTCATACTGTTTAGTTTAGGTCTGCTCTTCACAGTCATGGCGTGTTTGGGCTCCTTCATGAGCTTTGGCAGTGACAGGTCCAGTGGTTGTTCAGACAGGTTCATGTTGAGATTCAGGTCCTCAGACATCAGGCTGTTTGGAGTATATGAGCTACTCTGGGAGTTTTTGGAAGATGTGGAGGAAAGATTCAAAGGAGAAGGTGTGCTGCTCCTTGAGAGGTGGTCCAATTTGGAGTGGTCACCCATGTGTTTGGTGTGTCCACTGAACGTGTTGGCTTTCATGAGTCTGAGTTGGTTCTCACAGTTGTTGACGTTGTTATGGAGCTCTGCAATGGAGGGGGACATGATATGGTGGTCACGGTTGCGGTCACGGTCATTAGACTTGATCAGGGACACTGGGGATCTAGCTGCCATTGAGTCTTTAGTGGGAGCGTGGTTATGGTTGTTTGCGGCTAGAACTATATCTGCATGGTTGTTTCGTTGTTGTTCTAGTGGTGGAGTTCTTGGGGTGCCGTACTGGTAGACTTTCCTCTGCTCGAACCACTCTTTGACGAATTCCTGAGGAAGGCCGACCGCTATGGAGATCTTCAGTAGTTCCTCTGAATTGGGCTCCATGTTCATAGCGAAGTAGGCCTTGAGCACTGACATGTGGTCCTTGTACGGGTTGATGGGGCTTTTCTCAGACAGCATGGACGAGAGCAGGAGGGCATGCTTCTCAGTAAACATCCCCTGTTTTGTGGGCATAAGGTTCTCACTAGTCTGGAGAACTGTCTTGATCTCCTCATTCATTTTACACAGGTAACGTTCATGCTGATGCAAGGGAATTGGACCTGGGAAGGCTTCTTTGCAGTATTGGCAAGAAAAGGGTGTAAACATAATGTTGTTCTCATGCATCTTATCCTCTGTACCTAAATCTAGCATGTGGTTGGATTTCTCACGTTTGATAGTGCTAATTTGTCTCTTTGAGTCCGTGGTCAAGCTCTGGAGACAAGCTTTGGCTTCGTTCACTTTTTCTAATGTGTAGTCGATGATGCTTTTAGTGGCACCGTTATGGCTGACGACTGGAAGACCAACCTGGTGACCCCCCTGTGACGTCAGTCCCTGTTTCTGCTCCTCGATCTGGTTCCCGAGCTCCTTCATGTAAGCCTTGAGCCTGGAGATCTCCTCCGGTTTGCAGTCCATCTTCTGCCTGCACACAGTGTTGTCCACGATCTGGAGCACCTTCTGGACCTCGCTCAGGTTGTTGCTCAGGGACGGGTAACCAAGGAGCTGTTGTTCGATCCCCACCCCCACGTGCTGCATGGGGCTCTGGGCTGAGCAGTGGATCCCTAGCGGGCTGCTATTTCCCCCCATCCCTCCGTTCATGAAGGGCCCAGGTGCGCCGAAGCCATGGGAGGCCATCATGAGTTTGTAGTCGTTGAAGTCTAGTGGTTCTGTTTTGATGTTCAGGTGGTGGTTGTTCTGGTCCTGGTGGTGGCCCAGGGGCTTGCCGTTTCCGTTTCCGTTCTCTAGCTTGTGTCTCAGCTGGGTGATGGCGGTGTTAGTGGGGGAGGACGAGGCTGATGTAGGGGAAGAGCCTGTCTTCATGTTGTTGCGCATCCTCCCGTTGACTGCTATAAGGCCGATGCACTTCTTGCTGCTGATGTGAGAGCTGTAGGAGCCTGAGTGGGAGAAGCGCTTCTTGCAGTTCGGGCATTCATATGGCTTCTCACCTGAAAGAGACAACATATACTTTTAAAAAGATCTGCCATGAACACATTTAGAATGGCATAATGAACACACATATTCTCAATTATTAATTACAAGTGGGCTAAGGGAGAATGTATCAACAATGAACACCTTTAATGAATGCCAAATTAAAGTGTAAACACTGAACTGCTCAATTGTGAGATTGGCAGATAGAAGGAAACAAAGTAGCTCAAGTCATCCATTGGAACAGTGGGAGAGAGAAAAGAAAAAGGCAATCGATTTTTGTACACCCTGTGAAGTTCACCGCAGTCTTAAATCAAGGTTATGCTTATTCAAAGAGGAGTGCACAGGCCCCCTTGCTACCCACCACTGTGAATCCGCAGGTGTTCCTTCAGATGGTGCTTGTATTTGAAGGCCTTGCCACATTCTGTGCATTTGAACTTGCGGTTGCCAGCCCCCTGGTTCAGCAGTTGGTGCTATAGAGAAAGAAGCAGGTATTGACATGAGTTCTGCTAACAACATTACAGGGGGAAAAGAGTTCACTAAATAATCACAATCAGCCCTCGGTGCAATCGACCGACAAGCCAAATGTCTCGCGTTGCTACACAGCCCATCTTGCCTCTTTCTACTTCCAACTCCAATGAGAGAGTACAAGAGTGGCGCTGATAACAGAGGGAATCACATACCTTTTCATTTCCTGGCTCTCGAGCCCAGGAAGCATGCCTTTAGAATTTGGCAGCCAATAAAATAAAATAAATGAAAGGGGCTCTTTTTTAATATAGTTTCCCCCTCATTAGAGACAAGCAATCTAATCTTATTAATTTGGGGTAATCACTCAAAAGATATTCTGACTATTTCACAAGAAGTCCTTCCCTGTATTTCACATACCTACATACAACAGTAATTATACATGAAGAAACATTACATTTCCATAAATGTTGAAATGTCTTAATTGGAACAGATTTCCACTAATCATTTGAATCCTCAAACGTCTCTTTAATAATCTTAGACTATGCTGGATAGGATGGGCCTAGGCCTTGATTCTCTGTTCAAAGGTAAACATCAGTTGCAGCCCCTCCAATTTGCAATTCAAACAGGGGGAGGCCTCTGCCTGTTTAAAAATCCTAATATAATAGTAATCACAACAACAATAACAGTGTACGTGTAAACGGGGGGCATACCAGGCGTGCACAATTAATTCTGAGTGGGAGGTGAACATGTTAAATGCTTAGGCAATACAAAAGATCTCTCAGCAGCACTCGCTACGCAGGCAGGCATAGCAGAAAGAAGCAGCCAGCGTCCTGATCCAGCCTGACAACTGCTGGGGTGTGCTGACTCTACCCACATTCCTGGGGAGACAGATGGCGTAAGGGAGGACACAGGGAGGATTGTTCAAACGGCAGCAACCTTCAAAGATCGAGCAGGAGTGGGTCTGTCTGTCGGTGGGGCCGCCAAGCGCCAGTCAGGGACCCCACCACTCGTATGTTGCTGAGTTGCATAAACAAACAGCAACAGCTGCTTTGGCTCCCGCTGCTTCCCTCTGAGGACCGCAGTAAACTTTAGTTGTGCCAATAAGATAAAATCATTCTCTAACCCTAATTGTCAATGGCAGCAACACCGGCAAATGTGTTTTTTGGGGAGGGGGACTTGCTATCCTACATGACTCAGGGAAGGTTAGGGATGGGATGTTGGATGTTGTTGTCGGGACGCATGGGCTGGGCATTCAAATATTATTGGCTCGTATTAATGACACATTTTCTCTTGATTGGTTAATTGGATAAGGAGAGTTATAGGTTATTTAAGAATTTTGTATGGTGTTTATGGCGAGGGAATCTTTTCCTAGGTAGAGACAGCTCTCACAGGACATTGGATTGGGACTTGCCTGTAAGCGATGACACAATGATTCACTAACTTCACAACATATTTTACTTTCTTTCTTCTTTCTTTTTTACCCCAAGAGGACTTAACTTGTCACTACCGGTTTTGTTCAGATTCACTTATTTTTAAACATGGTTGGCAAGCAAATGTAACGTCTATGAATAGAAGGTGTTTTTTTTCCACACAGGGAGTTGGATGTGATGCATGGAAATTGCCAACAAATTCCCAGGTTAGTTTGTATAAAAAAAATACATTGAGAGTGAGTGAGACTCAATAATAAGTGTACATGTTGATTCTTTTTACGCAATGTAAGGTAAATGGTGGAATGTATGACATAGTACTGCATAAAGGAAACGCTTGATTTTAAAGAACATAAAATCTACTAGTTGAAGTGAAATTGAGGAGCAGATAAAATGTCTAAATTGGAAATTAACATAATCATTCGATCGTGAACATAAGACGGCAAAATCATATCAGACGGGGCCATCAAAAAACCATTTAGGGCCTCAATTAAAGTTATTACCATTAAAAGATCTGCATCTTCAAAATGTCATGAAAAATTAATAATGACTGCCAATCAAAATTATATAATTTCCTCCAAGGGATCATAGCACATTAGAAATGAAGTGATAGGGGCATATGATCCTGAAAGTGATTGAAAAGTGTAACCCCCCCCAAAACAAACGACGGCATATGATCCTCACCTGATCTCTGCCGGGCTTGTGCGTGGCCATATGTCGCTCAAGCTGAGTGCGGTAAGCAAACGTGTAGTTACACAGGGGGCAGGCGAAGTTCTCCTCGTTCTTCTCGTGGCGGTACTTGATGTGCTCCTTGAGCGATGTCAAGCGCTTGTAACCCCGGTCGCAGTAGGGGCAGGTCAACAGTTGGGCGAAAGCATCTGGAGTTCCAGGTGGCAGGTCTGGGTAGGGGAGACGGGGGGGGAGAAAGGGAGGGGGGTTAGGGAGAGAAAGCGGTCCAAAAGGTCAGCAAATCAATGGCAGCTAATGGGCGTACTGCCCGGAATGGTATGGGAGGTATCACTGCAATCTGCTCTACAGAGTACCATCGTCTCAGGCTGGCATCCATGCCCTGACACACACATATACATACACGCACACGCACACGTACACACACACAGACTCTGGCCCCTCCTTTTTTTATATCACATACTAAGACATGTGAAAATTCACACGTACTAATTTGAATTAGCTTTTAACTGACCTATACACTTCAGAATGTGTTGTATAACATACTTTTATCTTAAGCAATTGTGTTTTTTCTTTGACTTTTGATTTAAGACACAAACTAAACATGATATCTAATCTCACACTGATATTTTACAAATGTCAGTCTGAAATAAAGCACCTTGACCTGGTTTTTAAGAACACTACCTTCACCCACCCTCCCCCCTCGTCCTTCCTTGCTCCCCTTAACCATAGTCCCCTCGCCTAATTGCTTTCAAGTGGCTTATTTAATACAATTTTTTTTCCCACACTTTCATAATTTCTGAAGTACGTATCATAAATCCATTCTAATTCAATCCCTGTTCCCCCGGGGTCTGAGAGGTGTACTATCTTATTTCAGACCTCTGGCAGCTGCTGCTGCTTAAAGACTGAAGGACCAAAGGTAAACACAGAGGCATCCAGTGAAGAATCTGTGAGACCAACAGCTGCCCATGTCACTGAGCCACAGACACCGAAGAAGAGTCCAGCCACACCACTGCTGCTCTGTTCTCTTCTGGGGACGTTATGTAGCAAGAGTCTCAAAGTAGGAGTGCTGATCCAGGATCAGCTCCCCCCCTGTCCATGTAATCTTATTCATTGTGATCTAAACGGCAATACTGATCCTAGATCAGCACTCCTACTCTAAACCGCTTCAAACATATGGCCCTAGCTCACCCCTGTCCGTGTAATCTTATTCATTGTGATCTAAAATTCAAAACTGATCCTAAATCAGCACTCCTACTCTAAGACGCTTCATACATACAGCCCCTGTCCCTGGTTCTGTCCTTGCCCTCCCTGGCTGGTCTATGGATTCTTACCATTTTCCTCCTGGCCGTTTGTTTCAGACGCTTCGGGCGTGCCCAGACGGGACAGCTCCTCTCCCTCGGGTGCTTCTGGGTAAATGATGGCAGTGTCGCCCCGCTGCAGGTACTCAGCGATGCTGACCACGTGGCTGTGGCTCTCGCTCAGGCTTTCCTCCTGGAGCTTGCTACGCTTAGCGAAGAACTCCTCAAACTCGGAAGTGCAATCAACAACATTCTTAACTGAAAAGAAGAAGAGAACGAGAGAAGGAGGGAGAGAGAGAGAAGAGAGAGAGAGAGAGAGAGAGAGAGAGAGAGATGGGTTTCAAAAAAATTCCCCAAGAGAAATGTGTGTTACAGCAAAACAGAGAACATGTCGGGTCTAAATGTGATGAAGAAACGCCACAACAGACATTAAGAATACATCTGAATTACTGTTTTATCTTGTCACACAACAGCCTCTAAAACAAGAAATATGAGTTGAAGTACCACCTTAAATGATGGGGAAAGTATTTTAGATAAACATACTGCATCTACTTGAAACATATTACCAGTTACACAATAAATGTGGGGAATACAATTTAAACTGGTCAAATGACTTCTAATTTTCCGTATCATACTTGAAATGAAAATAATTTGAATTTTACAATTTTGAATCTTTGAGATTATCGAAAGACATCCATCTATTTAATCAAGCCTCAGTGTTTAAGCCTCTCGATTAACATTTTATTTACACATTGTGTAGCAACAGTACAAACAAATTCCCTGTGTATTGACTTCCACACAAGGGGTCAATAAAAGGGCTCTGGTTAGTTGATTGGCTGCGGAACAGATTACTGAGGACAAACCACAATGTTGCACAAAAAAAGCTTTAACCATAGTCAAGAAAATACTTTTTAAAGCCGCCTTTCTGAAATTGCTGAAGTCACACATTATGTGTTTTCTCATATTCTCCAGTCCCTTCTCTTTGGGGAATCCCAAAGCTGCAGAGTAGAGATAGCTGTGGCTCCAATAGCAAACAAAGCCAATCAAAATCTGCAACCTTCATTAGTCAACAGAAGATGATAGACCCTCAAAGGTTCACGTTCATTCAAAGCTATACTATACAGCATTCCAACAATGTGAGGCAAGTCTATATTCTGTTATCCCCTATCATATCACTGTTATAACACATGTCACATATCACATTGTTGTGCTAAATGTTACAGGAAGTCACACAAACTGTTTTATTTGACTGGATTTAGATAGTTACTTATTTAATTAGACATTTCCAAGCCAAGGTACATTTTTATATTGTGATTTGTTTGGCAGTGATTATTTTATGGGCCCAATTTGTGAAAGGTCAAGGTAGTGGATTTGGTTGTCAAAAGTGGCATGAAAATGTCACTGGTGCCAAAGGATCTTTTATTAAATCGTATGAAACAACTGTTAACTAGGCAGCTCAATTTCCTGCATTCTCATTAGGACTTTGTGGGAACAATTTGAGAATCATCTAATGGAATTTAGAGACAATACTGTGAGGATGCTTGAACTCTCTATGCTGGATTCACAACTCACCGTTAAACAAATATGTATCTTAAGGATTAAAAATACATTAAAAAGATCAAATATAGACTCATTTGATTTTGCAAATGAAATGCAATTTAGGAAGTCGCTGTATTGCCAACAAGCTACAAGCTCAACCTCGTAGCGACTCCTTTGAAATTTCACTTCTAAAATAAGAGAGGCTACTTTCTTCTCTGTAATAGAGGAAATCACCTGGATAAAAGAGTGCTTACAATTTTCATTTCTTAAATGAAATCACATGTAATCCAGTGGTGGGTTTTGTGTTCCAATGCAGTGCCACTACATTGTTTCCACGACCTTAATGTCCTGAATGGAAACATTTGCGATGTCTAAAGTTCCACACACAAAAAAGTCACCACACATGCACAGGACCGCGTGTGCAGGAATGCGTGTGCATGCACGCACACTCACACATGTGTGTGCTCACACACACACACACACACACACAAAAAATCTAAAAATATATAAATAAATTAAAAGAAGAATAGAAGATTCCTAAGGAAGGATTCCCATTATGTGGTGAGTGTTTACTAAAACGGTGCCGAGGCCAGTTGTCAGCAGCGGTCAGGATGATATCATGGAGGGAAAACTTGTGGGTGGAAATCAGCTTTGTTTACTTAATTAAAAATGGCAGGTAGGATTTGGTTCCACAGTTTTGTGTAGAAAGGACCATGCAGGGACACTAATGCTCTACACGGACGCAGAGACACACAGCCACCCACACAAGGATTGGAAGGGTGGTTGGTCTCGGCCTCGTCTTTCAACACAATACAGATGTAGGATCTTCATTTGAGCCAGTTTGCTACCACAGGAAAATAATCCTGCAGCGACAGGAAATGTGAATTATTATGTGGATTATAATTAATGGATTACAATACATTTTGGTCCAGGACTATGCTTAATCTGTGTCCGGGAAACCGGCCCTACAAGTTTTACATTTCCTTCATTGCAGGAAAGTTATTCTACAACAGGGTGATCAAATTAAGATCCTACATCTGTACATCAAATCTCCTCACAATGGATTAAATCAACTCACCTGTACCGTTTCCAACTGTCTGAAGAGTGGCGTCAGGCCCCAAAGTGTCATAATCATCTTTCATTTCATCTGTGGAGAAAAGGGGGGAGGGAGGAGGGGAGGAAGAAGGGAAGAGGAGGAGAAGAGAAGTTCAGTTCAATGTTCCGTGCTGTAGTGTACCAAGCAAACCCAAGCCTCACAATGAAGCCTTCAGAGGAAGGTACGAAGATATAAAGGGCTTGCTGTGTTGCACTGTGCCGAGGCTTTGTGTGGCATTCTAAATGAATGCTATCATCAGGACCAGACAGAGCCTTATTTACCTTAAAAACAACAACAAGCAGTGGGAAAGAAAGCTGCTCTGCCATTCCGGGGGTAGCGAGAGTCGCCAGAAAGAAAGATTAATTTAAAAAGCCAGCCCCATCCACCTGAACAATCAGACAGGAGTAACCGGCACAAAAGGCCTTGCAGTTGTTATTCCCTCACTGTGACACTACTAACAATCTACATGCGGCAGAAAAAAATGACAAACTATACAGGGGGGTTTTCGCAGAAAAACGTGGGCTGTGGGCTTAGACTCTATTACCAATCAGCGTAATGCATAGTCTTAGGAACACCAAAGGCAGACTTGCATTTTGTCCTGGCACAGGTAAAACAGCCATAAATAAAGGACCCCAGATTGACAGACAGGCTCATAAACAAGGGAGAGAACAACTTTGGACATTGGTGGGTAAATTCTCTTGCCGTATAGGTGGCGGCGAACAAGGGGACACTGTTGGTGTTCATGTCCACAGACAATTAACTTAAGGAGTCCTCTGTGACTCCTTTCTTCCGTCCTGTCTTTGAAAATTAAATCAAGGTACTTCCGAGAAGATAGTGGCTGGTAATAAAAATGGCTCCTGTCTTTGAATATAATCCTGCAGCAACAGGATTGTTTGTTTTAGCCATGTGATTTCTATGGTCTCAAGGATACTGTGTTGCCATGGAGGGGTAAACAAACAAATCAATGGATTAAGGGAATAGAGGATTTCTCTTCTTTACTGTCTCTTGCATCTTGGACTTAACAGAAAACATTTTGGAAATGAGTTTGAAAAGTAGCTGACAAGCTGTGTAAAATCTTCAGAATAAAAAGTGAATTAGCTATCACGAATCAAATGCAGAAAAAAAAAGTAATAATCATCAAAAAATAAAAATACAAAAATAATATATATATATATATATATATATATATATATATATATATATATATATATATATATATATATATATATATATATATATATACACCGTATATTTTGGTGTAGAGTGAAACATCTGTTGTTTTAATGGTTTGGTTTATTTCAATCATTAAGAGAGGGTTTTTTCTGTTTCTTTCGCTTGAAGTGAGATGGTTTCCTTCTGCACTAAACAGATATTTTTTTTAAACAGCCAATAGCTTCAGAGATGTTTTTTTTACTCTTTTGAATGAAAAGTACTCAACTTTCCCTTGACATGAAGCTTGACTGTGTGGTGGAGAAACTTGCCAGCCATTTTCATTTGCATACGAGGGGGTTTGGAGTGCCGTTGTCTTCTCAGTAATGACATCAAGCCAGGCTGCACTCTAAGGAAATGGCCCTTTAGCAATATTGTTGAAGATACACTGGAGTATTGTGAGCAATCAAAAAAATCCTCCACCACAGCCACAAATATAATTCTGGTGTTTAAGAGACCAGCATATATGAATAGTTACTTTTTTGTCATTTCTAATTTACTGAATGTTAATCAAGCTCTCTTTTCCTCTTGCCCTCACGTTTCTTTTTCCTGGAAAGTGGGAGAGTTTGCATGGATGCAGCCATTTTGGTTTTCGCAGCCTTTAGTAATCCAATTTCACTGCATATTTTTGATATGACTCAAGGAGCACAAGTGGGGACTTGCTTTTTGTCCCCTCTTTACCCTGAACAGTCCCTATAATCTGTATGTGGTCAAGGAATGAGACTGAGAGAACTTCCAGCAGGAGGTAGGCTAAGACCACTTACACCTACCTCACTTCTATGGCCCTTTGCACAGATCCTTTTTGGGCCATTTCTATTGCTTCTGACAGCTACACATCCATTGGAGAGAGACAGTTTTTATAGTTGAAAGTGTAATGGGAGTTGAGAGCCAGTCTGCTCTCTCTGTCTGTCTCTACCTGATAAATCATGTAAGGAGAGGGGGAGTGTGAGAGAAGGCCTGCACCTCACTGAAGGACGATGTTTAAGTTTCTGACTGCGACCTAGGAGGGGTCCAGAATACCTTTCCCCTGCCATAAGTCCACCTATTTACTTAACGCCATTGATGCTGTTTGTTTTGAAAACATTCCTATTTTTATGGCCAGTTACCAGTGGAACAGGGTGCAATAAAAACAAAGGTCCTCCTCCTCCTTTCTGTTAGTTCTCTGAACGTCCTTGAACAGAGCCGGGCCAGGAGAAGAAAGAGACAAGGGCAGAAAGGGGAGAATGCAGGTGATTTCTTTTAGAATGATAGTGTGATAGTGATGTCATGTATTCCAGCCCACTGCGTCCACCACCCCATTGTGGGATAAAAGAATGTCAAGGACCATTCTAGAACACAAAACTCTGATTGTGCTGGCACCGGAAAGGCACAGCTAAGAAACCTTTGCAGTGCTCTTCTGTTCAAAACCTGCATCCTCTGGACAGAGTACTAAAGCTGACGTAGAAAAGGCAGGGGAGAAAAGCACAGCTTATCTCCGGGTAAAGTTATGTGCTGAGGTATCATTGTAGACAGTAAGGCACCGTGAAAGAGGAAAAAGGACAGTCAAACATAATGCCCACAAGCTTGGGAAAGCGAAGACTCCCATCATCTGCACTAATTAACTACACAAGGTCTCAGAAATATGGCAGACGACGTTTTATCACATGAGAAGCAGATTATCTGGGAATTGCAACATAGTTGAATTACAGACATTAAGGCACCACAGGCTTTTATCAAATAAACAATTACTGTACGCTTTGACTACTTGTTTATTTTTGATCTTGATTTATTGGAACATTTCTATTTTTAAAGAATCAAACCCCATATGAACCTTCACTAGTAGAAATATCCATAAACAGAGCAAAATAATACATCGATTGTCTACGACAATTATGTTTCCGATTTGTACGTCGATAATCAGTAACCCCAAAGTGAACTTCCTCCTTTTTCAATAGATGATCATTTTTGGAGCGTAATAACATTTTAGATGGTGAAATATTTCCCCCTTTTCAGCACTCTACAGAACCCAGTTCATTAGGAGAAATGAATAGCTAACACCGGCTCGTTTAAATGGGGTGTCTTACATGAGTTCTCGCTACACTCTGTTTCTGTCACACCGCTGCAAGAATCATTGACTCCTATTATACATGTAAATGGCTATCATAAAAATAAAAATTTCATTTAAGATTGTTAATGACTTTTGCAGCAGTCTGGCTTCCTTTAATGATTATCGCCTAGCCCTAATTAAAAGTATTTATCTTTCAAGCATCCATGACTAGGCTCTCTGCTATCAGTGATGCTCCAAATAAAACAAAATGGAAGGCGCCACAAAAGTTGTATGTATCACTTGCCTGAAATGATCTAAACTAGATTATTAGCAAATGAAGCTATATCAATCACATACTGAAAGTCTGATCATATTGCGATAATATAGACAATCAAAAGAGGCGATTCTTAGAAAACGTCATGTATGCTCTTAATTTTATGATTGAAAAACTATCTGTTAATATCATCTTATATAACTCTGGTTTATTTTAGTGAGGATAAAGATGAGAATAAATATGGTCGAGATTTAGCGTTGGGACAAGCCGAGTGAGTTTCAGTCATGTGGGGTGTAGGAATCTCCAACATTCCTCTGCAATCTTAAGTGGCACCGTCATACGTTTCCTATTTATCGTCAAGTTACAGTAATGTCTCCTGACTCTGCTTGCCCCTGTCAACTCACTGCATGTCAAAATGTGGTTTGATCTCATACACTTCCTATGACTGGCATGCACGGCCAATCGCTGCCCCTGTTACTGTGGAGGTGGTGGAGGGGGAGGAGTTGGCTAACCTATCATCTCATGGAAAATCAAATAAATCGGAAAAACATTTTGGCCGTGATCCGCGCGCTTCTGTGTGTGTGTGTGTGTGTGTGTGTGTGTGTGTGTGTGTGTGTGTGTGTGTGTGTGTGTGTGTGTGTGTGTGTGTGTGTGTGTGTGTGTGTGTGTGTGTGTGTGTGTGTGTGTGTGTGTGTGTGTGTGAGACACTCACCAGTACCGTCGACTGAGGCGTGCAGCATGTCGTTGTCATGCCAGACATGGTCTACTCCACTGTCCCTCATGTCATCGTCCTCATCCTCCTTTGTCATCAGGGTGTGGCCCACCCTCGGGGATCCAGCGTCGTGGTTGTTCAGGCTGGCAGGGCTGCCCACCCCGTTAAGTAGGCCGTCCTCCTCCGATACCAACAGCTTGTCCTCATCCTCTGTCTCTGAACCAGTATCCATCACATTCTCATAATTCAACGCTGCAATGAGGGAGAACACAAAACAAAACAAGATGGGTCACTGCACAGGAATTCACGTTTGGTGTTCATTGTACTGACGCTGAAATGGAAAAAAGGTCAAAGAGGATTATGTCCTTAGATGAAGTCATGATTGCACTGCACTGTTAGGAGCAAGTAACACAATCGTTTCGCTGCACCTGTTATAACATCTGCCAAACTGTTTAAGAGACCTATAAACTTTGATTTTATTTGATTACAGGTTTAAACCCATTCCTGTTTGAGACATGGGCCCTTTCTTGTGGGGGTACATCCCAATTACAACAACACCCACCGCGACAGACTGGAATCTGTAACTTTAACCATCATGCTGTGTGGAGTCAGTCAGCTGCTACGTAGACACGCCAAAATAGCCACACATTTTCTCCCGCAGTAGACTGCCTGAGATGCCAACCTAGCTACACCTTTCAGTTGGGCTCACAGATCTAAAGCATACCCAACGTGGCAGAGATACTCTGCACTTCTGATATTTACAAATGTCAAATAGCCATACCACCCTGGATTGAAATGGCTTAACCCCTAGTCATTTCATCACATTCACCACTCCTTAAGTAAGTGACGTACCTACTGTACTGTATTTTCCCCCAGAACTTGACAGACATCAACCGTCAAGTCAGATCTTTACAATGATAGATGAAATAATACATACAGTATAAAACACCCCTAACTTAATCAAAACAGGACCTGCATCCCACTCCTTTCCCTCCATTTCCTCTCCTCTTGTCTTTTTCAGGGAGTGTTGTCAATGAGTCATGGTTTGCGGAGGGAAATACTGCGCAGTCGAGCCCCATATTAAAATAACTCACACAAGTAGCGGCCCGCTTGATTCCACAACACTTGGTCCCAGACACATGGCAGCTTATCTTAAAATAGGCAGCCTGTAAATAAGGGCTGTGAACTCAATTGAAGGTGGCTGTTTGTGAATTAGTCTGCCCTCACAAGGCTGTCTCTCTAGCCTCTCCAGTCTACACACAAGGTCCATAAATTGTCTGTCCTACGAAGGAAGTCAAAAGACTTATTAGAGGAATAAACACAGGACATTAGCTCAGCGAGAGAAACAGGACCGCCACATCACCGCATCACACACCTCACTGCTAGTTCCTAAAACACTACTCTGGAGAAACAGACTCAAAACAACCACAAAGGGGGGAAATCAGAGTATGACATCATGGGAACCAATTTCAAATGTGGCTAGGGGAAGACGAGGAAAAAGCAGAGTGCAAAAATGTTTAAGGTCCGTTTTAATTGCTGTACTGTAGCTATAAATGACTACTAAATAAAACTCTAATAGCTTCCAAATTTCCAAAACTGAGAAGGGAAAATAAATCAGATATTTTCTTGTTATATACTATGGAGAGAAATAAGATTACGTTGAGCATATACAGTATGTTCATACATGATCTTTGTATAATCCACGGGTCTGCACTTGCCTTCCGAACAACAGGCGCAAATTAAAATGAAAACGGCTGCGTAGACAGGGCCAGCAGAATCAGCTGACCTGGTTAGAATACCAATTGACGGGGGAAACAAAACCTTTTCAAGAGGTGTGACCACAAGGGTTTAGGCAAGTTCAGACTGGGTAATGCCCTCAGACATGAAAAAAGAGAAAGCCAAAGAAAAGCCAAAAAGAAAGTGAGACATTCAAACTCCTGCTGTGTGGTCCCCGATATACCTTGGCCCACAATTGATAATATGTTATTATTATTATTATTGTATTTCCCCTTTGGCCCCTTCCCAACTTACCCCTAACCCCCTACCCCCCTAACCCCCCCTAACCCCCTAACCCCCCTTCTTAGCAACACAACGTGCTGTGGACTCCCTACTCCCCTTTCTCCCAGGCAGGTTTCTAAGGGTGGCCTAGCAGGCGGGCGGCAGGGGGTAACAAAGAAGCAGGAGGCCTGGGAAGCTATTACCCCGCCCCTGCAGACCTGATCTCTGGACACAGCCTGAATACTGACAAATACCCAGGAGGGGTGAATGACATTATCTAAGGATGGACAGGTTTTAAAAGGCCTTTCTTTACACCCCAAAACTCTCATAGGGAATTTTTCAGTGTACTATGGGTCTATGTATAGCGTATTGGTTAACGCATGAAAAGAGGTGCTACAATGTGACGTCTTCAATATTGAGCAACGAACCTGGAGACAATGGACCTTGGACATAGAGGAGACGTGAAGATCACCCCACTCCCTGCAAACCTCTAGACATCTACAGTTGTCCAAACCAAACCATGAAAAGCTTCTAACGCCAGATTGGGGATCTGTGCTTCCATACAGGTCTACATGTTTTAGGGGAGAGGTAGGGAGTAGGAGAGGGGAGCTCGCTGGACGTGATCTCCAAGCTAGAACATTGGCTATCAGACAGAGCATTACTCACCAAAGAGCTTGGAGAAGACAAAAATGACAGTGTGCAACTTGTCAATCAAAGAAGCATGTAGCATTGACTTCAGAAAGCCTGCTTTGTTTAGGTGACATCTCTGACAGACGCCTCAGTATAATATAAGCACCAGCCTGACGTCGGGCATTGTACTCTGAAACAAAGTCATTTCGAACCTACTAATGTTAGCCTACACTCTGCCATTATTTTGTTCTATACCTCACCGCTAATCAATCTTTTGTGTTTCTAGATGAGATAGACAAAGAAATCATCATGTTTACTTTCTAGGGCTACGTTTTCTTTCAGATGACACTTTCTATTTTTCTCCTGCTTTAGTTTAAGTGCCGCCCTCAACAAAGGCAATTATAGCTGGCATTTTGACTGATGCTACCTGTTACCAGCTGATTCTCACCAGCTTTCTTCTTTCTCCTGATTGGAGGTAAATAAAGGGAATGACTTTTACAGATAATTAAAATGACACTTGTAATTGCTCACTTGAGTCTTGCTTAATATCAGGCTTATACATGTCTGACGTAACCCTTTCAGAACTCTGGTATTAGGCTGTCAGGCATAGCAGTACAGAGGGCAGTTTCAAAAGTGCATTGATTATGATGTCTATAACCTTCCATAATGACAGCTTTTTGTGGAAGGTTGAGAGAGCGAGTTCTCCTTTCATTGTCAGTGACAAAAAAAAAAGGAGTCTGATTGGAATCTCATCATCTTTCTTAAAACAAATAAAGACATTTGACAATCGATATTTCTACTGTGACTGTTTCTCTGTACCCTTATAATAATAAAAAAGGTCCTATCAAGTCATCTAAAAGTAAAAGATTCTTCCAAAGAGAAAAAACAGCGTGTTAAGAACAAAAATATGACTGTGTTTTACTGTCGAGCTGTTAAACAAACCCTAACTCTCACACTACAAAATATGCGTGTCATACATGCATACAAACCTTGAGTCATACACTGACCATCTGAACATGCCCAAAGCACACACTCAAATAAACATACTTGGGTGAATGTGCTGCAAACGTGCATCTGTGTGCCTACTCTTCCCCTTTCCCTACACTCTTCCACAAAGCCCTCTCAACAGGCTCCCGAGCTGGGAGGTGCTGGATCTGCACTCGATCCGTAACGAACAACCCAGAAAAATATCCAAATAACCCCTTCTGTCTGATGGAACAGTTGAGACAGAAGGCGCCAGAAGATCAATTCCACCCAGTGTGTCTCTGTGTCCATCACAGTACCCTATATTTGGGGGCAGAGACTTTCCAGTTTCCAGCCAGCTTCCCGTTAGATGCGATGGGGAAAGGTGGTAGGTGACTCACACTGAGAGCCTGGCTAACTGGCCGCTGAGGCTTAGCTCCAGGTAATGTTGTGTTTCCTGTAGGTATCAGTGTCGGTAATGAGCAAGGACATTCACCCTATTGGAGGATAACTGCCCTGTCTCATGAATGAGAAAAATGCAGATCACCTGAATGGCTAGGAGGGCAGAGGGGGAAGGGGGAAGGGGAGACGGGGGGGTAGAGGTGGAGAACGGGGGAATAGGGGAGGTAAAGAGGCATTAAGGTAGAAATTAGGTCATAGCCTTGTGGCTACCCCACTGGAAGAGGTTTTAACAATGACCTTTGAACTTTCACAATTCCTTTTCACAACAGAGTTTAGGGCTCTGAGTAGGCTGTTCCGTGAATAATCATCCTTTTAGGGTAGGAAGCGTTTGGGGGTCGTAGGTGGGAGGAACAGAGGGAACGTTTAAGTATATTCTTCTGTCTTTGGAATTTTAAATATGTCTAACTTTGGCGTTTTACTCATTAGGAGTACTGGCTGTTTTACATTCGGTAGAAATACCAAAAATGCTTGACTGTCTGTCTGTATTCCAGTGAGATACACAAGAATGCTTAAGATCTTGTCCAAGTCTACTGGCCTGGTGTTTCACATGGGCCAGACCAAGAAAGCCATAAGCAGTAAAAGAACAGTGGCAGAGGGCGATGAATGGTGAAAATTCAGCAATGTGTAAACCAACCTGGGAGTGGGGAGTGTGTGTGCGTATGTGCGTGCGTGTGTATGTGTATGTGTGTGTGTGTGTGTGTGTGTGTGTGTGTGTGTGTGTGTGTGTGTGTGTGTGTGTGTGTGTGTGTGTGTGTGTGTGTGTGTGTGTGTGTGTGTGTGTGTGTGTGTGTGTGTGTGTGTGTGTGTGTGTGTGTGTGTGTGTGTGTGTGTGTGTGTGTGTGTCTCTCTCTGTGTCTGTGTGCATGGGAGTGAGTAGTGAGTGATTCTGAGTGTGTCAGGAAGGGGTTGGTTATGTTCAATAATGTCTGCCATGAGGCATCCACAGTAGCCTGATTCTAATTGAATTAAACTCCCATTTATTTGCAGAGGCCTGAGCAACAGGCTGGAAAAAGAAAGCTTCAAGGTTTGCTCAACTGCTCAGAGGGCCCACCTTTACTCGCCCTGTACAGATCCACCATCTGTACATCCCTGCACACATGTTCCTCTCCCTCGACAAATGTTCTGGGCCTCCTCCTCCCCAACGCAGGAGCCCCCCCAAAAAAGGGGGGGGGGGGGGCAAGGCACACAAAAGCTCCCTAGGCTGCCCTCAGGACTGAAAATGAAATGAAAAAAATGTATATGTATAAATAGAAATAACAATATCCTAAGATCACCGGCTCAGGTGAGATCGATTTCCAGCTAAAGGTTCCTCTGGCTGCTGACATACGTCA
>NC_138307.1:6047500-6257500 GCF_965601325.2 Salmo salar | reverse complement strand
TGATTTCCTTTACAATGTTAATAAAATAGGCTAAGTACAAAAAAAGTAACAAAACGTATAGGCCTGAGGTTAGTACATTTTTATTTTTCTGGCCTTTGAGAAGCTAAAAAAGCTAAAATCCTTTCACAAGTCTGACAAGTTGAGTTGTTTTGTGTTCCCACAAATGTGTTTCACCTTTCCTAACTCGCCATAACTATTGTACAGACCCTGAGATAAGTAAATGGGTAAAAACAACAGTTTGATCTGGTCAAGGTTGTTATGGTTTCCTGTCCAGGCAGTTGTAGCCTACAGCTACATTTATCTCTGGAACACTGTGTTTGCACCTGAAGCCTAACACAATCTGTCAGTTACTCTATTTTCTCTCTCTCTCTCTCTCTCTCTCTCTCTCTCTCTCTCCCTCCCTCCAACGGGGCATTATTGGCATGGGAAACATACAGTTGAAGTCGGAAGTTTACATACACCTTAGCCAAATCCATTTAAACTCAGTTTTTCACAATTCCTGACATTTAATCCTAGTAAGAATTCCCTTTCTTAGGTCAGTTAGGATCACCACTTTATTTTAACCTGTTAGGGCTAGGGGGCAGCATTTGCACGTCTGGATAAAAAAAATGTGCCCGATTTAATCTGGTTACTAATCCTACCCAGTAACTAGAATATGCATATACTTATTATATATGGATAGAAAACACTCTAAAGTTTCTAAAACTGTTTGAATGGTGTCTGTGAGTATAACAGAACTCATTTGGCAGGCAAAACCCTGAGACATTTTCTGACAGGAAGTGGATACCTGATGTGTTGTATTGACTTTAAACCTATCCCATTGAAAAACACAGGGGCTGAGGAATATTTTGGCACTTCCTATTGCTTCCACTAGATGTCACCAGCCTTTACAAAGTGTTTTGAGTCTTCTGGAGGGAGTTCTGACCGAACAAGAGCCATGGAACGATGATGTCCCATTAGACACCTGGCGCGCGAGTTCATGTTGGGTACCCTCGTTCCAATACGTTATAAAAGAGTATGCATTCGTCCACCTTGAATATTATTCATGTTCTGGTTAACCTGTTGGGTCTAGGGGGCAGCATTTGCACGTCTGGATAAAAAAAATGTACCCGATTTAATCTGGTTACTAATCCTACCCAGTAACTAGAATATGCATATACTTATTATATATGGATAGAAAACACTCTAAAGTTTCCAAAACTGTTTGAATGGTGTCTGTGAGTATAACAGAACTCATTTGGCAGGCAAAACCCTGAGACATTTTCTGACAGGAAGTGGATACCTGATGTGTTGTATTGACTTTAAAGCTATCCCATTGAAAGACACAGGGGTTTAGGAATATTTTGGCACTTCCTATTGCTTCCACTAGATGTCACCAGCCTTTACAAAGTGTTTTGAGTCTTCTGGAGGGAGATCTGACCGAACAAGAGCCATGGAACGGTGATGTCCCATTAGACACCTGGCGCGCTACTTCATGTTGGGTACCCTCGTTCCAATACGTTATAAAAGGCTATGCATTCGTCCACCTTGAATATTATTCATGTTCTGGTTAAAAAAGGCCCTAATGATTTATGCTATACAACGTTTGACATGTTTGAACGAACGGAAATATATTTTTTCCCCTCGTTCATGACGAGAAGTCCGGCTGGCTTAGATCATGTGCTAACAAGACGGAGATTTTTGGACATAAATGATGAGCTTTTTTGAACAAAACTACATTCGTTATGGACCTGTGATACCTGGAAGTGACATCTGATGAAGAGAATCAAAGGTAATGGATTATTTACATAGTATTTTCGATTTTAGATCTCCCCAACATGACGTCTAGTCTGTATCGCAACGCGTATTTTTCTGGGCGCAGTGCTCAGATTATTGCAAAGTGTGATTTCCCAGTAAGGTTATTTTTAAATCTGGCAAGTTGATTGCGTTCAAGAGATGTAAATCTATAATTCTTTAAATGACAATATAATATTTTACCAATGTTTTCTAATTTTAATTATTTAATTTGTGACGCTGACTTGACTGCCGGTTATTGGAGGGAAACGATTTCCTCAACATCAATGCCATAGTAAAACGCTGTTTTTGGATATAAATATGAACTTGATAGAACAAAAAATGCATGCATTGTCTAACATAATGTCCTAGGAGTGTCATCTGATGGAGATTGTAAAAGGTTAGTGCATCATTTTAGCTGGTTTTATGGTTTTGGTGACCCTGTCTTTGACTTGACAAAACATTACACACAACTCTTGTAAATGTACTGTCCTAACATACTCTAAATTTATGCTTTCGCCGTAAAACCTTTTTGAAATCGTAAAACGTGGTTAGATTAAGGAGATGTTTATCTTTCAAATGGTGTAAAATAGTTGTATTTTTGAAAAATTTGAATTTTGACATTTATTTGGATTCAAATTTGCCGCTCTTGAAATGCACCTGCTGTTGATGGAGTGCACCACGGGTGGCACGCTAGCGTCCCACCTAGCCCATAGAGGTTAAGAATGTGAAATGTCAGAATAATAGTAGAGAGAATGATTTATTTCAGCTTTAATTTCTTTCATCACATTCCCAGTGGGTCAGAAGCTTACATACACTCAATTAGTATTTGGTAGCATTGCCTTTATATTGTTTAACATGGGTCAAACGTTTCGGATAGCCTTCCACAAGCTCCCACAACTAGTTGGGTGAATTTTGGTCCATTCCTCCTGACAGAGCTGGTGTAACTGAGTGAGGTTTTTAGGCCTCCTTGCTCGCACACAGTTTTTCAGTTCTGCCCACAAATGTTCTATGGGATTGAGGTCAGGGCTTTGTGATGGCCACTCCAATACCTTGACTTTGTTGTCCTTAACCTCTTGGGGCTAGGTGGGACGCTAGCGTGCCACCTGTGGTGCACTCCATCAACAGCAGGTGCATTTCAAGAGCGGCAAATTTGAATCCAAATAAATGTCAAAATTCAAATTTTTCAAAAATACAACTATGTTACACCATTTGAAAGATAAACATCTCCTTAATCTAACCACGTTTTACGATTTCAAAAAGGTTTTACGGCGAAAGCATAAATTTAGAGTATGTTAGGACAGTACATTTACAAGAGTTGTGTGTAATGTTTTGTCAAGTCAAAGACAGGGTCACCAAAACCATAAAACCAGCTAAAATGATACACTAACCTTTTACAATCTCCATCAGATGACACTCCTAGGACATTATGTTAGACAATGCATGCATTTTTAGTTCTATCAAGTTCATATTTATATACAAAAACAGCGTTTTACTATGGCATTGATGTTGAGGAAATCGTTTCCCTCCAATAACCGGCAGTCAAGTCAGCGTCACAAATTAAATAATTAAAATTAGAAAACATTGGTAAAATATTATATTGTCATTTAAAGAATTATAGATTTACATCTTTTGAACGCAATCAACTTGCCAGATTTAAAAATAACCTTACTGGGAAATCACACTTTGCAATAATCTGAGCACTGTGCCCAGAAAAATACGCGTTGCGATACAGACTAGACGTCATGTTGGGGAGATCTAAAATCGAAAATACTATGTAAATAATCCATTACCTTTGATTCTCTTCATCAGATGTCACTTCCAGGTATCACAGGTCCATAACGAATGTAGTTTTGTTCAAAAAAGCTCATCATTTATGTCCAAAAATCTCCGTCTCGTTAGCACATGATGTAAGCCAGCCGGACTTCTCGTCATGAACGAGGGGAAAAAATATATTTCCGTTCGTTCAAACATGTCAAACGTTGTATAGCATAAATCATTAGGGCCTTTTTTAACCAGAACATGAATAATATTCAAGGTGGACGAATGCATAGCCTTTTATAACGTATTGGAACGAGGGTACCCAACATGAAGTAGCGCGCCAGGTGTCTAATGGGACATCACCGTTCCATGGCTCTTGTTCGGTCAGATCTCCCTCCAGAAGACTCAAAACACTTTGTAAAGGCTGGTGACATCTAGTGGAAGCAATAGGAAGTGCCAAAATATTCCTAAACCCCTGTGTTTTTCAATGGGATAGGTTTAAAATCAATACAACACATCAGGTATCCACTTCCTGTCAGAAAATGTCTCAGGGTTTTGCCTGCCAAATGAGTTCTGTTATACTCACAGACACCATTCAAACAGTTTTGGAAACTTTAGAGTGTTTTCTATCCATATATAATAAGTATATGCATATTCTAGTTACTGGGTAGGATTAGTAACCAGATTAAATCGGGTACATTTTTTTTATCCAGACGTGCAAATGCTGCCCCCTAGACCCAACAGGTTAAGCCATTTTGCCACAAATTTGGAAGTATGCTTGGGGTCATTGTCCATTTGGAAGACCCATTTGCGACCAAGCTTTAACTTCCTGACTGATGTCTTGAGATGTTGATTCAATATATCCACATAATTTTCCTTCCTGATGATGTCATCTATTTTGTGAAGTGCACCTGTCCCTCCTGCAGCAAAGCACCCCCACAACATGATGCTGCCACCCATGTGCTTCACGGTTGGGATGGTGTTCTTCGGCTTGCAACCTCCCCCTTATTCCTCCAAACATAATGATGGTCATTATGGCCAAACAGTTCTATTTTTGATTCATCAGACCAGAAGACATTTCTCCAAAAAGTACGATCTTTGTCCCCATGTGCAGTTGCAAACCGTAGTCTGGCATTTTTATGGCGGTTTTGGAGCCGTGGCTTCTTCCTTGCTGAGCGGCATTTCAGGTTATGTCGATATAGGACTCGTTTTACTGTGGATATAGATACTTTTGTACCTGTTTCCTCCAGCATCTTCACAAGGTCCTTTGCTGTTGTTCTGAGATTGATTTGCACTTTTCACACCAAGGTACGTTAATCTCTAGGAGACAGAACGTGTCTCCTTCCTGAGCGGTATGACGGCTGCGTGGTCCCATTGTGTTTACACATGCGTACTATTGTTTGTACAGATGAACGTGGTACCTTCAGGCATTTGAAAATTGCTCCCACGGATTAACCAGACTTGTCGAGGTCTACAATTATTTTTCTGAGGTCTTGGCTAATTTCTTTTGATTTTCCCATGATGTCAAGCAAAGAGGCACTGAGTTTGAAGGTAGTCATTTTCTAGAATTTTCCAAGCTGTTTAAAGGCACAGTCAACTTAGTGTATGTAAACTTCTGACCCACTGGAATTGTGAAACAGTGAATTATAAGTGAAATAATCTGTCTGTAAACAATTGTTGGAAAAATCACTTGTGTCATGCACAAAGTAGATGTCCTAACCGACTTGCCAAAACTATAGTGTGTTAACAAGAAATTTGTGGAGTGGTTGAAAAACGAGTTTTAATAACTCCAACCGAAGTGTATGTAAACTTCCAACTTCAACTGTATGTTTACATTGCCAAAGCAAGTGAAATAAACAATAAACAAAAGCGAGAAGAAAAATCTCTATCTCTCTCTGTGTCCTCTGTCTTTCTCTCTCTCTCTCTCTCTCTCTCTCTCTACTAGATATCATCTCTTTCCCTCTCTTCTCTCACTCTCTCCCCCTCGCTCTCTCTCTCTCTCATTCTCTTCCCCGCCTATCTCTCTATTAGATTCTAATGAACAAAAACAACAGAAACATCTGTATTCGCACAGTTTTCAACACTGCAGGAGACAGCTTGTCAACCTGACTAAACCCACAAGAGAAACACAGAGCGAAGCAATTACCATACAGAAAAGTTTCCTTATTACCATTTCTTTCCAAATTCTTAACGAAAATCATTTACTGTTAGCCAAAATGATGACCAAATTGAATGTATTACCTTTTACCACATAAAATATTAGAGCTCTGTAGCCTATGAATGAACTGAATCCAACGTATGAAATAGAGGCTCACTGTCACAAGGTAGCATCTTGGAAGACTTCCAAGCAAACCGGCATTGTTTGGGATTCATTGTCAGAGGCCGGGTTAGTCGAATTTTCCTGATGTGTATTAAACACAATGAACGAGGTAAAAAACAAAATTGGTGTGAAGGCACATTTTCTGAATCGCATCTGTGCTCTGAGCTGGAGAGAGACAGAGAGAGACAGAAAGAGACAGAGAGAGAGAGAGACTATAAAGAGGAGAATGAAAGAGAGAGAGAGAGGGGAGAGAGGAGAATGAGAGATAGAAGAGAAAGAGGTGAGAGAGGAGAGAGAGAGAGCAGAGGAGAGAGAGAGGAGAACGAGAGAGAGGAAAGACTGCTCACTGTCATAAAACGCTGCCGGTCTGCCAGTCTGTCACCAGCTGGGGGCCAGGGTGAAGGGGGAGGGAAGGTAGGGGGGTTTCGAAGGGTGAGGGATCAGGCCCCTCAGATGGGATAAAGATCAGAGGGGAGAACGGGAACCCATCCACCCACACAGGTGAGGACCAAGCCTGGCAGTGGGAGTAAGCAGGGCCCCCACCCCCACCACCCCCGGTCTGGTCTGCATGGCCCCAATCTGATCTGATCCAGCCTGGGTCTCAGCCTTTTCATTCAGATGCTAATGAGTGTGTAAATCACATCTGGTCCCCCCTCTGTGCCTGGATCTTTGTCACCTGAATAGCATCCCCACCAGGTATCAAACGAGCTGCAGGAAATGGGCCTCTTTTCATCCCCTCATCCCCTCTTCCCCGCCAACCTCTCTCCACCTCTCTCCAATCAGCAAATGAGCGGCGGGCGAACCCCCTGACAACGGGCGAACCCCCTGACAACGGGCCCCAGCAAGGCTCTGTGTCCTACAGGGAGGGAAACAGCCTCGGGAGACTCAGAGGGACACAGACACTGGACCTGATACTGTTACCACTTCCCAATTAGCCAGAGCAGCCAGGAGGACGTGGCTTCCACGAGGATACCAGGAAACACATTGGATGCAAAAACTAGGATGCTCTTATTTTAACAGAGACATTGTATGACGAGTCACATACATTTCAGGACCATGTGTACTGCATACCTGGGATAGGATAAAGTAATCCTTCTAACCCCCCCCTTAAAAGATTTAGATGCACTATTGTAAAGTGGTTGTTCCACTGGATATCATAAGGTGAATGCACCAATTTGTAAGTCGCTCTGGATAAGAGCGTCTGCTAAATGACTTAAATGTAAATGTTAAATGTGAGTTGCGTTAGTCGATAGGCGTTCTTATCGGAGGCAGATGACAGAGGTGTAAGTCACCTCTCTCTCTCGCTCTCTCTTCTCTCTCTCTCTCTCTCTCTCTCTCGATTGAACTAAATGAACAACATCATCATAAGTTATGGATGACGTGGGTGTGTGTAAACACTGTCAGAGACACATTTTCTCACATTTTCTGCCTCCCGCCTACTACTTCCATATTTCACCTGCCTTTTCACCACCCAGAGTGGAGCCTACACCTTTAATTACATCACAGGAGGGTCTCCTCGTCCCCACAGTAGCAAAAAAACAGAGCTGCTTCTTCCAAGTCAATTATAATGATGATTTCGGACCAACAGAGCAGCCAATCCACAGGAGAACCCACAGGCCACATGGGGACCCCTTAAGGGTCTTTGTCATGCTAAACACACCTTTATAAGACCTAATCTTTAACCAGGATGCTTAGACAAAACACACCCCCTCTAGTTTATTACGTAACAGAGAGGTTTTAACATGACAAAGAACCACCTATATCCATTCAATCTGTTTCTTCGTCATTAGCGTTTAAGAACATCATTGCTTACTGATGTTGCTGTTACAACGACATAGTACTTTAAAAAAAAAAAAAAATACATTATATAACAAATCAAAGTTTAAAGTCACACTGTGACATTTTCTAACATACGCTGTACAACAAATGCTAAACAAATGTTGTATCTAAATGCACGTAGTCCATCAAATCTGCAATACCTGATGCCAATTCGGTTGGTACAGTCGTTTTTAGTAATAAAGCACTTTCGTTGAATATTGCCAAAAACATTACCTCTTGCCTGTCAGACCATGAATAAAACGAGCCATCATTTAAAAACAGTTGTTTTTCCATACTAACCACACAGACCCATTTCCCTGTCAATTACATGCAACCTTGGCTACGTAGTATATGATATATAGTACATGCTTGTGCCTCTTACATAATTGAGCAGTTTCTTTCGCATAGACGATGTGGAAAGGGACCTGGGAAACGTAACGGTGCGCGCATACACACTGTGAGTTACTTTTGTCGTAAAAGAGTATAAAGGAAATTTTGATCTGAGGTTTTTTTTCCCCCTCCTTAGCTCTACCCTTGGGTTCAGCCTCCCTGTGTTTCTGTCAATCCGTTTCTTTTTTGATCAGGAGCATGAAAGAGTGAGCATGTGTGAATGCTGCAGGTACCTGGGGTAATGCAAGGTGCTAATTAGCTCAGCGGGATAATTGATGTGTAGATTACACCGCGAACAAATGCTTCGACTTGTTTGTGCTTCTCACTTTTACCCTGCTTGCTCCCTCCCTCCCTCCTCTCCTTCCCTCCCGACACCCCCTTTTTACCTCAGTCTTAATTAACAATTCACCTGCCTTGTTAAGATGATGGCAGGGCATGCCAGGCTGCCAAGGCGGCAACGCAAAGTGGTTTGTAGGAGGAGGGGAATTCAGCTTCATCAGGTTGAGATACCTTACATTCTATAGTCTACGTCAACCTCGGCCCTATTCCCTGTGCCAATAAGCCCGGCCTGGGGAGAAAAGGAGCAGCTATAGCTGTTATATACTCAGAGGCGAGAGCATTATAAAAGACAAGACGAGCACATAGAAATTCTAAAAGGAAACCATTTCTAAACGAAAGAGCATTCCATTAGAGTGCTTCCAATAGGCCTCTATTGTTATGCCCCCCTATAATGCTATTTCCTTCATCTTTTGTCTTTGGGAAACTATTATTAGTTAAAGCACTCACAGCTGCCTGTGAATACATTCTGTAGAGGGGGGGGTTTGAATTCGTTCATTAGCAACTGAATAAACTAATAATGACTGTTTCTTTTAGTTGGGAAATTGGAACGAGGGAAGAAATTAAAAAGGTGCCTGAGGTTTGGTAAGACAGAGGAAGAGAGAGAGGGAGGGAGAAAGAGAGAGAGAGGTAGAGAGAGAGAGGTAGAGAGAGAGAGAGAGAGAGAGAGGTAGAGAGAGAGAGAGAGAGAGGTAGAGAGAGAGAGGTAGAGAGAGAGAGAGAGAGAGAGAGAGAGAGAGGTAGAGAGAGAGAGAGAGGTAGAGAGAGAGAGAGAGAGGTAGAGAGAGAGAGAGGTAGAGAGAGAGGTAGAGAGAGGTAGAGAGAGGTAGAGAGAGAGAGAGGTAGAGAGAGAGAGAGAGAGAGAGAGAGGTAGAGAGAGAGAGAGAGAGAGAGAGAGAGCGGTAGAGAGAGAGAGAGAGAGGTAGAGAGAGAGAGAGGTAGAGAGAGAGAGGTAGAGAGAGAGAGAGAGAGGTAGAGAGAGAGAGAGAGAGGTAGAGAGAGAGAGAGAGGAGAGAGAGAGAGAGAGAGAGAGAGAGAGAGAGAGAGAGAGAGAGAGACTGGCCCATTAGCAGGACAGATGTGAAGGCAAAAGGTGAACAGTTTAAATGTCACCTCCTCACCTCCCTGCCAACCGCCAGTAATCTGTCTCTGACTAGTTTACAAGTTAAACACATTATAGTGCTTATATAGTCTCATGTTGAGACCGCACCGACACACACACACACACACACACACACACACACACACACACACACACACACACACACACACACCACACACACACACACACACACACAGGGCTCTGTCACTGCCTGCGAGCTATCACCATTTCTCTAAGACACACGATTTGGACCAAAGGACGAGAGCTAAGCCAGGCAAAGCATTAAGCTCATTGTTTCTTGATACTTCCTCAAAGTTCCTTGGAAACGTCCTTCTCTCTCTTTAAGACCCCCCCAGTGACTTAGCTTTTATCAAATGTTCATCTAGACCGGAAGTCATATTCATTTTACTTTCCCTGTTAGAGCTCTCTCAGGCAGAATGATTTGTACAATGTAAACTAGAGGAAATGTGCTGTGGGAGAAGACTTCCCTACTGGCCTCGTTTAACTCTATACCTGCTAGGAAACTGCTTTTAACCTACACTTTAGACTTTTTCACAGATTTAAAGGAAAAATAACTACAGAAAATAAGGATGGGACTTATGTCTATGCACACAATTGTCTACAATATAATCCCTAAATAATCTATAATCATGGTATGTTTTCCTCATATATTTTTTTTATCTTCGGTTTTCTTTTCAAGATAAAAGATATGTGGGGGGGGAAATTATTAGATATATATATAATTTTGTTACACGTCCCCAATGTGCCTTTTCTCAGATAGATGACTCAGTCCTCCAAAAGGTTTGAGAAACAGAGAAGCTTATTTGTACATATTTCAGTCAGACAAACTGGCAGTTTCCGTCACCAACCTGATAATTCTCCCAGCATCCCTCACCCACCCTGGCCTTTGTTTTCCCTCCCTGCCTTTTTCCTGTCGCCATCTCGGTATTTAATCTTATACAGACAGGCGGCACAGAGGGTTACTTTCCCCCTCAAAGACAGGGTAGGCCACGAAGAACGCAGGAGGAAGAGAGTGGAGCTAGGAACTTGCTAGGGACAGACAGGGGAGTTAGCAGAAAGGCACAGGAAACCTGTCCTGTGCGTAACTTTTAACAAAAACCTTTCATCTTCCCAGCTTTCCTCAAGACAGTGCACTTCCAACTGAGTTTCTCCTTTGAACTATTACCTGATAAGGAAACTTTCCTTTTTTTTCTTTCGAGGGCCACAGAATGAAAAAAGGGGAAAGTATCCCCCTCTGTATACACGTTAAACCTCTCATCGCTTTGAACACGAGCTACAGCTCCTTTTATCCCTGCAAAACCAGTTTCCTAGGGTTATTAACTCCTTCAAACCAGGTAATTACAGCTGTGGTAAACAGAGCTGTGGCAGATCAGAGTAGAGTAGTAGCTCAGGACCCACTTCACATTTGCAATCATACGCCGTCTTAGATCACGTCCAAAGCGGCACCCTATTCCCTATACAGTGCGCTACTTTCGACCGGGGCCCTGGTCAAAAGTAGTGCCCTAAAGAGGGAATAGGATGCCATTGGGGACACAGACACTACACTTAGTGCATTAGGTAGTTAACAGGACAGAGGTAATAATGCCAGGCTGCTGCGGGATTCATTTGCGGATAACTGCTCCGGTCTAATCCATTTAAGTCACAAGGTCTTTGTGTAAGGAGGGAGCTGTGTGTGTGGAGACGGTGAGAGGGGAGAGCACCCGTGGGTATAGCTGATGGGTGGGTCATAAATCACATGGAGAGAGAAGTTTTAAAAAGTGGAGCTCAGGCTCCCACAGTGAGAAGTGGATGTGGGGAACACCCCTCGGAGGGAAAAGGGAGAGACTCTGAGCCTGAGACAAACACTGGGGCTATCAACACTGGGTTAAAACAGCAGTGAGCCCTGAGGAGTGGAGGGGGAGCTACGTTACTACACCCCTCACCCTCTCTCACTTTCCCCTTCCTCTGCTCTACCCTTGGCTCCTCCCCTCCTAGCTGCACTCAAATACATTGAGAAAAGGAGAGATGTTAACTCAAATAAAAAGAGGTGAAGTATTAGTTTGCCTCTTGCTGAACTACAGTAACAGGAAGTCCAAGGCACTTTTAGTGGTGCCCTTCATTTATTTCTCTCTCTCTCTCTCTCTCTCTCTCTCTCTCCTCTCTCTCTCTCTCTCTCTCTCTCTCTCTCCTTTCTTGATTGTTGTTTCAGTTAATGAAAACAAAGAGCTGACGAGACATTTTATGGTGTTCTTGTGACACACACGTCATGCAGAAGACTCCCACATGGTTGCTCAGGAAGGGCCAGTCTGACAAGGTCCCTAAATGTTCTGGTAGTCTTTACCTTTCTGTTTATGTTCTCAAACCTCCCAGATACTGATTATATATATATATATATATATATATATATATATATATATATATATATATATATATATATATATATATATATATATATATATATATATATATATATATATATATATATGTGACTTTTCTAACATGAAAACACTAAATCCTCTGTAATGGACAGCTAGTACATCCCTGGGGCTTACACAGGGCAAAGATAGAGCTTTCTGTTGATTCTTGTGACAGACAGACAGAAAGGTATTTGATTGGCTCAACCATTCGGTGTAGCTGCTGTGTGGTGTTTCAAAGGTGCTATATATGTCTGTTTGTTTCTTTTCTAGCTCTTATCTGTTTTGGTCAGTGTGAGGTGTGACAGAACGAACGGGTAACCAGTTCCCCTTTCAACTGTGTTCACAGGGTGACAACAACCCAGCCGATCCACTGCAGAGAGGGAACTAATCATGCATTGACACCTTGAACCATTCAAGTCTCTCTCTCAGAGAGTAGCGACCACATCTCTCCCCCTGCCTGGCCTGTTCGCTCGCTGTCACTGCCACAAATTGGCTTCAAACTTGAATCCAAGGTGCCAGAGAACCATTACACAGACAAAGGCTTGAATTCCACCCAGGGCCTAATGTGTCAAAATCCTTACCCTGCACTACAGAGAAATAAACCTCTTCATTATAGCTCGTTAAAGACTCTATTGTACATTTGCTTTGCCAATATCCTAGCTCGTTAGACTCGGCCGAACTAAAGCTCTTTTCCTATTGCTTTGGTAAATGTCTGTGGATCACTACAATGTTTGTCTGTGTCTTATTTGAGAACAGGATATTTAGCTACAAAATCACGTGAAAAAACCCCCCTGAAAAATTTCTGACAGAAAAAGATGCTCTCATTTACCCGCAAGAGCAGAACTATGTAGAAGTAGAAGGAGGCTTTTCTAAACCTCAATTCTCAATAGGGTTAAAAACAAACAAGAATGCAACAAGGGCATACCCAACCAAAACAGACACCTGCACCGTTCGGTAAACAGTCTACCGCTGACGGAAAGCTGTCTGTAATTAGACAAAGTAGTAATCTTGTTCTGACAGAGAGGATTATATTTGGTCCCGGTGTGTCTGGGGAAGCCGATTTCATTTCCTGGAAAAACCTTTCCTTCCTCCCTCTCCGCTCCTCAGATCCTCCACAGTTACCTGACTCAGCTGCTTGTAGGAATCAAATTCAGTCAACAGATAACAGCTAATCATTTGTCACCCTGAGAAGCAATTCCCTGCAATTGCCAAGGAAGAGTGCGCCACTTTATTCTGGCGCTCTGTCAGATGGCGAAGAAATTGCATTCCGCCGTGCCGCGCCTAACCTCATGCTCTCCAGAGTCACCCGTAACAACAGTTGACTTCATCAAGAGGAAGCCACCATGGCCAACCCTGAACAGCATCGATTCAGGCGAGGCCCACCCCTGGCCCCCTAAGCTCCACTACCAATCCCCCACCGCACCACTTCCAACCCCAGACTACGCAACCCAGTGGAAATACAGACAGACTCCACACAGCTGTTCCCTTCCAGTATTCCTTGAGGTGTTACACCGTGTCGCTCATTCTACCGTCTTAATCAACTGATCGTCATTGTCGTAGCTACGGTATCAAAGCAGCAGAACATATTCTAGAAATAGAATCCCATTCCGAATTCCAAAAGAGAATGAGTCCATGTTTGTTGGGACTGGAAGTAGCCTAGGCTGCTTATTGCAGAGAAAACTGTCAGGGCTTTGCTTTTCATGTGACCTGAAAATAATTTACGGTTTTAGAGCGATAAAAATAAAATAAAAATTCCCAGGTTCATAAGGGTTTTTAATTTGTGTTTGTTAACTGGCTCCTGGAATAGTGCCACACAGCTACTTAATTACATTACACATGGCATGGAGATGTTCGTAGCAGGCAGACGGCAAGAGAAAAAACACAATATTGCCAGCGTGCAAAACTAGCAAATTTAGTGATTTATTTGAAAGGGACTATTCTATTAAATTAGCAATGGCATATTAGCGACAATTTGGTAAAAGAGGCTAACCGAACAAAAGATCTGTGAAACGGCAGCGTCTCAGAGAGAGTGCTCATGTTGATTACGTAATGCTATGTCTGTGTGTTGGAGATAAGAGCCAGGTACAGATACAGAGCTGGGGCCGGATGGTTTGTAGCCTACAGTATGTGTGTCTCGGTGAGTACAGGAGAGAGACAGTTGGAAGGAAGGTCAGAGGAATGAAACATCTGTGGATTTAAAAAAATATATAATTTACTAAGAAAAGGGAATGAGTCAGCTCCTTCTGTCAAACAAGTGTCTAAGCACAAGCAGGAACTAGTGAACCTGACACCTTCACAAGGCCTCGCCGTTTCACACGGTAGTATAGGGTGCAACATTTCTGTCTGTCTTTAAATAGTGTAACTACAGTACTGTAGATATTTCTAGAAGGAGATGAGTTATCATAAATGACTCACTACAGCCTCCATGTAAATGATAACTAATGGCTTGCCTTTGCAGAGTAAATGCAGTCAGAAATATACTGCTCAAAAAAATAAAGGGAACACTTAAACAACACAATGTAACTCCAAGTCAATCACACTTCTATGAAATCAAACTGTCCACTTAGGAAGCAACACTGATTGACAAGAAATTTCACATGCTGTTGTGCAAATGGAATAGACAACAGGTGGAAATTATAGGCAATAAGCAAGACACCCCCAATAAAGGAGTGGTTCTGCAGGTGGTGACCACAGACCACTTCTCAGTTCCTATGCTTCCTGGCTGATGTTTTGGTCACTTTTGAATGCTGGCGGTGCTTTCACTCTAGTGGTAGCATGAGCCGGAGTCTAAAACCCACACAAGTAGCTCAGGTAGTGCAGCTCATCCAGGATGGCACATCAATGCGAGCTGTGGCAAGAAGGTTTGCTGTGTCTGTCAGCGTAGTGTCCAGAGCATGGAGGCGCTACCAGGAGACAGGCCAGTACATCAGGAGACGTGGAGGAGGCCGTAGGAGGGCAATAACCCAGCAGCAGGACCGCTACCTCCGCCTTTGTGCAAGGAGGAGCAGGAGGAGCACTGCCAGAGCCCTGCAAAATGACCTCCAGCAGGCCACAAATGTGCATGTGTCTGCTCAAACGGTCAGAAACAGACTCCATGAGGGTGGTATGAGGGCCCGACGTCCACAGTTGGGGGTTGTGCTTACAGCCCAACACCGTGCAGGACGTTTGGCATTTGCCAGAGAACACCAAGATTGGCAAATTCGCCACTGGCGCCCTGTGCTCTTCACAGATGAAAGCAGGTTCACACTGAGCACATGTGACAGACGTGACAGAGTCTGGAGACGCCGTGGAGAACGTTCTGCTGCCTGCAACATCCTCCAACATGACCAGTTTGGCGGTGGGTCAGTCATGGTGTGGGGTGGCATTTCTTTGGGGGGCCGCACAGCCCTCCATGTGCTCGCCAGAGGTAGCCTGACTGCCATTAGGTACCGAGATGAGATCCTCAGACCCCTTGTGAGACCATATGCTGGTGAGGTTGGCCCTGGGTTCCTCCTAATGCAAGACAATGCTAGACCTCATGTGGCTGGAGTGTGTCAGCAGTTCCTGCAAGAGGAAGGCATTGATGCTATGGACTGGCCCGCCCGTTCCCCAGACCTGAATCCAATTGAGCACATCTGGGACATCATGTCTCGCTCCATCCACCAATGCCATGTTGCACCACAGACTGTCCAGGAGTTGGCGGATGCTTTAGTCCTGGTCTGGGAGGAGATCCCTCAGGAGATCATCCGCCACCTCATCAGGAGCATGCCCAGGCGTTGTAGGGAGGTCATACAGGCAAGTGGAGGCCACACACACTACTGAGCCTCATTTTGACTTGTTTTAAGGACATTACATCAAAGTTGGATCAGCCTGTAGTGTGGTTTTCCACTTTAATTTTGAGTGTGACTCCAAATCCAGACCTCCATGAGTTGATAAATTGGATTTCCATTGATTATTTTTGTGTGATTTTCTTGTCAGCACATTCAACTATGTAAAGAAAAAAGTATTTAATAAGATTATTTCATTCATTCAGATCTAGGATGTGTTATTTTAGTGTTCCCTTTATTTTTTTGAGCAGTGTATAATGCATCCACCACTGAATATTTAGAGGATTTTCTTCTAAATCAGAATATTTGACTATTTCCAAATATTTCCATGAATTAATTGATGTAGGCTTTAGTTATTGTGCTGGGAGGAAAGAAAACGTCCACCCCTCTGAAATGTAAGTAGGCTGCAAACAGACACAAATTCCCAGGGAGAAGTCACATTTTCTCAGGTTAGACTAAATAATGTATGCATACATTCACTTTGGCATGATGAAGCAATTTTAGCCTTTCCAACCCAGGAGAGTACTCAGGAGGAACAAGGCCTAGCTTCCTGCATGGGTGAATAATTCAAACATTCAGGTGGAAGAGTCTCAGAATACTTCTGGTTACATAGAGGAAGAAGCAGAGGTTTCAATTGGCTAATACCTAGGAGTGTCCAATAAAATCTCACAAGATTTGCCTCTTCAAACAGATGTTAGAAGAATATATTTTTGTAAGAAGACAGATATTGACACAAGATAACGATTAACATCTGTGTCAATGACTAAAATAAAGATGGTTTAGGAAATCTAATGTAAAAAAAAAAGAACAAAAAAAAGAAACGACAGGCGAGGAAAAACCCAAACGTGGCAAAATCTACGGTGTTGAAATGAGAGAAGGTTTGGTTACCTTCCCACTCGGTCTGTCGGTCGCAGAGTGTCAGAAGTCAGAACCCAGATGAAGGTTAAAAATTGCATTCTGACTCAGTGTGTGTGTGTGTGTGTGTGTGTGTGTGTGTGTGTGTGTGTGTGTGTGTGTGTGTGTGTGTGTGTGTGTGTGTGTGTGTGTGTGTGTGTGTGTGTAAAAATGGCATTGTGAGTCAACACCCTGCTGGCTTCTTGTCAGGTTTCAATATGTGCCACAGGGAAATTCATGCGCCTTCTCTCTCACAAATCTGTGATGACATGTTCAGGATCACCCCCAAATCACTGCTGCCTAGAAGTTGCTGGAGTTCAGGTTGCCTTTGGTGAAAGAAAATGCTTAAAAATACATTCATCCTGAGTGAAAAAAAAAAAAGATACAAAATAGAATTGAGGTGTTTCAGACATCAAACAAGATGGTGTCTGGCAGTTTTGATGTGGTACATGGTCTGGGGATGGATGGATGGACACCTAGTTGGTTTGTGCTCTGAACAGATGTAGGCCTCCAGGACGGAACAGTGTGGGGGATTCGGCGACCAAAAGGGAGCACGTTAAAGGGTATTAAATGAAGGACATAGCTCACTATCTGAATCCCAGGACAGCTCAATCCTAGGTGAAGCCTATGGTTGCCAAAGTACACAATGAGCTGAGGTGTCCAACAAGCCTTCACAAGTGAGCTCACTAAGGAGAGGGAACACCTTTATTATTACAGTTTAAATCTTAATAACAGCAACACTTGAATTATGGTTTCATTATTGTTTGAAACAATACAGAAACTAGAAAGGGAAGAGAAAAGGGGGGAGAAAGAGGGAGAGGACAAATGGAAAAAGAAAACAACGGTTACCCGGACTAGAGGAGGGATGTGTATGTCTGTTTATCTTTCTCCCTCATACTCAACACCCGACAGGCGCTCAATATTTACTGCCCTTGGTGGCCAAACAAAGAGAAGTATGTCGTCAGAAAGTAATAAAAATCAATAAAGCAGGAACCCCCCACCTGGCCAAAGGGCCCCAGTGATAAGTTGTATATGTTGTAAGAGCTCGGATCATTTTCCACATCCAGGCAGCTAGGCCCTGGCTTCCTACGCCAAGCCAGAGCAGTGCGAGGAGAGTGGGGCCGCTGCAGCAAGGCCATCTGGGAGGGCCTGGAGCAACAAGGCTCATCCCACAGAGTTGTCTGGATGCCAGCTCCATTGCATCAGTGGCTGTACCGGAACGCAGGATCACGCACTCTGCATGGAGCAGCAACTGGACACCTCTGACCCCGTTCCCTGAACCACCTCGCCGCTACGAACCTCGACCCCCAACCCAGTCACCACCTACTCAGCCTGGCAGGTCTGCATCGAACCTTCACAAAGTGTTAAAAAACTTCACAGGTCCCCGGGGATGAGTTCTTGCACACACACACACCACACACACACACACACACACACACACACACACACACACACACACACACACACCACACACACACACACCACACACACACACACACACACACACACACACTACGCGCGCACGCACACACACACACACACCTACTCCTTCTCCCGGCTTAGGAGACAAGGCAACTGGCAACATGTGGCTAAACAACATAAAAAAGCTGATGTGTTCCAACAGCGGTTTTAAACTAAACCTTGAATCATTCAAATACTAGGCCTATACAGCATGTATTTGACTGAAGATCAGAGGAACCTTGGCTCAACTCTTATCCAAGAGAGCCTGTTACTGTTCCTGTGTAACCACAACTAAGGGCAGGTGAGCAGTTGGATGCTCTTGTAGAAGACTGTCATATTTAACTGCTCAGTGGTCTGAGGATCCAGACTAATACATTGTGGGGGTGAGGTCTCTACTGCTGGGTTGGAAGCTTGGCTTGCTGTTCATTCCTGGCATGCAATCGGTATTAAAAGCTAATTAGATGGGGAGCATCGCGCTCTCACAGAAGTTTGGTTGGAGCGTAAAACCTGTAAATTCAGATGGAAAAAAAGGTGTGATGGGTCTCAAAACGATGTCGCATACATTTTTAAAATATTTTTTATTGTTTTCACTGCATCAGGGATAGCGTACACAGATGTTTCGGCTTCACAGCCTTCTTTAGTGTGTAGGTGCTAGGAAGTAAGCTTTATGCAGCGTCTTTTTGAGTGCGGACCCCATCTCTCCTTTTTGTTTATGCAATCTGTAGACAGTCTTTAGTGGGCTGTTCTTTTCTCTAACAGGGGCTGCTTCCAAAATGGCACCCTATGCCCGATACGGCGGACTACAAAAGTAGTGTAGTAAAATAGGGAATAGGGTGCCATTTGGGATGTAGCGAGGGTTTGGCCGAGGATAAGCCACATTTGCCGAGTGAGATTCCTGGGATATGTTGGGCCCGCCCACACATACCCTCCTCATCATGAGTGGATATGCTCGGGTCACAGATATGAACACGACCTCAATTCCGTGGGTCTCTGGAGCTAAGGACATTACAATGTAGGTGGATGTTGTTCTGCTGGAGCCAGAATATCTCCACAGTGCATTGTTGCTCCCCTGTGAACTGCATACAGTGTATTCTTGGTTCACTGTGAACTGTACATTATCAACATAAATGCTGTAGGGATTTGACGTCATTGGCTATTTACCGATCAGGGATTCTTTTTTTGTTGTCGTACACTTTCTGGGTATGAGCTAATTCCTTTCATCTTTCTTCATCTCTAAGTGTTACCTAAAGCTAGTAAACAACATGAGTCTCTTACAAGAAGACATGGACAGGGATTATTGAGCATGGTTGATAAATAAATGCATCGATAACTAGGTCTCTGGACTTTTTGGGTTGAAAAGAGGCAACAGAAGAAGAAAACAAGCAGAACATTTGTAATAAGCACCGAGGCTAAAATATATTTCCTCCAAGTGTATCACATCCCATACAAATCTGCATTCATTAAGCCTTCCTCTGTCTTTTATCAGCTGCAGTGGGGAGAGAGAGAAAAAAAGAGATTCAAGCATGATGTCTAATTACAGTCCCAAAAGGAGAGCTCCTCGCTCCCCCACTCTCGCCCCGCCTCCCCTCCAACCTTCCCTTTCAGAGAGACAGAATATTTTGAGGACAAGGGCAGGCATTTTTGGAAATAAACATGACCCTTGTGAATTCTCCCAAGGAAAGGAGTGACTATTTGCTATTGGCTCGGAAGGGCCTCGGAGAGAATGAGAAAGAGGGAGAAAGGCTCTTGACGGTGACACCTCCCCTAGCAAAACGACAAGGGGCTTTATCAGACAGAGGTTGCCCGTGATAGCACTCAGGCTACGGAAGTGCCACTCACTGGCACTTAAAGCTGTGCCACTCCAGAGCCTCCATAACCCCTAAGAATAGCATAAAGTTCAGTTGATAAATGAGGAATTATAACACACCACAACTCCAGGCCTCCTTCCTTCTTGCAGGTTAGGATGGCAGAGGAGAGGGAGGGAAACAGGGTGAACAGAAGTTGTAAAAAGAACCAAGAAGAGACTATTTGAAACTCTTCAATCTGATAAAGGATTATGACACAGATAATACATATATTCAACCTTATAAATATTTTAGCTTGGCTACTCCCTGGGCTTAATGTGCTGTACAGCGTCTAATTAAGCATGTATCTGATAGATGCCACTACATAATGATGTGCTGATGTCTAGGGGGTTGGCCAGGAAGAGAAGTATCCACTGAAAGGCATGATTTGTAATAATGATAGCCATGATAATGATGCTACTACTACTTCAATTAAAAGTACTTACGAGTACAGCTGCTACTACTTCGACCAGTACAATGGCTACACACACACACGCACGCACACACACACACACACACACACACACACACACACACACACACACACACACACACACACACACACACACACACACACACACACACACACACACACACACACACACACACACACACACATACACACACACACACACACACACACACACACACACACACACACACACACACACACACACACACACACACACCACACACACACACACACACAGACCAAGTGATAGGCATTGATTTACACGGCTCAGTTACACTCTCTCCTCGATTAGGTAGAACTACCTTTTCAGCAGTTAAAGGGACAGTGTTATTTCAGTGCACCTAGTTGTGTAAATTTCCTGCTAAATTTTGCAGTAGTGAAACTGGTCAGAGTTCTGCTGATCAGGGCAGTTTGGCCTCCAGGACATGCTTGGCCAAGCACTATGTGAGCTGTGATACACTGACGCTGAGGACTAACACACACACACACACACACACACACACACACACACACACACACACACACACACACAGACAGACACAAACACAGACACACACAGACAGACCGACACAAACACTCTCCAACCAATGTCAGAATTCTAACACACACTTACACACACAAAACGGGAAGTGTCACGCTAGCAATAAAATATCTTGACTGAGCAGGACAGAAGTGTGAAGTCCTGTGCTACTAAGTCACTCTAATAACAAGGACCAATAGCTCACCGACCTAAAAATGTTTCCTTTTTTAGATGAGATGATGTATTTTCCAACTGTATGGGTCCTAATGTCATTGGTGAAAGCCCATAAAAGGCCTAACAATCACAATAAAGAAAGGAAACTTAGCATCGTTCTTACACAGGATCTAGAGACAATTTATAGTCCCTGATTACATACAAAAATCACCAATCGCTCTCTACTCTGGGGAAAATTCAAATGTGGGCCCACACTAGTTGATTCTTCTGAGCTTCCCTTTATTTAAGGGTCAACGGGGTTAGCAGGGTAACATTGAGAATGGCTTTTTCAATGCCCTTGGTTCAAAATGTTACCTATTGTCCCTTGGACTTCTGTTCTAGCTCCAGCATTAGCTCTGCCCTGGGTCAATTTAGACACTGTGGGAGAAAGAAATGCAAGCGAGACAACCTCAACCAACACCACTTCATTGCTCAATGATTTTTACATTTGATTCGTGTGCTAACCAGCTGATCGACGCAGATTAATACATGTAATTGTCATTTTGGAAGCGTTCCACTCCTCCGGCTACCTTTTAATTCTCTAGGGTAGGGGGCAGTATTTTCACGGCCGGATGAAAAACGTACCCAAATTAAACGGCCTACTACTCGGGCCCAGGAACTAGAATATGCATATTATTAGATTTGGATAGAAAACACTCTGAAGTTTCTAAAACTGTTTGAATGGTGTCTGTGAGTATAACAGAACTCATATGGCAGGCAAAAACCTGAGAGAAATCTAACCAGGAAGTGGGAAGTCTGGTGCTTATAGTCCTTTCAAGTCATTGCCTATCGAACACACAGTGACTTAGGGTTAATTTTGCACTTCCTAAGGCTTCCACTAGATGTCAACAGTCTTTAGAAAGTTGTTTGAGGCATCTATGATGAACAGAGAGCAAACAGAGGAGGTTGGAAGTTGTTGACTCAGGAAAGCAAATGAGTTCATTGGCGCGCGTTCATGTGAGAGTTAGCTGTGTTCCAAAACGTTTTTCAAGACACTGGAATCGTCCGGTTGGAATATTATTGAAGTTCTAAGTTAAAAAGGCCCTAAAGATTGATGCTATACAACATTTGACATGTTTGAACGAACGTAAATATAACTTTTTTTTTACTTTTTGTCGTGAAAAACGTTTACCTAGCGTCCCACCTGCCCAAGAGAGGTTAAAAGTGAAGCCTATAGCCTAGACTGGGTTAGTGCAAGTGATAGGCACAGCGATGGGGACTACACTATCCCCTCCGCTCAGGTAGACCGTACACACACTGGACTTTTTTTTTTAAACCACACCAGTGCATTACACTATTACACTCAGAGTGCAATGCCTGCAGTTTAATGCCCCTACCTCCCTCCCTCCCTCTACATCAGTGACCTGGTCTGTGTCTGACAGGCTCTGTCCTGCTCTTATTTCTCTGCAAACACGGCTGCCAAGTGCCCACGAAACAGGCCTAATGAGAACATCATTGTATTTACCTTAGATAAGGTGAGCTGCCTGAGCAGATAAAGCCAAGATAACACATTGTTTGAATGGAAAACGAATCCGTGGTGTATATGTAGGTTCTTTGGCATTCGAAGCGCTCCTTCCGGCTCAACGTTTCACTGTACTCTATAGTTTTCAGAAATATATATATATATATATATATATATATATATATATATATATTATATATATATATATATATATATATATAGCATATTAAATGTACTATCATTCTTTTTTTGTGGTGTAAAAAAATGCATCTAGTACATATTGGCTAGGGTATAAACCGGTGAAATAAACAGTCAACAATTCAAATAAGGGTCAGTTAGCAGTAGTTTTAAAGCAGTGTTTGTCCATGCGTGTTTGAGACCTCATATCGCCTCTCGGTGTTCTAATTGCTAACTGATATTTCTCTACCAAGTGACCCAGTAACGCTCACACTGGAGGAAAGGTCATCGATGAGTCCTTTATTTTATCATCTCTGGCTGCCCGCAACACATCACCGCATTACTCCCTGGAGCGCTCTCTTCAGATTTAAGGCATCTCTCTATTTATCAGACGGGGATTCTTAAATGTGTCAACTATTGACCAAGGTTCAGCAGAAGGTCATAAATACATGGATGGACCTTGACAGATAGACAGATGGACACTTGGAGCGTCTCGCAGCTCAATAATAGAAATAGGATACATCCATCCATAGGCGAGGAACAAAGCTGAAGTGTGGCACGCTCCATGGAGGAAAAGGAGGTATCCACCGCTGTCAATTTTATGTATTTATACTTCCTGTTTCAAAGTATTTTGTCCCCCGGTGGCACCTATAGTGTTCCAGATGTGTGCCTCCTGCATGTGACCTGAGACAGCCCTGGAGCCAGGAGCTGGGGTAATTTCTCGCTCTCATTCTACACCGTCGATCGCGGCAGCTTTTTGAGGTGAAAGAAGCTGACAGCATTAACTCTCCAGGGCAGAACTTTCCAGTCAAGTGGATCAGAGGACTGAAAAATCGCTTATGAATAGTCATTAGGCCTTCATTACAAACCCCTCACAACCCACTTCTTCCTGTGCAACACAATGCCTTTTGTCATCTTCACAAGGTGCATCATTTAATTGCCAATTGATTTTCTCCCCTATATGACAACATGTCACATAACAAAATGCAGCCCCAGCTTCCCTTAGGGGCAAGAAGGCAGTTGTTACTCTTGGCATCCTGGATGGCTGTTGAATAGACTTTAAAAAAATATATACAAATAACAGAAAGAAGAGGATGCTTCGCTAAAAAAAGCTTAAAAAGCTTGCATAATATTTAGAAGGTATAATATGTTCTAGGAGGACCAATGCTTGTTTATGTGTCTTTATGACCCCTTTTGAGTTTCAGTCTATTTTCAAGGCATAACCTTCAAGCTGTGTTGGCTTATGCTTTTACATAGTGGAGGCAGACCATGTCTTGTGTTCGGAGACAGTAGAATGTACAAACATGTCCATTCACTAAGGAATATGCCCCTCTCGGTCCATGACACTAAGAGATGTGCCATACCTATTTGTCGCACGATAAATAAAGGACAAATGCCTTGATCGCAATGGAGGCAAGCTATCAAAAGATGTTCAGGTTAACATTTTGGTGACAATTTATCAGACAGCCTTTCAAATATATATTTTAGACATCGCCCTTTTCTGTCATCCTGTCTTACCCTCCTCATGAGTGTACAAGATGGAAAGGGTATGATACTTCCCTCCTGATGCACAGTGTCTATAAACCTATTTGATATTGCAATGCTCAACATTCTTCTACATCTGCACTGTTATTGTTATAACCCTACTTGTGTTCTTTCCTAAAGAATTGGAGCGTGTGCGCTCCCTATTGTAATGACATACAGTATCCAAATCAACAGGGTTATCAGTCAGGTGCACTTCGCCTGGCTCCGTCTCCTGGGGACACCAGTATTGTGTCAGCCGGGCAAAATATTATAACGTCACCGTATTTACAGAACAATTTCATCTGCCTGCCTGCACTGAACGGATTGAGTCTGAGCCTGCCTGCATTCGTCTTGCCTGCCTTCAAATGTGGGTAAATCAACACAGTTCCCCTTTGACACAAAATGCAGCGCGATTACCGAGTTGGTACATCCTTAATAAGCTGAATAATGAGGGAATTTCAGAAATGCACAAGCGCCATTATAGCCCAACAATAAGAGCTAGGAGTGAGTAAACCAGCGCAGGGCAGAAGGTAGGCGTGGGGATATAATGAGGCCAGTGTTGTAAGTAATGCACTCTCCATTGTGCTACCATGTAAATGCTGCTACCCATTTCTTCTTCACATTCATACACACACAGCCCCGGATTTAAGCCAGTCTCAATCTGAGATTTCTTCTCTTTCTTCGAAGAATGGCACAGTGGTGTCCCTCATTCTTTTCTCTCTTTCTCTTCTCCTTCACCCTCTCTCTCTCGCTCTCTCTCTCTCTCTCTCTCTCTCTCTCTCTCTCATTTTTTTTCTCTGTTTAGTGACAGGCAGTGACAGAAACTGGCACCAGTCTTGCTTCTTGAAAGCAAACATTAAAGCTCATAGGATGAGCTGCAGGTGTGTTACTGCCAGACTCGTAAACACGCCACTAATTACATATTTTCCCCTCCGAATGACAATTAAGGTCAGTGAAATAATTGCAGTCCTTTATAATCCTTGCTGCTCTAACTGGGAATGATAGGGACGGTTAGGAATGGACTTTCTGCTCCTACAGTGTTTGGACTTCTCTTCCTTTGTTGAGGTGTTCCTCCTTTCCCTGGTTTACTATCGTACCAAACACTGTCTGTGAAGCCCTGTGTCTCGTATACCTGACAACCCTCTTATGATTTTACAGGAAGATGTAAACAATTACAACGGCATCATTATCGTCATTAATTACATTGACATTTCGCAAGACAATATTTGTCTTACCATTTGAAGTATGTGTCTACATGATACTGAATTATGTCACGCCTCTCACAAATCACGTCTTTGGCCGGCTCAGTCATTTTCTCATTGGCAAATGGTTGGAGGAGTGCAGCATTTCAGCTAAAACAATCTCAATCTCTTCTACTCTACTGTCAAGAGGCAGGGGGCACTTTGTGAATAGACACATGCATCAAAAGAACTGCCAAATAATTCTGTTTTTATTAATAAGTCCCAAATATTGCTGTTGGACAAGGCCAGTAGAAGTGCCTTGGTCTGCACTTCTTCTTCTTCTGTCCTCTTCCAACAACATGTGTGTTATTGTAACACAACGCAGGTGCAGGATTTAACAACACATACTTGGTTGTCTTGACGAGGGCCATAAACTGCGCTTGTCTATCAGGAGCGCTGTGCTTGTCTATTGAGACAAGCGTCCAGCCGTGCTTGAATATCTGTTACGGGTTTCTGGGCTTGGGCCTACGCCATCCAGGTGGATCACATTTAACAGCTAAGTTCCACCAATTCCTCATAAAGGAATGCAGAGATGGCCCTCTCTTGTCCATAGAATTCCATCGAACTCTGCGAGCCTGAAACGGATGATCAACCTTCCCTCCATGTTGGGTGTAAGGCAGATGCTGCATATGGCATACCAAGGAAGCTTTATAGGAACCCTAATAGTACAGAGTAAAATGATAAGTTTGAAAACTGAGGCTTGATTCAATGCACTTTGTTTAAGTATCTCCGTTCCATTTGTTGATGCTAATCTTTGCAGTACTTTTTTACAAGCTGTTAATATTGATTGCTGCAGAGAGGATAGGAGGGAGGTGGTTCAATCCCAATAACAGCATTCCATTACGAAGACGCAACAAAGAACCGTGCAGTGTGCAGCATCTCTCACTCATATACCGTAAAGCTATGGTGTTTAGAATATTATCAAGTAGATACTGACTCAAATTGATTTGGGTAATGAATGCCTGCACCTTGAAATATAATAGCCACTTATAGTAATTACCTTGACAATTATCAAGGTCACCTAAGAAAACAATGGCCGACATTTTGAGGACCCTAGCTGACACACATTTACTGTGACATCATGTTATCTTCGTATCTTTATATATTTAAAGTGATATGTGGGTTTTTTTTTTGTTTTTTTTTACAAATACATTGGTTTGTTTTCTAGTGTATGACAGAACTATGGGTTGTATATGCTGTACCAATTCACTTAAATGAATCTTAGTTGTTTTAAATTGGGGAAATTATTGAACTATGAGAGAAACACATCAAATGATTTATTTTCCCTTTTTTTTTGTTGAAACTGTCCTTCACTCTGTTTCCATCACCCAAGCCCTTGATGCATGTCAACGTGTCAGCCAAATTGGGATGACAACAAGTGAACTGTCACTCAGAGCACTTCAGCTTGCCCACTCCCAGATATCGAAACCTATTTGTATCAAATCAAACATATTCATATAAAATTGTGTACACGCTTGAAGAACACTGCCCCGTTTTAGTATACAGAAAGAAAAAAACAGCTGAGTCTGACATCTCTTTTATGACACGTTCAGGCTCGGAATTCAGTATTCAGCACTAGGGCAACACTCCATACTCCGGATTCAAAATGTCAATATGAAACATAAACCAGCCTTTACTAATAAGTAACTTTTTACAGACTAGAATTAACTTGCTTTGTTAGGAAAACCACACAGCTAGCCAAGTGAGCTAGCCAATGGTTTTCCCAATGCAGTGCTGGAATAGAGTATTACTCCCACTATCTTTTTAAGGATCATTTAACCATCAAACAATGTTGGAGTGGGTTTCCTTTCACACACAAAGCCCAGTAATAAACGCTTGGCCTTTGTCTCACATTCACTCGGCTAGAAAGATGACCTCAGCTTCAAAACAATAAAGGCCCTGTAATACACTCTCCAGAGGCCTGTTGCACTAACTTTATTTCACTTCAATACAATTTCTGAGAAAGAAAAAAAAGGAAATACGTTGAACCTTATCAAGTCCTGCTCTATCACAAAGTGTGTCAAATCTGACATCAGGGCATACCAGTCGGTGAGGCTACAACAAACTGGGACTATAATAGGAGTGTAATGAGTTTCAGTGTGTGTGTGTGTGTGTGTGTGTGTGTGTGTGTGTGTGTGTGTGTGTGTGTGTGTAAGAGCGAGAGGGGGGAGATCGAGAGAGAGAGAGAGAGAGATCAACATAGAGAGGGCGTGACTGTGCATTTGGTGTGTGGTGGTATAGTGGTATTGAGGGGTGAAGCGGGGGGCACCCTGAACAGCTAAGAGGATCAAATATCTAAGCAAAACAAAGGCTGTGTCACAGGGGCGTTCAAGTCACAAGCTCTCTCACTCCTACAACAACAGACCCCCCCCCCCCCCCCCCCCCAAACGTCTAGTCCCGTTGCCCCGACAGCGCCGGTCACAAAGAGACCCCAGATATTACAAAGAACAAAACAGGGGACAGATGTAGGTATTGTTATGCAGAGTATCTTCCTCTTCCCCCAGGGCCGACCATTTCCACTAAACGTCAACAGTGAAAAACTCTGATCTCTGCAATCTATACCACTAAAAACAACAACAAAATACCTCGCGTTTCCTTTTTGACTTGGGCCTGTTTAGCAGTCTACACTCTAGATCAAGCTGACCCACTTTCTATTTCTGCACTTGCTAAATGCTTATTTTTGTCTTGGCCTTACCCTAGGCTGATGGAGTCTGGACTAGGACAATACGGCTTGGTCCCCCCCCCACCCACCTCTCTCTTCATGGTCATCTCGTAGGATCTGACCCGTGCCTGAAGTGACCTGAGATGAAGCTGTGTATTATTACAGCTGGAGGCCCAGCGAGACTCAATGAGACTCAGGGATAGGATGAGCCCTGATTTATTAAGACCAGATGGGCGTCGTCCACCGTCCACGCATTGCAAACAACAGATATAGAAAGGCTGTGTCTACATTCCCGGAGTAACACTCACATTGGATGATTTGATTTGATTGTGCTCCTCTATAGTAGTCAGAGCTGGACAAACATTGTCTTCCCTATTATCTTACTCCCTAAAACCTTTGATCCATCTTTAACAATAAGGGAATATTACTTACAGTCAATCTTCCGATAGATATTTTCGAAAAGCTTACAAATATTGTCCAAGCAAAAGGTTTCCTTTAAACCTGAGGTGCCTTACGGCCTTACCGTAGACAGGTTCAACCTGACCTGACTGTTGTGGGTCTGTAAGTAAAGCTCTCTTAAATTAGACATGACTCTATCTAATTGTTGAATGTCATGCGGTCCAAGCCACAGTGTAAATCCTACCCCAGTCTAGACAGAATTCTTGACAGTCCTACACTAATGTCTGTCGCAGTCAGATGGGGTAAATGCAGAATGGCAAGGTAATTTGACATAAGGCACTTCACCCAGCCAGTAATATAATGTGTCAGCAGAAGCAGCTTTTTAAAGGAATCAATTAAGTTTTAAAAAGGTGTTCCTGGCTGGCCAGGGTGAGGAGGGTTATTATTCTGGAGGATTGAAGGGGGTGGGTGGGGGCTAGTGGGTGGTTGAGTGGATTCTCTGGAGGCAGAGCAGACCTCTGTCTTTCAGCGGCAGTGGTCTCCCAGCCCTCATCCTCCTCCTCACACAGCATGGTTTATTTCCTGCTCACGCTGTGGCCTTAAACTGCTACCTTCTCGTTATAAATCTTCTCAGGTTTCACCTCCAAGTGTCTGTGCTCCTGATCTCTGACTGGCGTTCCTAGCAGCTATGTATGACTCCGCGCCTGGAGGGCACTGATGAACTGCCCTCTTCTGCCCTTGCTCTGTCACACCCAGTTTAAGATGAGCTATCAATTTTCAAAGGGCTGCTGCGATTGGTTCGGAGGGGGGCTTTGGGATTGGGGTGCAGCGGTAGAGGGGGTAACAGGGAAAATCTGGACTTCTGGCTTCTGACTCTGGGGAGAGTAAAAGGGATAAAGTGGATTCATAACAGTTGGGTTCTGTTGGACTTTTTATAAAGCCCTCCGTCTTCGTTACATATGAGGTAAACCTAACCACTGTTGGATTTCAATTGGTTACAACATGTAGCCTTCCCTATCAAAGAGGTAGACAGGAAAAAGGTGCTTCTACACCTAACATAGGCTATAACTGTTGTCTTCGGGCTTGGTTCTTACAAACACCTTAGCAAGCAATCACGTTGTCTTAGAGTTTTCCCTGTCTGATGTACTCATAAACAGGAGTCTTTTTTTCGAAGATAGTCTACTGCTTCAGTGAGTGTAGACAATGTGTGTTGTATTCAGCAAAATAGCCATTGCTTCTTGAGCCCCCCCCCCCCCCCCCCCACCACCACCCCCCTCCCAGTGCTTGCTAAGCTACATGGATACACATCAACCAAAAGAGGAACAGGCTAAACACATAACTCTTATTTATGCCGTTCAATTCAGCCTCAGAAATTCCGCAATTCATTTTCATGATCAATTACAAAACCTGAAGGCATCTGTAAAGCATTTTGTGTGAAGGCACACACATACACACACACACCTACACTGACTAGCTGTTCATAGTGTTTGCCTAGTGTTCCTGCAGGAATACATTCAACTGCCTAATTTCTTTTATGACATTTGTTTTGTGTTTTCCCCAGAGAGTTTGAGAGACACCTAGATGTTTGGTAATTACTGCAGGATTTCTGTTTGGTAGAGACTAGTGAGTTTTGAGAGACACCTGCATGTTAGGTAATTACTGCAGGGTTTCTGTTTGATTTAGACTGATGAGTTTAGAGAGACCTATATGTTTGGTAATTACTGCAGGATTTATGTTTGGTTGAGACTGGTGAGTTTTGAGAGACTGCTCAGGAAGTAGGCCAAATATTTTGGAACGAGAATGAGGTGAAAGCAAGGAAAGGAAGAGAACACGTGAGGGAGCCAGGTACCAAGCTCCTAAGACTTGACCTTCTACATTAATAACATACTTTTAATGTAAATATATATATTTATTGGCTAATGTCAGCATTATTCAGTGCTTTATTTGAGATATTCAAATAAGCAAAACTCCCCTGCTTATGTGTTTTTTCGACATTACTTCTCATAACAGGATAGATTTTATAAATCATTACTTGGTTCTCTAGGGAATATTCTGCATTCAGAAAGGCTGGTCTGAACAGTTTCTTTCTCATGGACAGGAAAATTCATTTCAATATATTTATCTTCATGAATACATTTTTGTAGTGGAAAAATAATACAAAACCACAAAAGTGTGTTGGGGGATGAATAACCCAGATGCATGATGGTAGTTGGAAGCTCCACAAAGCATTAGAAAGGGAAATTGCACACAGCAGGAAGAAAAATCATTGTGTTACCCCAGGTGAAAAATATTGTTGCTTTGCTTAAAAGTGCATGCAAGGCAAAGGCAAGCTACATTATGAGAATGTTTAAATATTAATTATTCTGTTGGGTAGAAAAGATGATCGAGCCACAGTGTCAACTACTTTATTGTTCTTCCAGAAGCAAGAGGAACTCCTTTCTGTGAAACGTGATCCTGTATTGTTTCACCATCTTGCCAAACAAACCAATGTTTTTACTGTTCTGCGGTTTTACTGTTTATACAGATTTTGAGTTATTTTAGGACTAATGGTACTTGCATTAATTTTCTTCCTTTTTATGTATCTATAAATGTCTCAATGCTTTTAGCAGGACTACTGCATAATGTATATAGGAGAATGTGTGCAATCTTGGATTTGGCACAACGGCTATAGAACTTCTTCCAGGTGTTTCGGACAAATGACTCTACACAGAATCTGACATCTTCATTTAAAAGAATTTGGAAGGCAAATTAGAATTGATCTCAGTTGTCAATACTTACAGGTACCAGTCAATACCTAAGTCAGATACATTCATATTCCCTTACAACATAGTTCTGAATTGACTTTAGAGTAATTCATGTGAATAGTGTCACTCCTTTTACCTTTTGTAAGGATGCTAGTATGAAAGGCTTTCTGCTATCTTTTGTCAGAAAGGCAATACAAATAGACTCAGATACATAGGGCTTGCCCAACAAAGCCCAGTATTATTTCTGAGGATCTTTTCTGGCTCTCAGGTAAATCAGAGAAAGCTGCTAGTTTCCCCTCTGTATGTCAGAGAGAGATTCAAAGCCGCTGGCTTAAAGATAGGTATTAAGGCTGTAAGATCTAAAACACTTTGGGAGCCTTCAGAGTGAAATGGATAAAGATACAGAGGGCTGAGGGCAGAGACTTGAGGGAGAGAAAGAGAGGGGGGAATAGAGAGAGAGAGAGAGAGGTGGGGGAGTGGTGGAGAAGAGCTAGAGAAAGAGAGAGAAGAGGCCCCGGATTCAGCTCTCTGAGACTCCTCGCTCCTTGCTGTCACTCATGGCTGCCCTGCCAGTATTCCCCACCTGAGACGGATTGCGATGCATGTTCGAGTCACTCATGCACAAGAAGCAATACACAAGTTCGGTGTAAAGCCACTTTAAAAGCTCATCAGGCGCATACTTTGCTTGTAGGAAATACCTTATTCATGACGGAGGGAGCCGTAGCCTAGGTAATTACTTGAATCAAGGTGGCCTCGGAAATGTTTAAATCTACAAGGACGTGCAGGAGCATGAATAATGCAAAATAATTTGCATCTAAATTTTTTAAGTGTGCTTTATTCGAAAACTAAAATGCGGCTTCGATTAAAGTTTGATGAGTGGAAGCTGAGAGCTCTGTGCATGCTGAGAAAAGCTCCTTACTGGTAGAAATGATTTAGAATGGTGATAAAGGGGAAGGGAGAGGAGAAGAGGAAATGGGGGAGAGAATAAAGGCCAGAAGAAGAAACTGCCAATAAATGATCATTAAGGTAGAAGAGCATTAGTGCGTCAGCGAGGGTGTATTGTATTGAGAGAGGCAATACGCTGCCTTGTAAGAAAAGTTTTCAGACAAGATGTTTGTAACCACATACAGTACATACAACCACACAAAGGAGAATTCAGTATGAAGCTGTGTATTACTCTTCCACATAATAATACATTTTTCTTAAAGATGGCATAGTGAGAGCTATTTGTTTTCTATGTAGATGCATGTCATATTCAAATATCTAGGGGTGTATATTTTCCCTAAAATCATGTTTTCTTAATAAAAAAAAAATCATGCACACTTTCATTGCATGAAAGGAAGTTCCCAAAAGTTGACCGTTTGCCTTCTGTTTGTTTCACAAAGTACAGTTACAACATACACCACTTCGCAGTGCTTACCTGCTTCTTGACGAACGCACACCACAGCAAATTGGACAGCACCGAGAAGAAAAGAAGAAAGAAAACATTGACTCATTTAGTGTCATAGGTCATGTTATTGAGACAAAAATCATGAACACTTTCCTTTAGAAATAAGGGAAAAATTGATGCTACACAATATTGTACTGACTACAGTGATACAGAAAGGCACACAACAAGAGATAGTCATTGCAGGCAATGTAGTAAGGTCATGATAGGTGATGATGCCATACAGGTCTAAAGAGACGTACATTTAGCTAATTCCTTACAATGACCTCTTAGCTTTGTCAAATGATCATGGCACTTGGAAGAGCAAGTGTGAGTTATTTCCGATATTATTCCTTAATAGTAAGTGTGAGTAATTGTTTTGTCGTAGACACTATTTGATGTGATATAGTCATTTGTTGTTCTATAGATAGATTTAATGGGTAAATGCAGAAAATACCATCTCTTCATAACTCCTTCTGGGCCGCAGCACATATATACTGTAAGTAACATATTAATTACTGCTGTCTGGTACTGCTGTTTAATTTGCATTTAACCTAGATTTAGTGTCAAACAGGAGTCCCTGTTTACAGCCTAGTGTTCACATTTCACAGTCTCTCGTTTCATCCAAACGTCCTCAATCTGGCTTGGCAGTCACTATTGAATCTACTGAGACTGAAAAAGGAGACCGGGGCCTTATTTCTGATCTTAGGTCCCAGTGTGATCCTTACACTGAATAGCATCTTAAAAGAAACAACCTGAACCGAGGTAGTATTCTCCCCTCCATCCATCCATCCACACGCCCACCCAACCAACACACACACACACACACACACACCCCTCCTTTTGTTAAAACAAACCATATATCACCAACTTTTTTTCCTTCCTGCCTGCATTGCATTAGCCAGCCAGACTAAAGAAGGGGGACTATTTTTAACGTGGGCAGTCCAGAAACAAAGGCCTCTCCTGAGGCAGACCCCCTGCCTAGTGGGTCACCTAGCTCTCTGCGACACTGCTTCTTTTCCCACGCTAACCTCAGGGCTCATTTGCATCGTGCTGGCTGTTGGGACGATTATGTTCAGGTGAGCTGGTTTGTATGGGGCCGGGGCCATAACATATGACAGGCACAGGGGCTTGGGGCCTGGAGGCCTGCCGCCTACCCCCTGATCCTGTCCTTAATTGCGACTGACTGGCACCAGACACAATCACCCTCTTGATTCAGCAAATTGTCCTCAGAGTAGCTTGTGGTGACCCCAACCTGCGCAAATCATCTCACAGCAGCTGGCCGAGGTAAACAAGGAGTAATCTCAATTCACCCAGGACAAAAGAGAGGGCTTATATATGATCTTTTTTTCCTATTCTATAAGTAACGGGTCCTCCTTTATATAAGGACAGCACCAAAAGATCACAGCTCAGTGAATCCAACTGTATTTGTCATATTGCAATGTAGGTAGTGATGTTGACGCCTATACAAATATACAAATATCCTCATTAGTTGAAAACCAAACCAATCTAATACAACTACTATTTGAGATGTTACATACTAGACGAGACAAGGGGAAAGGTCCTAAAGTAGCCAGCGTGTGTGTATAGTGTACGTGTATTTCTCGAATATAATTGTCAGCATCTGGGGCCTGTCCCTCCCAGTCTCGCAGAGTGCCAACAACGTCAGACAGGACAGGGTTCTGTGTTCACAGAGGAGTGTAATTATCATGTTTCCGAAAGGGAGGATGGAGGATGTAATCTCAGGCCTCTGATTAAAGGGGAAAGAATAGAAGTGAGCAAGTGAAGGCTCCCTTACAAGTGTGTTTACAGGGAGACACACCTTTCACAACCGTAACACTTCCACTGACCACTGACCAAGGAGATTACACTTAGCAAGAAGGAAGGTTAGTTAGCATTTAGCCAGAGGCGGAAGTTGGACTCACACTGTGAATAAACATGGTATCCAACTGATAATAGATTCCAAATACAAGGTACTACAATGGGCACTTCAATGGGATCCTTTGAATATGCTGCTGTGGTATCTTTTTGTATTGGCAATGCTAAATCTATGATACCCGTAGTTACCTTGTATTATCAGGAGAACATGGAATGTAAAAGGGAGTGCAGCTTTGCTTCAACAAGATGGGGGGAGAAGAAGAAAAAAAACCTGGATAACTGTCAACATTGCCCCTGCAAGGTTTACATTCTGTCAGTGTGTCAAGCTACCTTCATTTCCCTCTCCTCCCAGAGAACTGACCATTTGAACCCGCCCAGAGAAACAGCTCCAACACATTTCAGACGCAACTCCTGTGACAGAATACATATTTTTTTTTAGACACCCTTTATTCACTCAGTCCAAGAAAGAAAGAAAAAATCAGCATGAAGAATCGAGCACACTACATTTGTCCCCAGAACATCGGCCTATCAGTCATGCCGTTTTATCAACGGTAGATTTGGAATGAAGTTGAATTTCAAGACGTTATACCATCCCTACCCACTTTCGAACAACTGCTATTCTCAAACTTCCCCCACAAGTATATCATTTTCTACCGTTTTGTCAGTTTCGTGTCCTTTTCCCTAGATTAACCTGCGATTGTGGTCTGTATTCACGCTTCCAGAGAGGTTGGCATTGTGGGGAAAGTGATGTTTATCTCTGGAAGATGTGCTAACACAGAGCATGACCAACAATGAGATGGGAAATACAAAAAGGCAAAGTGTAAGAAATGACTTGTGAATTGTTGGGGGACGTTCCTCTTCCTCACTTTCTTTTTTATGAACAGCTTTTCTTGTTTCACTTTGCCTCAGCTTCTATAGTGACATGAATGCTGCTTGTCTCTGATTGGATGATGAGAGAAAACAACAACAAACGCAGCCCATTTAACCCGTATGCATCACCATGGCTACATCACATGATAACTCCACAGATACAAGGTTGACTGGATGAAAGCTGAAACTTCAGAGCCAAATCATCCATTTTAGTAGCATGGATGATCAAATAGCACTAATAAAGATCCGTAATGATGAAACAGAAGAGAACATTTCTTGGAGGCCTCATTTGGTAAATAAATTAGCTGAAAGAACTGTGCAAAAGTTTTAAAAAAATGGTCTTTCAAGCTCTTCTAAACACGCCCGGGCTGAGTTACGCATCACCGAGGCTATAATCTTCACTCAATCTCAGAAAATTACCCCCATCCTCCTCCTTCCTCCTCCATCCACCCAAAAAAAAACCTTATCAGCAGATACTCCCCTTCACTTTATTTCATTTATGAATTACAAGAAAGATGCTATTATATATTATTAATTTTGGTGCTGTTCTTTGGCTCTGGCTTCATTCGGCGGTGAGCTGCGGATGTCGGAGCGGTGTAATTATGTTCTAGCCGGGCAGCCATCCGTTTCCTTTCAAAAATTTACAGGATTCTTAATCACGTTGCTCATTTGGGTGCACAGTAGCGAGGATGGCGCAACACAAACAGGGCACGTCTGTTTACACAGAAACACCTGCTTAGCATTGATAGCAGATGTCAGTCAGTGAACAGAACAAAAAAGGAGGAAAATGGAATTAAAAAGGCAAGCATCACCAACTTCTTATTATTTACTTTAATGCGAAAATGAACTACTATAATGGTGGATAGAGAGGAGGGAGAGGAGAGAGAGGAGAGAGCAAGAGGAGGGAGAGGAGAGAGAGAGGAGAGAGAGGAGGGAGCGTATTACAAACGCCAAGACCCATAATTATGCCTAGTTTTTTTTTCTTCTCTTATTTACTTATCTTTTTCCTCTGGTTTTCACCCACCTGCATGGAATGAGAGCAGGCAAGCCAGCATCTTAGACATGATGAGATTTGGAACCCGTTTTTCTCCTTTCTTTTCCGGTTAAGAAAACATCTATGGCCTTATATTTCGGTCCGTTTGCATCAGTCTTTACTGCATTATTCATTAGTATTTTAGCGGGTTGGGTAATTAAATCTCTCCTAGCTGGGATGCTGTTTGTTCATTTGTATTTAAATTAAATGTGAATATTTTTGTGATGAAAATGCAGAATGCTGTTAATCAACTTTCCTCACCTTATAAATGGATGACTATGGGCGAGCAAGCTTTGAAAATACTTTATTGTTCTTGCCGGTCTCACTAAATGGCTTCTTCTTAAGAATAATATTCACAAGTCAACTACTGCATTGACAAACATATTTCATTGGATGAATGTGCTCGGCCAGGGATATTGGATCCCATGGTGATCTGGCTTCCCCCCACCCTATAGTAAAATAGCAACAACAAAATGGCCACTGAGGACCTTTGTGACACGCTGAGAGACACAGAGACAAAGATACAAATAGCGGAGACACTGTGCCTTTAAAGCCCATCTGGCCTGGAGACGTAATAAAATTGACGTATTGATTCCTTTGAATTTACGAATGCCTGTTTCATAAACTCCATTTCCAAAGCCTAGCCCTCTTTAGAGCGCTGTCATTTTCCCCCCAAATGGATCAATTATGTGCCCACGTAATCCCGTTACCTGTGAAATCCACGCATACTTCCCCCATTTGCGGCGGTTCCCAGGCGGACAGACTCACATTAAGCGCACATAAACAAACTAGAGGTTTTCCCTGATATTAGGGATTGTTTTCTCACTGTATTTACGCACGGAAGAAGAGTTATTCCCTTAGGGTTTAGGAGAATATCAGAAAGAAACTCTCTTCCTCTTCTCTTTACATATGAGTAAGGGAGGCATACCAACCTTAATACATCCTATTCAACATTCCCTCCTCGCTTACCCTGCCTTGCTGCCCACCTAGGAAAAACTGAATTCAATAATAATGTCTCATCTTTATCTGCTCACAACAAGTTAATGCTAATCTATGACACAGCAAATAATACATCCAATAAACTGATAGGGATTTTTTGGCTCAATCACACCATACAATTTCCTCAATATGTTTCCACTATACCCTCTAAACATTTAACATCTATCTTTTTTGTCGCCTTGTTTTGAACATTGAAAAGCGACGATACTGTATTCCTTTGCATCCATTTTCACACCCGCTGTGTCCCAGACACCTTCCATGAGGAGTGAAGTGATAGCTTATACGGTACCTCCAGAAATACAACATGTTTATGGGTTTCTACCTTCTCTGGATCACATCGAAAACAAAAGGTGGGAAACATCTAAGGTTTTAAAATGTTGTACCTACATTACCCGGTGTGTAGACATATATGGAATGTACTGTACCAAGGCAAGGTAGCTAGGCATAATATGAAAGGCCCACTCCCTCCCACCCCATCTCCAGCCACTACAAATCTGTTTTGCTATCTTACATTATTGAAGTAAAAAAAAAAAAATGAATCAGAAAAAAATCTGTCCTGGATCTTATTTGCCACACTCCAGCGGGCAACAAGCGGCTCAGTTACACTACACTTGCACTGAACAATCTGTCTGGTGAAGGTTCACAAAACGATGAAATACCTTGTCAGATACTGCCTGACCTGTTCAGCAGAGTGACTCTGAAAATAATCAAATCAAATCAAATAGTAACGAAGGGATATTCTGTGAAGAAGAGAGGTGAGGAGGACGGAAGGAGGGAGAGGAGGGAGGTGGTGCAGCATTTATGAAAGGGAGCACTTTCTGCCTTTCTACTCGGAAGCTCACTGCTCTCTCCTCACAATCAGCCATGCACACCCCAGCCATTGTGCGCAAGGGGCTTTAAAGATAAATGGCTGCATGTTAACCACATTTGACATGCTGTACAGTAGCAGCCACCTCGGGTCTCAGGATGCAGCCAAACAAAAAATACAACAAACAATCCCAGCAAGGATGTCAAACATGAGGAAAAGCACAACAATTTGTCACATATTGGTAAACATTGTGGCTCGCTCGCTGAGTGCACCAGAGGATGGAGAAAAAAGGGAGGGAGGTGTGTGTGTGTGTGTGTGTGTGTGTGTGTGTGTGTGTGTGTGTGTGTGTGTGTGTGTGTGTGTGTGTGTGTGTGTGTGTGTGTGTGTGTGTGTGTGTGTGTGTGTGTGTGTGTGCGTGTGCGTGTGCGTGTGCTGTGAGGCCTAGAGATTGATGTGCTGGGTATCTAAAGGCACACACCTGAGTAAATGTTGCCACTATCCCAGACTGACAAACTTGTGTCATATCACAAAACCTCTTTGATAAAACACCACAATCAAAAAGTGATATTGCGGGGGAACATCGTGTAACATTTTATATCCCTCTCGTGCCAGTGCTGACGTCACAAGGTCAGTCAAGTGATGAACACTTAGTTAACTAACAGACAACATATTCAGAAGTACAGACCATCAGTAGCTAGCCTGTAGTCTGCTCCTTCATGGATTTCTCTGGAAAATCGGACTGAGGTCGTAACCTGGTCAGGTCGTAACCTGACCATAGAGTTCTGGAACCAAATCAAGTGGTTCTGGAACCTGACCGTAGTGTTCTGGAACCAAAACAAGTGGTTCTGGAACCTGACCGTAGTGTTCTGGAACCAAAACAAGTGGTTCTGGAACCTGACCAAAGAGTTCCATCCCAACGTGCGGTGCTGCGAAGAAACTGTTGGATGGAACCGGACAATGGAGAGAACTCATTGTATTTACAACTGGACAAGTTTTCCATTATCCTAATGACACACACATGACCTTATCCCTTGGCCCTGCTTTTCTGATGGATTTATCTGGGAAAAAACACCTAAAAGACCTTTCAAATGCCACATGTTCCTATCGCTGGTGTTTATTTTATCAGTAGCAGCCGAGAGGAATTGCTAAAATGATGCTAACGAAGACTGAATTCCAAATAGGTTCAATGTTTTGCAAACAGCTTCAGCTGCATGCTGGGAACAGGGAAGAGCAGACAGGAGGAGGATGGCAATCTCAGTTTACACAGTCTCCGCAGTGCTGCTCCTTTTATAAATTACCTCATCAGTGACTGAAATTAACACCGATTCTTGCAGGCAATTTCTCAATTTCCAATGCTAATTACGTTTTTCTCTTTACTTTTAAATTCTGTACCACCTGTTTGGGGGAGAAGACATCTTAGGCAACGCAGCCGCATTTAATCACAATTTTAATTAACCACAGTGTAGATGTGAAAAAGAAGCAATTATAATGCAGATGAATGATGATTTCCCCACATTAAATTGTTTTGTTTCTTCGTTATGTTGATTGCATAAATACAAGCGGGGAACAATTTTTATCTACTGTAATTTTGTAATTGTTTTGCAACCCAAAATTATTTGGACAGACAGACTGATTTCATCTGTTTACAGACTGTTTCATTTTGTTTAACCCTGTAATTGCTGCCAATACGTGTTTGGGGTAAAACGTAAATTTTGACAAGCAGAAGCTAGGCAGCCCTGCTACTGATGTGTACTTACACGGTATCAAGCCCAACACCTAATGTCTGTACACGTTGTGTTACACTCTTCCTCTCAATAAAAATAAAAAAAACACAAAAAAACTTAACTACATCTTTACCTCCATCGACCTTTCCCATCTATTTAACTAAATGAAAGTCACTCTTTCCCCCTCCCTCCCCTTTCACAATTGAGCAGACAGTTGCAAATGAAAGCACAGATGGGTACTACAAGAATGGTCTCATAATCTTTACTGGCTCATGAAAATATCATTGGGTTTGAAGAAGACTGGTGTCTTAGAGGACTTTTACAGGCTGTGTTCTCAGGAACTTGCGTTTATGTAATGTCACAAGCACTGCCACAACAAAGACAAAAAGACATCAACATAGCAAGTTCCCCGAAAATGGTATTGTCTCTTCCGCTAAAATAATTTGTTGGCTAACAATCTCAACTGATATAGAGGTGCACCTATAAGGCAGATGCGTTTGGCACAGAGGTGAAATAGATGGACCTTATTCAGACACACACACTGTCCTGGCTTGAAATGGTGGGACCAACCGACCCATTAGAGACCAGAGGACTGTTCGCATTACTGTCCACATTTGATGGGGAGAGGAGATATCTGGCATGGCTGATGGCTTGGGGCCTACAGGCCTTTCACCCTGACCTGGCTGGCATGGTCTGCTACCGGACATCTTTCCCCCCTTCCCCTGTCTACCTTCCCCCAGCTAGCTGCCTGCCTCCCCCTCCCTTCACTAATCTCACTGCAAACAGCTTTCAGTTTGAGCAGAGACCATAAAGAGGAGGAGAGAAAGGCATCAGAGTCCTGCAGCCACAGGCAGTGCTGTGAAGCTTCTCTGTGAACAAAACTTCGGTATGAAATAGGGGGGCGGGGGCTCAAGTACAGTATGTGTATGCAACTATAATTTGTTGCTTTTTTATGGGTTTTGAAAACTGGTTCGCGAGAGAGTTTGAGCACAGTGTGTAATTCCAAAAAACATCAACAAAATCCGTAATACTGGTCATGAAAATAACCCATATATACTACGCAGTAAACACATAACTTCTGAGCATACATCAACACTAAAAAAAGAGAATATTTACGAGTCTCTGCTCTTCTGACTTTCCAAGAGCACCTCAAGAGATTCACAGCAAAACTTGGTATATATATATATAATCATATCTTTGGAGAAAAGAGGCAACCCCATTCTGAATATTAGTGGTGATGGCTAGGAGTAAACAGAGCATAAAATCCGAAGGAACTGTGACAAGGCCCATATGCACGCAGACAATACCAGGCCGGCATCTCCATGCCTTTGTTCCCAGCTTAACAAAACTCTGCCGTCACACCACTTTGACTCAATGCTGCCTGTCGAACGGCCATCAACCCGTCAGGCCCTGGCTGTCACATGCAAAGCTCACAGAGAGAGAGAGGGGGAGTGAGAGACAGAGAGAGGGGAGAGATGGAGATAGAGAGCAAGAAGGAGAGATTGAAAAAAAAGATGTGTGAGAGTGTCATACTTCTCCGAGGCTCTACGGCTGTTAAAGGGGCAAAGACATTTTAAGCATGTGTGCGGAGGAAAGATAAAAAAAGAGAGCAAAGACGAATACAAGAAACAATGATAGTCACCTAGATCTCTGCTTCCCCTTTAATAAGAATATATGTTAAGAGGATTTCAACTCTGCTCCTTAGGGGATTTGAAACATTTTACAGCAGAATTCTCGTCCTGCTTTGTGACGTCGCAGAGACAGAATTGGAGCAGCGAAGAATCACTAAAAGTTTCATCAAACAAATCCTTATCTCGATTTCTCTAAGGGCTATAGAGGAGAGTAATTCAAGAAGATAACAGTACTGCTCATCTGTGTCCTGCTACAACCCATTTCTATGTAACTCAGGCCATTCAAGGTGCGACAATTGCATTTGTTCTCTCTTTGTGTGTGTGTGTGTGTGTGTGTGTGTGTGTGTGTGTGTGTGTGTGTGTGTGTGTGTGTGTGTGTGTGTGTGTGTGTGTGTGTGTGTGTGTGTGTGTGTGTGTGTGTGTGTGTGTGTGTGTGTGTGTGCGTGCGCGTGTGTGTGTGCGTGTGCGCGTGTGTGCGTGTGTCCGTGTGTCCGTGTGTCCGTGCATGCGTGTGCGAGTGTACAACTTTTTCCAATGCACAGAGTAACTCTGAAAGCCTGACGTTTAATATCCACCACTGCACTCACTCACTGAGTGGTTTTGATCCTCAGCAATATCATCCATTGTACCAAACCAATTTTTCCAAGTCACTATTCCAGCTAAACAACGAATGGTTGTCTTCATATCCATCCCCCCAAAACCCAATAAAAGACAACACTAAAGATGGCCATTACCGCAGAGATTCGGAAGCAGAGGAGAAAAAGGGAAGAAAAAGTAGAGAAAAAAGTTCTACTCATCCCTTCATCCGCCTAACTTTGCGCCCATTACCCCTGTGACCTAGCTCGCTCAGGGCCCTTTCCTCTCGCTTCTCTCCTCCACCCTGGCCAAGCCAGGGAGAGATTTGTCTCACCCTCCCGCCCTGCCACTGTCAGTTCCCTGTCTCTTTCCCCGGTCCCTACCCTGGCTGTCAGGTTCTGGCCTGCCAATTTCAACTTGAAGCTTGACTGAGCTGATTTGATGCAAATACCTCAGGGGAGAATCCTGAAACTGATGAACAGTTATGTCAAGTCGATTTTGCACCGTTGGGAAAAGGTAACCTCTGCGTCGGAGAGGAAGAAAAAAACACAACAAGGTTAAAGAGAGAGAGAGGCTTTTGGTGCACATGTAATAGCGCCGGGCTCCACGTCCCCCCGCCGCCCCGTGTCCCCTCGCTGCCTCTTACCGCTCCTCAGAAATGGTAACTGTCAGTAGAAGTACTAATTGCAGATGTGCCAAGCTGCCATTATAATAAAATCAGAGGCAGTGTGGACATTAAAAATGGCTGCCTCATTTGAGAGGCTGCTAAAAAAGGTAGGCATAACTGAATATTTCATGACTTTAATTACTAAGGAATATTCCTTTTCCGGCAGTATGGACCGAGTGTTGCTGTAACTAATTATGAAAAGTAATAACACTAGAGATCCTGTGATTGCCAGTTTACAAGGTAGCCTACTTGGCATGTTGAGCCACTAAAACATCCCAGACTCATTCAATACTAGAATACATACAGGGAAATGATCTCTCTCTACCTCTCTATGTTTCTCACACTCTCTCTCCCTCTACCTCACCACCTCTACTACATGTCCCTGTCATTTGAATGAAAACAGACAGAATATTGAGAGACTTTCTCCTCCTACACATTTTCTTAACAAAGCCCTGATGCAACCAAGTACCTGGGCCGTGAAGTGCAATTTGATTAATCCTTTAATTCACAAGACTAAGTACCTGTGTGGCTCTAACCTAACTTCCGCGCTACCAGCCATATATTTACACGACTTCATCATCCTGACTCCCTGTGATGTCAGTGCCTCAGTTCGATATGACTCTGCCTGAACATTATTCTAACTATGCTGCCGCCAATGGTGCATCCCTGGCGTAACGTACGACCACTGATATGGCCGTGGAGAGAAGGAAAGTACAAGGTCTGCTTTGATGGGCATGCTAATACTAATACCCCTAAGTAGTAAGAATAACAAAGTGATGGAGAATTTATCTCAGGAATGTTGGAACAAGACGCTGGAGTGATAAGAGTGAATCTTCCTTTGGGTAGGAAAGCAGGGAGTAGCCAGTAATTACTGATGACTGGGGTCTAGCCTGGACTTACAGTCAGTGATAGTGCAGGTAGAGACTAGGGCAGTCTAGGCACCGAGTCAGCCCTTTTTTAGCCGCAACTAGTCCCAAACCCAGCCCCAACCCTAACCTTAGCCCTCCAGCCCTACCCCATTCCCAGAAAAATACCCTAGCTCTCAACCCCAGCCCTTTTCCCCTGACCCTGCCTCCACCCCATGACTCTGGTCCTGTGTGTCAGAAAGGCTGAGGACAGGCCTGTCGGTGTGATTATTCTCCAGCTACCTGAGGAGGTGTTTGTTTGACATTGGTGTTTGACAGCGGCAGGACGCAGGCCGTTCAGTGGGGGCTCCATCGCCAGTCAGAACCTATTAACACGAGAATTCACCTCTGAGTTTTTACAAGGCCAGACTGGTTCACACACTATCTTTACACATGTCCTTACTACTGGTGACATTTAAAGGGGGGAGGTGTGTGTTTTTTCTCTCTCCTTGGCTCACTTTTAGCAAAGGTTAAATGTATGTTTGAATAACAAGGGGAAATGTAATTTCATACAATTTCCTCTATTGCTGCAACGTTCGGTTAAGAGCTCAGTTGATCAAACGATAAGATGAAAGCGTTTAAAGTGACAAAAATGTAGCGCTACAAATGACTGAATCTGCACAGCAATCAACTGCAATTACAAAGAAATAACAGTGGCACAGTTACCTTCCATAATATTCAACACGGACACAGTACGTCCTTAAACAAGACAGACACAACCTTCCCCATTTCCAACCAGGCAAAGGTAGGAAAGGAGAAAATCTCTCTAGGTGACTTGGCTTCTACATGATTCAAACAAATGGAAGGAAATGAGCTGGAATGAGGCAACATGTTCTATTAGGTCTTATTAAGGGTAATAGTATAACAGTGTAAAATGCATTGAGTCATATGTGGAAAAAGTCCTACATTTCCAAATGTCATGATACCTTAATCTGACAATCTCTTATTGATTGTCCCATGTGTCCATGACCTTGCCAGAAGTGCTCTTCCACCCGACAATCAAACATACATCAAAAAGTGTGTGTGTGTGTGTGTGTGTGTGTGTGTGTGTGTGTGTGTGTGTGTGTGTGTGTGTGTGTGTGTGTGTGTGGGTGGGTGGGTGGGGTGTGTGTGTGTGTGTGTGTGTGTGTGTGTGTGTGTGTGTGTGTGTGTGTGTGTGTGTGTGTGTGTGTGTGTGCACGCGTGCCTTGTGTCTGGTCAGACTCCACCGACTTCAGAGGACGAAACAGGAAACTGAGGGACCACTTTCAGCACTGTTTTCCCATAAAGGTGAAAACTTTGAACATGCAGATAACGAACAGCGGACAGAGAAATACAGCACCATTCATACACTACCAACCACATCAAAAGGCATCTGATGAGATAAAGCGCCTTTTATTTTCCTCACAACTAGTGTTGCTACCTTCCTTTTTTAGCTTTTTAGTAGACCCCCTCCCCATCCCCGAGAGCAGTATGGAGTGATATACTCTTAGCCATTATCATTAGCACACCAATATTTCTATAGGCCATAATACAGTCATTATTGAACTTGCGGAATACATGCTGTTTAGGCTATGGGGGATGTGGAGCAGCCACAAATGTCATGCATGTGGGCACTATACTTACTCACTCATGAGGAAAATCCAGATGTATATTGTAAGAGGACAATCAGCAGAATGGGAGAATTCCATCGTGATTTCCATCAAATTTTTCTTGTTCTGAAGCACAGACGGTGTATTGCTAGAACTGTCGACTTGCTGTGTATTACGCTGACTGTACGTGACATGCAATACAGCATAATGAAATATAAGATTATACGCACAAAACACGGTGCCTTTAAACTTCTAATTTGTTTCATTAAGAAATCGAAATGTTAGTTCCCACCTGCTACGCAACCTGTCGCAAGTCATACCAAGTGTACCTTGCAAATAGGAAAGTTGACACGTGGAACATTTTGAAAATCACACGCAAGCCATTGTAAACAACTAGACGTGTGCAAACAGCGGGATGGGAACCGAATGGATGAGCCGAATAAAGACTTTGCATTTTCACTCGAGAAAATATCAAATGAGGCATGATATTTTTCTAAAATGTATTTTTCTCACCCAATGCATAAAACATTGTGGGCTTAGGATAAGAAAGTACACACATAAATGTAAAATCCAAATGCATGCAATTATTTGCCAGTCTACTGAAGTTTCAATTTCAGTGTTTGCCTTGTGTCTGTATAACACACACAGAAAAAAAAAAAAAGAGAAGAGCCGAAGGAATAAACGAAAGAAAGAAGAGAAAGATATTCGACTGAATATTTTCCAACTTCAGTTCTGTGGGAGTTCACATCACCTTACAGGGGAGTGGATATGAACTGTCAAGTCGCAAGAGGATGGTGACAGAGTCAGGCTTAGAGGACGAGTCACGGCGGAACGGCGCCGCAAACACCTTTAATTCTGTCACTTCTCCTCCATCATTCAATCTTTCACACCCGCGAGTCGCTAAAGTCCTCACACACACACACACACACACACACACACACACACACACACACACACACACAACCTGAACTACGGACAACACACACACAGCCAAATACAGCATGATATGATCCAGCGCAGGACGAAGAATTAGAGGTGGATAAAGTGAACCGGGTCTCAAAACAAGTCAAACTTAAGACTTAATCCTCATCAAAACATGATCAAATGTCTATTCGCTTTAAGCATTATGAATATCGAGACATCAAATCAACATATTAAGCCAAGGGGCTTGAGGACTGCCTTCTCGTTGGTTATGATTCATGCATTTTTCTTAGTCACTGATGACGCAAGAAACTCACCAGTACCTGGTCCTCGACAGTGACATAAGTAAGCAGCACAGAAGACATTGCCAACAGAGCAGCAACTAGAGCTGAAGCTATTGCAGAGGGAAAGAATTTCAGCTATAATGATGGGTTGGGTATTCTATAAAGCCAGGCGAGTCCCCTATCCAAGAGCTCGCAACTTTTCCACACAAAAGGGAGAGAGGGAAAGTTTTCAACGGAGATGAGAAAATGTTCCATGCATGAGAAGAGCAGAAACCTGAACTGTCCAAGTAAAGAGTGAGTGTGTGCCCACAAAGAGTTAACCACTTCCCCTGGTATCGAAGCATGGGTTAATATCACGCCTGCCTAGTAAAGAATTATCCCTGCACCACTCGGAACAAAAGACTCCTTTTGCAAACAGACTCCTACTTTCCCCCAGTGTCCAAAGGTGTTTGCTGAAGTAAATCTGTCTAAATCCCGGCCAGCTTGGGAATGGGGGAAGGTGTACTAATAACCCTTTTTTTTCTTAACAAAAAGTTCTGGTTGGAAAAAAAAAAAGAAAGAATCTGGAATTCATATCACATGATGCATTTAAAGTTGTAGGCTGAAGCATCGACCCTTTCAAAGCTTGGCAACGGATTTGCATACATGATTCTTTAGTCTGATTGAGAGAGAGGAGAGCGGAGAAATAGATCTCACTACACAATAAAGATATCTCGTCAACCAACTTAAGAGAAGAGTGGAAGCATGCGGTTAAACTTTGGTCCACATTTCTAGGAGGGGGGGGGGGGGGGGGACCAAATCTAATCTTAAAGTAGAGAGAGTACTGAGCAATAAAATTAAGAGAAACAAAAACGGCAACACTGTTTGAATGGGTTTTTATTTTCATCCCATAACACAACTACTCAACTTTTCTCAGTAAACCCAGCATAGTGTATCAACTAACATGATACTTTGAAAGATCACAATGCAACAACTCCAGAAATACTCTCCTATTGACCTCTGACACACCTGCTCTTCTAGTGACTTACAAAACACACATCCACAAGGAATCCTTACAATATCACGTGAGAATGCAATTTGACAAATAGCAGTAGACAGAAGCACTGCGTTGCTCCCCAATTCTTATTTCATAATGGACAACAACAAAAAAACAACCCCCCCCCAAAAAAAGTAATTGTGTCTAAACACACCTTGCTCCTAGCTAGTATAGACTTCTTAAGTTAGAATCTGATCCGTTTCAGACACGTTTTCATTTTTTTTTTAAAGTGAGAGAGTGAGTGTCCATGAATAGTACAGGCATGCCATCTCGTAACACTATCTGACTGTCAGGAGGGCCAGGCCTACCCCGGTAGAGTAGGAGCTATATTAGGCTAGTAACCAGGGGACGCCCAACAAACAGCCACAAACACCTAAGTTATTTTGTTCACCACCCATCCTTCTGCTTTTTTTTTGTTTGTTTTTTTTTACTATTGCTCTCCTTTCTTGCTTTCCTTTTTTCCCCCCTTTTCATCTCGGGCCTTTCTGATGCTGAATGCAAATGTAGCCTGCTGGCGGTGAAAGGGCTGAATTGTGATTAAGAAGAAGAAGAGCTCCTTTCTTTGTTCTCCCCTCGGGGGATGTTTACTGAGAGAGACACGGCGGATCAGATATGAAAGACATTCAGGTCAGCATTGATGTGAGCAAAAGTGAAACCATACCTAAGGCATTCCAAAGACCGCGGTGTCAGGGGTTCAGCTAACGGTGCCTTTGCTGTGTGTGTTCTCCCTGTTAGGCGGAAATATCTTCACAAGCCAGAGAGGGAGAAAAAAATATAGAACCCAAAAACCAAAAAAATAAATAAAATGGGAAAGATTTTTTTTGAAACAGACAAAATGTTTTGGGATAAAGTTGCGTATTGGTGTCCGACTGAGGAGATGGTCATTAGTGTTCTATGAGATTCGTAATCGTCTGATACTGGCGTGAATCTGGTTCCTCACAGCAAACACAACATGTGTTTGTGGCTTAACGCGATGTCAGGGAGATCTATGTAGTTTTGAATGAACGAAAACCTTTACTAAGTCGAAAGTCACCACACTAGGCAATGGAATGCATATGGAGCTTTTTTTATTATTCTGGAAGTTCTGAAATCTAACAGGTAGAGAGATCCAGTAACAGAAATGTGTTCAGTGGTGTACGTCCGACTATAGTCGTTTTAGCAGAAGGATATATTTAGCTCATGATGACCCCCCGTTTGATAAAAAATGACAAACATCAAACTACAGTGATGCATCAACCAAACTGTATCTGCTTGAAAAGCGGGAAAAGGTCTCTGGCATAACGACATGCCAGGAATCAGGATCAGGATGTTGTTTTGGGAACAGTGCACAAAAAAACACACATCCTCTACATGCTGCATCTACCATTACCAGACACCATCAGTCTATGAGTCTAAAGTAAATCATCAAATAATATCTCATCATATGAAATATATGAAATCGCTTTTCTAAAAACCCTGAGACTGTCTGGACACCTCATGTCTCACCACTGTCACTACTGCCATGCGAACAGTGCAGGCCTCTGCTGAAGGGAGATTATTTCTTGCTGGCTCGTAATATCTGCAGTAATTATTTCACTTGCTTAAACAAAATAATCCTTTTCTAAACACTGATGCACCACGGCAACACCGCCCTTTCCATTTTCTTGCCCGAGTGAAAAAGCCATCAGAAAAGGTGACTAGCTATGGCTGCTTAGACAATTGCACCCTTGTGGGAATGACAGCATAAATGGTACAGTGGACACCCCAGCACTATTGACGTTATAAACATGTAAATGAAACACATTACGACTGACAATCAATTGTCCGTGAGCGCCAGCGAACCTGCCCTCCTTTTCCCTGTGACAGCAACAAAATAGAGCCTACCTTGGGAAGAGGAAACATTTGTGAAAAGGGAAAGGGGGGGGGGGGGGGGGGGGGGGGCTTGGTGGGGGGGAAGGAAAGGGGAGCTTTTTCTCTTCGACTCGGGAGCAAATGCACCTTAAAAGCAAATGAATAATAGAGATGGACAAAATGTTTAGACTGGAAGGAATCTGCCATTGTTTGGGCTGAAGGCAGAGCTGAGGCTAAAGAATTAGTAGAACTCCTTTATATCTTTAGCGTGAATGCACACAGGCTTTTATAATCACATTCACAGCATTGTATTAAACTATTGGAGCCAGAGAGAGAGAGAGAGAGACACAGAGAGAAGCTCGAAAGCTTCTTCTTCTTTTATACCTTTAATTATGTAATCAATATATTCTGGAGTATGGTAACATCTATGGAGAGGCTTTCTGTTGATTGAAAATGTATAGGTCTTTGTATTGCATTACAGAAAATGTCCGAAAAAACGACCATTGGAATTGCTACCTTTACATTTGAAACTTCTCCTGAAAAAGTGGTATCATTTTATGTACCACCTCATAAAATGGCACACCCAATACAGACAAAACCACATAACACACACAACTCCAACATTACCCCAGAGTTGAACGTAAACCAAATAGATGAGCGGGAGATACTGATCAGTACCCCTGTCTGTCATTTCCATAGTAAATGTCTCTTTACCTATACTGAGAGAGCAATAAAAGTGTGGAAACTGAAAGTATGCCATACAAAAGTACTACTTTTTAACAGTACTGATTGACTAATCAAGTTAGAAGGGAATAGGTTTGTGGAGTACTTTTCCAGCTTTACTTATAAACACACGGAGAGGTAGATCCCCACAGCTGGGTCTGACTTGCAACACCTGGGAAGGCAGGCAGAGAGAAAACTCCAACAAACTACAGAGTTGCCAATATCAAGTTGCACCGAACTGTGAGATTGACTTTACACTCTTTAACTCTGGATGCGATAAGCATGTATAGTATCATATGTGGGCCTATAGAATCACACGCCAAAGGCGTGTTATCAACAAACAGCGAAGCCAAATACACCATGCACGGCTACAGAACCATTATTATCAACTATAATGTGACCAAATAACCTAATCTGAATAAATTCACCTGGAATTCCAGTCTCACTCTAAGGTCAGAATACTGGCTATAGAATTGAGCTATAATTGTGAATCGAAACGTTGAAATCCTACTGAAAATATTCTATAACTACAGATAAATGTCTTCTGGAAAACACGACAAACTGTCATGCAGAAGAAAATCAGTTATTTCTCTACCCATGTCATTAAAAAAATCATTTACATCATCAATCTATCAATATTCAAAATATTTCAATTTCAATTTTTTTAATCTTGTTTACTGCGTTCAAGTAATCTCAGTATGTAGGCTATCGGTCTGATAAGGATCCTCATATATAGCTATATAGTGGTGTTATCTATCGGCCAGACACACAAGCTCAGCTCCTATGACATCTCTCCATGCATCCAGGGGAGAAAATAAAATCCACTCTGTCTGAATAGCTCAACCACAGCATTCCCAAAGGGAGAGAGCTATTGAAGGCATCCCATGACGAGAAAATGTAAATAGGGGGAGGGGGGGCAACTCAGTGATCACAATGGCATATTCAAAAAATATGATAGAATCAAGAATGTCGAATTTCTACTTGCTCAGTCAGCCTATAATATGTGCACGCTGCACACCACATCGGCACTGAGGGGGAAGCGACTAAAATAACATGTTAATTATTTTTGCATTGAGAGTGTGTGAAGTTGCTTGCTGCTTGTTGCTGTTGCAAGGGGGGAATTTGAAAGGATTTTTGTTTCTGACAAATGCAAATGTCAATCAGTCAGCCTGTGTGTTTGTCAGAAAAAAACACTTACTTGAATGGAGTGTTTTAAAGTAATCCAAACTTTTGTTTACTGGAACAGGTGGGAACTGGTGCTCAGAGGCAAGAAGAGGCAAGAACATTCGTATCTCCTAGAAACTACAGTGAAAAGGGGAACCTACTTTCACTCCTGTCTTTTGTTATTCAGAACAACAACAAGCTTGAAGCACCAATGACTCTCCTTGTATTGATTGTACAAAATCAATACACAAAATTTAATAAGGAAAAGAGCCACATAAAGGGAGACATTTCATAAGTATAAGCAAAAATTCATACGCATTTGATAAGGCTACTTTGTACAACAACAATGAACATCCAAAGCATTCCCGTCTGAGAAAAGATCTCGGGACCCAGACGTGGTGATGCTGGATTTACTTGTGCACGGGGTGTATTGTAGTCTACAGTCCACAAAAAGGGAAAGGAACAAACGTCTATTCCCTGCGAAAAGCGATCCACGCCATGGCTCAATAACTCCCAACATGTAACACAGTTCGGTGGGTGGACAAACAGTTGACAATAGCAGAGTGACAAATGTATCCTTCACCGCTATTTGCTCCACACAAAGCACTTCATAATGCTAATAATAAAATAAATGACACGAGACACACCACCGGTCAATATCACCATCTTAGCGCACATGCCATATTATTTGGTTATAATACATTAGTAAACTAAGCTATTGCAGAATGTTCACTGCGAATTGTCCACCCATGTTCTGTTTCATATTCTTGCCAGTTGCCAACGGTTTGGGACACTAATCATTTCCTACTAAAAGGGGACTATGCTTCGAGAGAAAGCAGATAGACACTATAACAAATCATTTGGGTACAACGCGAGGACTAAACATACCAATAACGTTTAGACATATAAAAATGAATTACATTAATGTCATAATATACTCAGGGGTGTGAGAGACTCTAAGCAATGTGTAGCATAAGGAACAAACACTTGCTGAATAAAATGCTCAAACCACTAAATCTACAGGTACGTCAACTACAGAACAGCAAATAAAATCAGTCCTCATCTAACGGGTTTGTCTTGGTGGAAAATAAGGGACTTCGCTACTGAACCGTTATCTGGGCAGGGAAACTTTCTGAAATTCCTCCCACTGCTACTCAGTCTTTTCGCACAACGATAAACTCTCAACTTATTACAACTCCCATCAAATCGTCTCTGTAAAAATTACGAAATGAGCAAAGACGTTGTGATCCTAATTTCACAATGAAGGATAGACAGTCCCGCATGTCCACAGTACAATACTGACACATTACGCATTCTTTCCCAGTTAGAAGTGTCCCTTTATTTCCTATGAGACGAGAGCAGAACAGAACACGCATTTGGCAATTCGTAGCCAGCCCCTCTGAACTACAGTCACAGTGACAACATTACAACTCTAGATCCACAACAAACATATTTCGCAAATGACAGTTTGTTATTTTCATGTCTTTTCTTACCGTTTTTCCTTCTTGGATTGGCTTGTTTTCGCCTCTTACACCTGGGGCCATCCGCCATGATCTCGTGCTTCATTGATAAGAGTGGATCAGATGGCAGCTCGCATGGACTCGACTCCTTGAATCAGCAGCAGCAGCACGCAGGCTCAATATCTAACAACCAAACACAGGCAGCAACAATGTGGGTACACTGGACTGACTGGGAGAACATATTTCAATATCAGGCGCCAAATAAAACAGAAAATAATAGAAAAACCATTTATTAATATACAAAACGTGTATTTTATACCTATGCTAAAGTACGATAAGGGGTCGATCAATGTATTGTTGATCTGTATAATGCCAGTGATCGGGATGATGATAAGTGGAAGTGAACATTGACGACGGGGAAGGAGAGGATGCAGAGAAAGGGGGAGACAGGGAGTTACACCTTCAGTATGAGGCATAATTCAGACGGACTGGTCGTGCTGGGTTAAGCATGCGTTTTACATTGTTTTAATTCAAATAAGTAAAGTTTTACCATTGCTCCTTTTCTTTCTTTTGTGCTGTTTTCTTTTTATGTTCTGCTTCGATATATATATAAAAAAAAATAACTCGTACATCGCAAACAGTAGGCCGACATTGGTTTATCTGGGTTCATGTTTTTTAACCTACATTTTTTTTTAAATTGAGAGTAACCTATATTGATGATGACACAATGTTAAAGTTATGAGTTCAACGATTTGCTTTGTGTCAAATGTAAATATCAGAAGGTTGAAAGAACAGTTTCACTCCGCCAGGCAATATATCACTTACAACACACAACAATAAAAAAATATAAAGATGATACAAAAAGCTATGTTGTGAAATACGTAGGCCTAAATGCCTAAATGTAAAAGTACTCCACCATTAATTTACGAAGATTACATGTGTTAATTTAAGATTAATTTTAGATAGCATGCATATTTTACGTTTTAGGCCTAGCATGCTGAAATACGTACATAAATAAATAAGTAAAAAAACAGACAAAACATGAAAACATTCATGCTTTCAATGGACTAATCGAGCAAAATGAGCGGGTTAATTTCTGTCATTGGATTGTATTACTATGGGGAACGACCCACGACAGGAAAAACAAATAAACACACAAAAACTAACAAATACCACAAAATGATGTGTCAACAAAAATACAATTATCCAGACAGGATATGAAACATATTATAGCTATCTGAACAAAATGATGTAAATGACATGGATATGATACGCGAATATTTACCCTATTGTGAGACAGACAACTTCTGCTCTACGAAACCAAAGGATACAGAAAGACACTAACAAAAACGAGTTGGATACAAAAGGGTGCAGGCATGGCTCGGTGAAACTGAATCCAAAGCTGAATAAGAGAGAGCTTCTTCTCTTTTTTTTAATGGTTTTTCGGCTCGAAGAGTAGGTTTTTCAGCAAATTCTACAAAACTGCATCTTCTCTGATGAAACGCACTGCAAGCCTAGATACTTAAAGCGCACCGCTCCCTCATCCACCTGTGCAGGTAGAGAAAGTTTAACGTGAACGCAATACTATAGCACCAAAGCCCCTACAAAAGCTCTAAGTCGCGATCTCAAAAATTATAAATGACCAATTGTATAAAGTTTATTAGTCGAGGTAAAGAAACGGACACATACCTGATTTCCTATAGTAGTATATTTTCGGTTGACTTCGGTTGTAGTGATAACAGGAGACTGCAGCGGTAAGCAATTGTGGAGAGAAATGTGCAGGGATCCTTGCAATGATAATAAAGCCTTAGAAATAGTGGTTCGAGAAGGACCGTTATTCCTGCTAGGGCAGGTTAGGACTGATCTCTTTCAGACACTCCAGGAAACAAACCTGGGGACGGACTGACGTGTTACGCCTCTTCTAATGACATTTTTTCTTTCTCTTTTCTGTAATACAGAGGAGAGGAGAGAACCAACCCTGGGACACGCGCCACCTATCGTCACGGGAGGGGATAATTGAGCAGGACCAAACGTGAGCATCTTTTGCTAAACGTGATACGTTTTTTCTCTCTCTCCCAAGCTGTTTGATCCGAGTGAAATGAACTGTGACTGTCGGACTACGACTACCATGTATAGCAGCCGAAGAAGCAAGAATATTATCCGGAAGAAGAAAAGTTGGAACACTCTCTTATTCAACGCACATGACCACAACTGGAAGGGGGGAAAACGGACCAAAATGATAAGCGTTGGAAGTTTGACTGACTCTCACACATACCAGGGATGAAAATGTAAGGTTTGCAGAGTGTTAAGGAAGTGAGCATCAGCGGTTTGGGTTGTTCATGTTTTATATTTGTAAACGTTTATTTATTTGCCTCCTCTATAGACGTGCGTTTATTTTTACTATCGCAATAACCACTATGAGCATGTATAACGGCGCGTGCCCCATGCATCTACAAGAGCGACAGAGATGTGTATGTTGAGATGCTTCTCGCACTTGCCAGGTGGAGTCAGCTGCGTACAGGTACTTTAGTTGAAGTTTTCCCCGTGTGTTTTAAACAAAGTCTATGTGCACTCATCACTCTGACCAGGTTTGAAATACGTCAAGGGTATACTTTATTCCTTTTTTTCCACAGGTGTTATTCAAGGTTATATCGACGAACATATTTCACTCTATTGCAACTATATGCCATGGCTATTACTCCAATTAATGTTCCTCTATTTGATTTATTTATGTATTTCCCTGTGATGCTGCTGCTTCAATTTCTGTCTGTCTCTCGCTATAGATGGAGAGAAAGGCTCCACCTTTGCAACGCTGTGATTGGTTATGTAAATAAAGTATTATATTTGCTGTCCTGTCCTATGCAGTTATCAATTGTATGGATAATTAAATCATCAATCAAGATGCTCGACTGTTTGATGCCTTTGTCCAAAGCCAATCAAATTCCAGAGAACTCGGAAGCACAGCTCGAGAGGAAAAGGTGCTCAACATCTGGCATTAAATGTTCCAAAAAGACGGTCGATATAGACAGAACAGCTGAAAATAGATTGCTATTAGAGTATTTTTCAATATTCTTATCTGCAATTAATTTGAATGAATTATATATAATTGTACTAATTATAATTCTGATTATTATTAACAATATGAATATAATGTTGTATTTGTAATATTATGATTATTATGTTTATTATTACATGTACAGTACTGTATTTATTTGCAGCCTACTACTCTATTTATGTTGCACTGTTATATTTTCATTAGCTAGTTATGTACAAAATAACTTTATTGTCATTTGTGCAGCTGTTATTGGTCGCAGCCAGGTGATAGAGCGTCACAGACTTGAAGAAGGGGACCCGCTTTGCTGCAGCTGGTAGGTACGCTACTCCTAACTCAAGTTTTGCAGCTCCACGGAGTTATCTGCTTTGTGTGTTAATGTCATGTACAGCGTGTGTGAGAGATGAAGACTGATGTAGGCGTGTGATTCGCTTCCGACTTTGACAGCAAATAATAGCCTACAATTGCATGCCAGATAAAGACGCAAAGTCATTCATTTTAAGTGCGCACTGAATGTATGTCAAGCAAGTGCAGGGTCTCTGTCTGACTTGCCAAATCCCTCTGTGCTGCCGCGCCACAACTGGAGCGGTGTCCCTGCTCATTCAACCCCGCGCGCTCTGAGTGACACCGCTCCTTGCTTTCAGCTTGAATATTTTATACAAACATATACAGCGTGAAAAGGGATTACTGACGATAGTTGACCTATAGGGGGACTTTAGGGTTAATGAATCTGTTCATTTAATTGAGAGGAAACACAACACACTCTTGTGGCTCTAGAAAGCAAGTGTCTTTATTTGTACGTGCCATATTTGCTGGTATGAATATCAATACAGCATATATATGCCCTATATGCCCTTTGTCAGTTTTATCATTACTTATGTATTTAGCAAGGAATCAAATATGACCGTTTCATGAAGCAGGAAATGCATATAGGCTATGTCAATTTCAACTAGGATGACATTTAAATGATCATGTGGTGCAACAATAAAACTGTATAGCTTATATCCTATGCACCACAGAAGCAGTACTGGCCTATGGTTTAAACCATAGTGCTGCAGTACAGAATACACAGTGGAATCAGTAATGATCCTGGTATTTAGCCTGGTAATTATTCAACCAGTCAACTGGTTTACACACCTGTCAGGTATAAGGATTCTAGCGTTAAAATACCGCGCATTTAGATTTTTAAACAAGCGATGATTACAAAATATGTCAAAGTCATTACTGACCGTTTAGGGTCCCGAAATCACCCTCATCAGGTGGAACATATTTTTGCAAGAAAAGGGGAAAGGTGGAGAATGACGAGTGAATCCAAGACCTCGTTTTTCTGCCCCACTTTGAATGGAGAGAACAGATGGGTGACTCCGTTCAGTTCATAGACTCCACTGCTGAAGCACACTACTGTTCATGATTATATCAGGCACCAGGTTTTAACTTCCCACGTGCTATAACAGTGTCATAGGCATAATACATATTTTCTTTGTATACTAATAAGATGTTTTGTCTGACCACAACACGTTGGCAAGATAACTTGACAGGTAAAAGTACAGCGGTTGCACAAATCACAGTCTGTTGTATGATTACAAACCAGCCACAAAATGATTCTATTTTCCCAAAGATATATCATTTCTGTTGTCCTCCCCCTACAGTCCCATGGAAACACAGCTATTTTGGGATTCCAACTCCCTGCAGGACTGCTGTTCTGTGCTGAGAAAGGAGCGGCGATCGCGATGGAATTGCTCCCTGGAAATGTTACATCTATGCTAAAACTTAGGAGGAGGAGGAGGAAGAGGAGGAGGAGGAGAATGCACAGGTGGTGGTGGGGAAAGAATCTAATGGATTGGAATCCCCAAACTAAATAAGAGAGCGAGGGGTGAGGGGGATGAGTGGAGGAGGAGGAGAACAGGACTGTGTCATTTCCTGTACATGAGAACATACCCCAAAGCTGCTCTACATTTCACTGTTTTAATGTCTCCCCTGAATAATTTCACATACCACAAGTACGGTATATGATACATTATGTTAAGTAAGATTTATGTTGAAGACAATTCAACGTCTTACACCAGGTATGACTGCCTTTATGACTACTTATATCCTATATACCGCTGACAGCTCCTTTCAGCGATGGTGAGTATACATTATGTCTGAGGCCCTAAACATACAGCTGACAGCCTTCTAAAGGTGTTCGGTATACAATACAATGTATAAGGGCCTAAATGATAATGGTGTGACACAAAGCATCTTTCCCAGTTCACATCTATCCCTCTAGTTTGTTTGTAACTCTCCCTCTCTCTCTCCCTACACTACAATGACGACAACAACATTGACTGTAGATCTCTCTATGGGACCCGTTCTGTGATATTCTGAAACCCACTGCTGTAAATAGCTGTAGATATTATGCCATTTTAAACTCCGCCGCTGCTCGCAGTGTACAGAGTAAAGAACATGAGCGATTGTTGGACAATTAGAGAACAGAGGTGACCGTGTGTGTTTGTGTGATCTTTGCGGAGAAGTCTCAAACACGCAATATGAATTTGGTTTACGTTCGCTACAGGCCTTACAGGCAAACGAGCACTTCTCCTTTGCTTGTGCTTTTCTCAAAAACACTTCAGATGTTTCTCAGTGTATATAAAATAAAGTGAGAGCGAGAAGAGAGAGCGAGAGAGTGAAAGAGAGAGAGAGAGATCACAAAGTAACAGAACAGATTGCTTAGAAACAAAAAGCTCACATCAGAAACGTATTGATTTTTCTTCTGTTGGTTGCTCTTGTTAAAATCAACAGAGTAAGTGCATGGTGATTGAGACTGCGAATGACAACTTATTCATTTGCGCAGCTCAATAAGAGACAGATCAGATGTTCTGCTTTGCTTTGTATCTTTCCTGTGGAAAGAGGTCAGGTCCCCAGTGGCCAGAAGAGTAACAGATTGGTGGAGGGAGGCTATGAGGGCCTCAGAAAGACTAACATTTCTGTTTTAATATTTTGATTGTCCCTCTTTGTGAAGCATATATACCAAGAAAGGATAAAGGCAGAAAACACAGACAATTAATGTTTGGCATGGACAACAGTTAGTTTTCTTTTACCCTAAGGTAAGCTGTTCAGGAAAACAGGAAACGTATTTCACTCTCGACTCTAAAGATGACTTATCACTCCCTGGGATTAATAAATGAGGGTGGCTATGATGCGTTATTAATAAAACATTTGAATAATTGTTGTATCTCTAATCTCTACCTACATTTGCATATCAGCCTTTTATAGTCTGTTTCCGTATATGACGCTAGCTACTTCCTCTTAGGACATAGTGTTTCCAGCTACTTCCTCTTAGGACATAGAAATATAATTAATATAACTAACTTATATCTTCAAACCAAACCATGTCTACTCTCTCTCTCTCTCTCTCTCTCTCTCACACACACACACACCTCTTTCTCTATCTATCTCTCTATCTCTATCTCTCAGCAATTTCAATACAGTGTGTTCATTTACACTAACCTGGTCCATAGCAAGGGTAATATGTCACAGAGAAAAATCCAATAAACTCAATTTGATGAGGCTGAAGTAACAATGCAGAAAATGACATGTAATTCTCCCCACCCTCCCAACTACCAGACACCGTTAATTTAATGGAATTATGGTAGGACAATTATCAGGTTCAGTCCTCCGCAGAGATGGGGGGGGGTTACTTTGACTCTCAAATGACCAGGATGTAAAATAAGAGCATACTTTGGTTTGGTTTGAAGATATAAGTCATTGTGAGTTGTAACACTGTCTATCTTAACATTGTATGTGATTTATTTTCATCCTCAGTGAAATAATAATCACAGTGAAGCTGCTTGTCACTGCAAGGTAGGTAAGGGGTGTTAAGTAAACCGGCAGCCCCACAGTTAACAGGTATACCTGCAATAGTTTCTCCTACACTGGCACACTTGAACAGTTTAGGCAAATAGAGGTGTAGATATAGTGTTGTTTCACTTTCGTCAAGAAAAAAATGACAATTGTTATTACAATACTCTGTCAAACAATACATACTGTACCAATATGTGAGTCAAGCTTGTTATCAGATGTAACTGTCCTGGATACGGAGCACATCAATACAGGACCGCTGTCAAATATCAGGGTTATAGAACTATAATGAACAAACTCTCTCTCTCTCTCTCTCTCTCTCTCTCTCTCTCTCTCTCTCTCTCTCTCTCTCTCAAGCAAGTGGTCTGGTGCCCTCTCACCTCTCACTGCAGTCTTTTTGGCACTTCCATAAATAGAGATAAATTGAAGGGAGTTGGTTCCTCTTTGATCCTGGTGCTTGTTGTCAAAGCGCCTGGGATTGAAGAGACTGTTGGCCACAATTGACTGCGACAATTAGGAGATGATCAGAGCCCTGGAGTGGAGCACTTAAAGGGTAATTTACATGTCAGTTTGTTGAATAAAAAAAAAGAAAAGGGCCGAAAAAAGATATTCAGCTTAGATTTTTTCTTTTATTTATTTTTTCTTCTATGCCCGCCTTGTAAACTGTAATTTGTCCTCTTGCTAAGGAAAAACCTGGCAGAGGAGCTGGATTCTCATTACCATTTGAAAAGAAGCAATCATGGGGCCACTGCTGAGCCTATTGTCCAGTGAAAATGCTGATTTGCAGGCAGTGAGTGAAGGGAAACCTTCTGCTGAGGTAACTCCTATAGTAGCATCCTAATGGTCTCTTCTCTCTTCTTCTGAGGTTTCTATTCTCAACACCTTCAACCCCCACACTGCCTGTCCCATTATTGGGCTGTTTTATAGCTGGGGAAGATGGTGGACTCTAGGCAACCTCCTGGTCACTGAAAAAGAAGAGAGGAGGGACGGAGGGATAGAGGGAGGGAGGAAAAAGGGAGGGTGGTGGTGGTGGTGTAGAGCTAACAGCAGGTTGATAGGATAATATCCATCATCTGTTGCCTAGGATCATTTCTATTGCCCCCACCCCTGCGCCTGGTCGCTCCCTTTACTTCATTTCTCCTGACTGCCATGTCAAGGCCGCTACCGCTGTTTTGTCTGTTCGTCTGACTGGGGTTGTAAACTCAGTGGGACAATACAGGGACTAGGGAGAGAAGGTGGAAGGTCTTCGAGGCGTTTTTGTCCGGCCAGGATCTCCCTGTTTGAATAATCTCTCCCACAATAATCTAATTCCCCTCTTTTTCTACTGTAAATTAACTAATCCAGATTTTATTCTTTCCTGTCAACATATAAACACATCCCTAATCTAAATATGTCTAATGTCCTTAGAAATGTAAATGAGTAAAATGAGTAACAGAATCTATACTAAAAATATATATAAATATAAAATATAAGCGCAACATTGAACAATTTCATTGATTTTACTGAGTTACAGTTTATATGAGGAAATCAGTCAATTGAAATAAATTAATTAATCTATGGGTTTCACATGACTGGGAATACAGATAGGCATCTGTTGGTCACAGATACCCCCAAAAAATGGGCTAATGCTCGCCCACACAACGCCATACTCATCGTCTGCGATTGTGAGGCCGGTTGGATGTACTGCCAAAATCTCTAAAACGACGTTGGAAGCGGCTTATGGTAGAGAAATTAACATTCAATTCTCTGGCAACAGCTCTGGTAGACATTCCTGTAATCAGCATGCCAATTGCACACTCCCTCAAAACTTGAGACATCTGTGGCATTGTGTTGTATGACAAAACTGCACATTTTAGAGTGGTATTTTATTGTCCCCAGCACAAGGTGCACCCGTGTAATGATCAGCATCTTGATATGCCACAACTGTCAGGTGGATGGATTATTATGGCAAAGGAGAAATGCCCACTAACAGGGATGTAAACAAATTTGTGCACAACGTGAGAGAAATAAGCTTTTTGTGCGTAAGGAAAATTTTGGGAATCTTTTTTTTCAGCTCATGAAACATTGGACCAATACTTTACATGTTGCGTTTATATTTTTGTTCTGTGTAGTTTACTAATCCCAGGAAAATCAGATTGATTAATCTCTCTGCTCTGGAAATTAAACCCATCTGAATTAGGAATATAGAGACAGGTTGAGGTGGGATTAGAGATGACAGATTTCCCCAGATTGGGAATATATGCCCAGTCATTCCGTTCACACTCAAACAACCATACTGTATGGATCTACACAAACAGACACAATAATAAAGACATGCATGAATACAAATATCACAATTTGCAATGCATTTATTCCTGAAACACCACAGTGTTTAAACTCTTAAATCCTCACCACTTAATTATGTTGTTAGTAATGGACTGGCTATGTATAATGCTCTATTCTAAACAGGCAAGATGGTATTTGGTAAAACACACACATGCACGCGCACGCGCACGCACACACACACACACACACACACACACACACACACACACACACACACACACACACACACACACACACACACACACACACACACACACACACACACACACACACACACACACACACAGGGTAATGAGAGGTGGAGACACACAGACCGATATGTGTGTGTGTTTGAGTCTTTGCCTAGACACAGAGAGGCGCTGGCAAATCTGGATCAAACCTCAGCCACAGCAGGAGGTGTAGGTCTCCCAGGTAATGGTTAAATGATGAGCAGATGAACTGTCAACCTATTGATTTAAGTGTTTTGTTCCAGCCAGTCATTATTAACTTTGACTTGTTTTGTCCCTTATATTCACAGTGAGGTACTGAATGAATAGGTGGGTGTAACAAAATACCAGGAATTCAAAGACTCTTTTGTTTGTTTGATGTGTGTACTGACAGACAAATAGAGGTGTTTCCTTTATGTAAATGGTTATGTCTGTACTCTGTGCATGGGGCCTTTCTGCTTTCATTTAGTGCATACTATATCTGTTGTCAGAGCGTTAAACTGCATAAACTACTATCCATTTAATAAAACATAACAATAAAGTTAGCCTTTTTATAATCTCCATATCATCTGCTAAAGGTTAACCATTGCCCCTGACCTGATCTTTGGCATCACTGATCTGACCTGATCTTTGACATTGGGGCTAATCAGTTGTCCCGACACTTGTTTTGCAAAGTTGTTTCCAATTACAGGTGCATTGTGGGTGGCTCAAACCTTTTCTCACCCCTATGTTCACCTCTTAGACCACTTTGACATGTTTTTCCACAACCCAGCGTACAAGTCTAAGCCACGGTATGAGACAGTCCTCAGTAGCCTGGTCTAGGGGACAGGACCAGGGCCTGAGCTCGTGGGTTTTGAGGTCTGTGGCCTTGAACCATGAGCACGACCTGGTCACTGGAAAACACTGTTAGAATCCCCACTCTCTTTTCTCGCCGTCTCACTCACTCTCTCTAACTCACCCCCTCTCTCTTTCTCTCACTCCCCCTCCCTCTCCCTCTCTCCACCTCTTTCTCTCACTCTCTCACTCACTTCAACTCCCCATCACCTCTCACTTGCTGAACCACCCCCACCTCTCTCTCACCCCTCTCCCCCTCTCTCTCTCACTCACTTCCACTCCCCTTCTTTCTCCCTCTCTCTCACACCCCCCCTCTCTCTCATCACCCGCATCCCTCCCTCACCCCCCTCCTTTCCCTCCTCCCTCACTCCCCCTCTCCCTCTTTTCCTCTCTCCTGTTGGTTTAGCTCTATCCTAACAAATAGGTGTTTGTATCCCAAACAGTAAGTTTACGTTTGATCCTCTGCCAGCGATGGCATGGTCCATGGATATTACGGTTTATTGTCTGAGCTGGTGCTTTTTTTTAAAAAACGTGGAATGCTTTATCAATTGCTATTAATGTTCTGGAAATAGATAAATACTTTCATTTTCTCAGATAATTTACATAAAAACATATTTGTTGTAATTCAGTCTCGCAACAAAAACATTATAGTTTCACTACCTATGAAGTGTCAGTGGGTCTTTGAATGTACCTATTTCAAAATATTTCCCCAAATATTTAGGATAAATAATAAGGTGACGATTATTATTATTATTTTTTAATCCAATTATATCTTATTTTTCTTGCCAAAATAAAAAAGCTTTTACAAAAAAATACTAAAATCCACCCTAAACCCAAGAGCTCTTCTCTGCCCTAGTATTCTGTCTCCCTCCCCAGCTTCCTCCAGCGAGTTATATTTGGCTTTTTTGGACCCTCATTACAGAATTGTTTATCAATAGGTGCACCAAGTGTCAGTCGTTTTTCTCATCAAACAAGGTCTGACAAAGAGAGTGCGGTGCATGGGAAAGAGGCAGCTAGGTGAAACTAATGCCATAGATGTTTGATTCATCAGGGCCTTATTGTTAACGGGGACGTCTGATTGTAAAGGCTCAGTCAAGCAAAAGAGTGCAGAGTAATCAGTCGGATTTATAGTTTGCAGGGTTCAGAAAAATCAACGCCACAAACCTTTGGGTCTGGCCGAGATGGGTCTGACCAAAACCCCCCCCCCCCCCCTACCCTAACCCCCTCACGCACGGGAGTACGCATAGGGGCACACACATACAGACAGGTGCACACACACACGCACACACACACACACACACACACACACACACACTCGCACACACTCGCACACACACTCGCACACTCGCACACACACACACACACACACACACACACACACACACACACACACACACACACACACACACACACACACACACACACACACACACACACACACACACACACACACACACACACACACACACATATATATATACACACCAGGCAGTTCTACTAACCTGCACCCTGTATGCCAAATAAAGGCTTCCTGTCAGGTGGTAAGAGGTACAGTGGGAGTGGGATTGCAGCTGAATTGCGTGGCCTATCAACCTATCATACCTTCTGACCTAAAGATAGCAAAGACCTGCTTTGTACTCAGCTGTGTTCTTGTTGTCCTGTTCTTCCTTGTGGACGACGTTTGTACTTTTGTCGCTCACCTCTAGAGATCAGGGGGCACAGGAATAGGGTCAGTGGGGTGGCGGGGGTTGGGAGTGAGTCGGAAGTATGTGTGTGTGTGTGTGTGTGTATGTGTGCGTGCGTGCGTGCGTGCGTACGGGTCTGTATTTGCGCATGTGCGGAAGAGAGAGAGAAAGTAAGAGAGAAAGAGAGCAAGAAAGAGAGATTAAGAGAGTAAGATGGACAGAGAGAACGGGAGAGATGGAGATGGTTAGAGGGAGGGAGAGGGAGGAAGTAAGGGAGGAAAAACTGCCAAGGGTATGAACACATGTTATGATGCAGTGGATTCTTCAAAGCTGGCTTTGTGTTTCCACATTCTCAGATTCTCAGAAAGTCGGAGAGAGAGAGAGAGAGACAGAGAGAGAGACAGAGAGAGTGAGAGTGAGAGAGTGAGAGAGAGTGAGAGAAAGAGAGAGAGATGGGCGACTACGCTCACTCCTCCTCCTGCTTCATCCACCCACCACCACCCATCCCCCAACAACTGTCGCACACTGCCCACCCTGCCACTGATGTCCCACTCTACAGCTCTGTCCCCTCCCCTTTTCACTCTGTACCTTGAAAATTAGAGACAGGCCTTATTGAGAGGCAGATGTAGCCCTCCTAGCGAATGAGCAGTAAGCTGTTGTACTTTAAGCCTAATGGGAAGTTTTATATGCAAGAGGCCTTGAACTGATTAGTATAATTCCTGCTTTAATACAGCAGTCCCTACAGATTAAGGTAAACCAAATGTTGCAATCAGAGATTAGTGTACCTTGCTGGTTATTAACATCCCTGCTTGTTCCCAGCAAAGCACGTCAGAGAGAGAGAGAGAGAGAGAAGGAAAGAGAGAGAGGAGAGAGATAAAGAGAGGAGCCTTACTAAAGCTGGGCATTTATTTCCGAAGCAGCTCCCCAAAAAAAGTGCTGAAACTTGAGCTTCTGCACCTGTTGGGATCTTGGTGGTGTGTGCTGGGAAGGAGCTTGCTATGGGGGAGGTGTGGGGACTGGAGTGGGGAGAGTAGGGAGAGTGTTCGGGGCAGGAAGCTGAGGTGTTCTAGCTCTAGTACCTGTGCACCTGTTTGGTCGTGGCACGTTCAGGGGAGCTCTGCCAAACATGTCACCTCCTGACTGGACTCTTAGAACGCTTTGTCCGTTCGACTCCGCTCGACACACTTGGCCTCTTGTGTCTCTAATCCCATTTCCTTCCACTTCAAGACACACAACATTAAACAAGCACGGGTCAGCAACAAGCAGCACATACAAGACAGACGTGTTTGGCTTTAAAAACAAGACGTTTCTTCTCACAAATACCTCAAAGATGTATCTGTGCCGGGTGTCTAAAAACATTTCCAAAAGCATAGACGAGAGAGAGCAACCGTGTGTTATGTTTAGCCATTGGCTGTAACATGTGCCAGGCCATGCAGTGGTATTTGTCTTTTGGTTAGCACTGTTTGGAGGAACATAATTGGAGTTTTGCAGTTCAGTGAGAATGCTGAAATGCCTCGGCAGCATTTCCATAGCTAACTCGCTCGCTAAGAGCATCTATGAGATCTACCAAAGGTGGCAACACCACACTTTCTGCCTCTCTGACATTGGTTAAGACGGTTCGCTAGCTAATCCTCAATGATAATGCCGGATATCAAGGTCAGCTGTGGGCCAGCAGAGGAGAAGCTATTATGATGGACGCTGACCCAAACAAACAGATAATTAGAATACAAACAATGCTTCACCCCCCCCCCCCCCCCCCCCCGAGTATGTGCAGGAATACTTTACACAATTAGAACATCAAATGGCAGATTAGAACATCAAATGGCATGTTTACACATTCCGCGCTGCGTTCCAGTTCACCTGAGTATCGGACGGTTGATTGCAGACAGGCTAATAGGTCAAAGGTTAATAACACTTGACTCATCGGCCGCTGTAGTCGTCTATGCAGCTTTAATGTCGAGCACAGACTTCCCACTGTAGATCCCATTAACCTGGCAGAGACCATTTAAACACTAAAAAACCTATTAGGTCCCATTTGAAACCCTTTGCTAAGTGGTCTATACCGTTCTACTGAAGTGATCCTTAAATGACCGTGTCATCTATCGTGTGTAGTTACTTTCCGCTGAAGAAATAACTAAATATCGACATTAGCACAGACTTCATTAGTACAAGGTGTTCAATGATCGTTACCAACTGACTGTTGATGAGAACGTTATACTATCTGAACCCTTGTCCGCACGCACGCCAGTCAAGTCAATACCAAGAACAAAGTCATCACAGAGGTAACAGTCAAAACGTGTTTCCCGTAACGTGTTCATGTTGAAAGCCTTGTTGTAGAGGAGCTGTTATGCCCATGAGTTTAGATGTAAGAGTAAAGCTCAACATTTGCACCACTGCACTGTGCGCGGCTGATTGTATTAAGGTTAGATGCTGGAGTGGAGGTAAGTGAGGATGCCTTTCACGCATCGTGCTCCTTCACAATGTTCTCATACATCTGATTCAATCTGGGCAACGTACGATAATGTGCACAGCAAAAGGTAGGCCTATGCTAATGTTCTGCCCCCATATTTCAAAATAACATTCTCATGTAACACGCACAATTCTGACTCACTCTTGCGAGCTGTCACCTTATGATGAGGACTCTAGGCTATTTAGGGGCTAGGAGCTAGGAGCTAGGACCTAGGAGAATTATAATAAGATGCACCACTCTGGTTCGTTAACCTGTTCCGAGGTGAATAATAATATTCATGAATGTGTCCTTTGATAATTGTTAAGAGGAATGTTGTGCCACACTATTCCTATCCTATGTTTGTGCTTATCTGGTGCAGTGCATGTGGTTCTAGTGTCTATTTAAGCATTCTAAATATTCTGTTATAATTAACATCCGTTTGAACTCTGTGCTAGAGAGAAACGGATACAGTTGAGCTCTTCATTTCAGAACCGTACTGAAACATGCAGGAGAACAATACAAAACCGAGCCCCATGCGACTCCTCACAACATAATCAAATGGGGACATGGTGACAGTGCGAGCGTCTGACAGGTCGACAGTTCGGATGGGTGCCTGCCAAGCTAGCCATCGCTAAATATACACAAGGGTCGGTCTTTGGCAGCTCTTCTCCATTGTCAGTTGCTGGGGCTTCAGGTTTTCTGATAAAAGAGGGCTGGTTGCGAAAGTCAAGTGACAGCCATGACAGTGGAGAGGACGTGGGTTGGGTCCTCCTAGGCTGGGCTGGGGGTGTGGGAGTGTGGGGGCTGGTGGTGGACGTGTGTAGAGGGACCTGGTGGTCGTGACCTGTGGGAGGTTGATAGCTAAGCCCAGGCGGCCGGTAGGGAGATAGGACTTGTCATGGAAGTCCCCAGGCGTTGTGGCCAGCTAGAGTGATGGTACTGACTGCTGTGGTTGTCCTGCTCTTTCCTGTCCTGTCGGGGATCTATGGCTCTGGGCCGCGGCCGCAGAGCTTTGATGAACTCAGCACAATGTTGAATGGGAGTGTTTTGGCAGCTGAGACAGTGGGGCTAAAGCTGCAGGTCAGAGATAACACAACCTTACAGAGCTCCCTGCGTGCGCCAACTAGTGATGGCCGTCCCATCACAGAGGAGGAACAGGAAACCGTCCAACAGGTTGTAGTTAAATAGGCTAAACTTCTGGGCCCCTCTTCTCCTTTTGTCTTCCTTAATTTTGGGGGGTTGTTATCTAAATGTAGTCTGACAAATAGGGGCAACTCTTCCCCCTAACTGTATCAGTTACACACGCACGCACGCACGCACACACACACACACACACACGCACACGCACACGCACACACACACACACACACACACACACACACACACACACACACACACACACACACACACACACACACACACACCCCACTTTTGGTATTAATATTAAATTGTGTCATGAAATTGTATCGAACTGTTATATTCCATTTTGTTGCAACTCCAGAGATACCTCTCCATCCATTCTAGCAGCAGGCTACACGGAGAATGGAACAGTTGGAAAGGGGAAACAGCTTGAGTCTCACAACATGGGATATAACGTTGTGGATTAAGTTCATAATGAAACAATTTCATGTGTACAACATCTAAAGACCTGCATCACTATACTGAGAGCTTTTCCGTTTCTTAAAAGACGTATTTGGGTGTTTTTTCAGACCCCCTGTACTGCACAACGAGGATGAGGAAGTGCCTCGCTGGTTGGGGTAATCGCCAAAAAAGTGTCTGGACCCTTCTACAATATGCCACTTAGATTTGGTTGTAAAAAAAGCAAAATTCTCCTTCAACTACTTCACCTCTGAAGTAGTCTTCAGGAAGCAAGGTCTAATCTCAGTAAGAAGGTGATGCTTGATTTTTTCAGTGGAAAACAGAGAGGATGTGGCCAATGGAAGCACGCAAGACCTGTTGACCTTGTCAATGTGTGTGTGCGTGTGCGTGCGTGCGTATGTGTGTGTCATCACATGACAAGCCAGGTCTCTAGGAGAAAAACAGGACTGTGTCTCAGTCAGGAAGGAAGTGAATGCAAGGAATGATAATAAAACACTATCAATTATAACCTATGTAAGTCTACAGTTTAAGCCTCTGTCTATGTCTCATCACGTCCAACCATTGTTGTGAGATTTCATTACTGAAATATTTACTTCATGCAATAGAAATTGCACGGCTCACAGAAATTCCAGTGTTTTTCAGCGTCTTGCTGTGTTCTGATGTCGTATATAAACTCTGAGAAAAGCAGTATTATCAAACAAGATTATACAGTGTTTGCCTTGGTGTTTAGGAAATCCCACACATACTGTATCTATCACACAAAAACCTGACAAATGTTCAAAAAATATAATCTGAACGGCAACGCGCTCACGCTCCGTTCTGACGGCGGCTGATCTCTCACAAGGTATCAAAATGTTGGATTTGGCCTTTTCGCAACAACATAGGAACCTGAATGTTACAGTAACTCGGCAACACAAGAAATGGGATAAGGGCTTGATCTCCCCCCAGAGAGAGAAAGAAACAGAGAGAGAGAGAGAGAGAGAGAGAGAGAGAGAGAGAGAGAGAGAGAGGGGGAGGAAAGGGGGGGGGGGGTCTTCCTGACAGTTCCGAAACTGAATTAAATCAGAGGGATTAAGGTTACCTGTAAAGAGCTGTCAGGTAGATTTACAGGGCCTGCTGATAAGTCGAGCAGGAGGGTCTAAATACATGCTGGCAACCCGTTGCTAACAGCCAGTCAAAGGAAAATAAAACTCTCTCATACACACACACGGACACAGAGCACAGTCGGACGCACAAACACACACACAGCCACCACCCACTTTAATATCTGCCTTAATGGGAGGGGGGGACAGCTGCCTTGATCCAGGGGAAAATACACACATTTCAGGCAGAGAACACTGACATATAGGATTGGTCTCCAACGTACACAGCAACATGACATACAGGATTGGTCTCCAACGTACACAGCAACACGGCCCAGAACCTGTCCCCCAGGAGCCCCTGCTTTCCTAGATCCAAGCCCTGGCCTGGCCATGGAGGCACAGCTGCAGTTTAAGCAATCATTCAACGCCTCCAGATAGCTGCACCATATCGCTGTCATATGGGATATCTTCTATGGGCTTTCAAGAGCTGCAATGAACATTTAGTAGAACTTTCAATTCAAAGGCATTCGGGTATTCAACATTTTTTACTAGCTAAACACACAGTTTAGTACTTATATTCAAGATACAAGGTAGCAAATAAAAGTGGACTAAACTGTGAATCACGGATTGTTATGTCATGTGTGCAACTAAGACACATGCACACTCTGTCACTGCTTTTGAGAGTCTTCACCTGATAACGCACTGTAGGAAAGAGTGATTAACAGTGTTGTGGTAGAGAATGTGCCAAGGCCGGAGCACCAGGACATCACCAGTAGGCCTACAACAACATCCATGGTCCTCGTGAGGAACTGTACAGTCATCTGAGAGCAAAAGCTACTAAAGGTTCCTCCCACTAATCTTTGCATATCTTGAACTGATATTTTCAGTGAGTCTTTGCTATATGAGTCTTTGCTATATGAGTCTTTGCTATATGAGTCTTGCTATGTGAGTCTTGCTATGTGAGTCTTTGCTATATGAGTGCTATATGAGTCTTTGCTATATGAGTCTTTGCTAAATAATCCTTTGCTATATGAGTCTTTGCTATTTGAGTCTTTGCTATATGAGTCTTTGCTATATGAGTCTTTGCTATATGATTCTTTGCTATATACATCTTTGCTATATGAGTCTTTGCTATATGAGTCTTTGCTATATGAGTCTTTGCTATATGAGTCTTTGCTAAATAATCCTTTGCTATACGAGTCTTTTCCATATGCGTCTTTGCTATATACATCTTTGCTATCTTGAACTGATACTCAGGACATTCATAACTTTCTGTTGGCCATCATGGACAGAGTTATGAAAAATAATTATTTGCAGCTAATCAGGTATGCAGGGTTATCTCCTGAGTAAAGCAAAGGCTTTTGAAAACGTTTTGCTACACCAGGAGGTCAACCCCCACGCTAGCAGTCTGCACAGATAGTTCAAGATATTTTCCCCAATGTGAAATATGTTTAACATATGGTAGCCCCAAAGGGCAACGTAGCTGTTAAGATGTAACATGAATGGCAATGTACAGTATTTGTTAATATAATGCTGTAGTATAATCTAATTACTTATATCATTAGGTTATTGTTGGCAGTTCGTTCTAATTGGCAGTTCTCCTTTAGAGAAAAATATACTATCTAGAACCTAAAAGGGTCCTTTGGCTGTCCCCATATGAGAACCCTTTGAATAACCCTTTTATGTTTCAGGTAGAACCCTTTCGGTTCCAGGTAGAACCCTTTGGGATTCCCTCTGAGGAAAAAGTTCTACATGGAAGCCAAAAGTGTTGCTACCTGGAACTAAAAACTGGTTCTACCTGGAACCAAAAAAGATTCTCCCATGGGGCCAGGCGAAGAACCCTTTTGGAACCCTTTTTTCTAAGAGTGTAGTGTGTACACTGCCATAGTATTTTCCATAAGAACAGGGGTGAATTGCATCGTGTAAAATAAAATAAATCTCATTGCTATGACCTGTCAGCTATTGTCAGTTACAGCCGGTCCTGCAAGACCACTCAGAGGCTATGTGAGTGGTTCAGGTCCAACTGGGGAAAAGATCTCCTTTGGTGTGTGGCTAACTCCACCTCCACTATATGCTGTCTTCCTCATGAAGCCATATTTCCTCATAACATCTGAGTTACGGCTTGCTGAATTCTGCTTCCCAAATGCCACCCTATCCCCCCCCCCCCCCCCCCCCCCCCATGGTCTCTGGTCAAAAGTAGTGCGCTGCATAGTGAATAGGGAGCCATTTGGGACTACATCGAAAAGCCATTAAAGCTCTGAGCAATGGATTAAAAGGTCTTTGCTTATTTTAGGCATCAAGGGTATGAACCCAACCATTTCTGAGTCATTATAATTGGAAACATCAGTTTGCAACATTTACAAGGCCGCCGTAAAAAGGGTATTCCCCCGTGCTGTATTAAGTCACTGCACCTCCGTGTATCCACAAAATATATCATCACTCCTGTCACCGCCTGCCGCTGAGGTTTGTACGGGGAAAGAAATTGACGATTGTTGAGCTATTTAGCCTACTTTTTCCACTTTATTTATGTCCTCGGTGTAGCCAAGCATCCTTGCGAGGGTTGGCTTGGAGGGAATTGCGAGAGGTCGACTTTCAAAATGCTTGGAAAATACAAGTTAAGATAGAGACCAAGTCCCTTGTGGAAACGTTTTCACCCCTACACGATTAGGTAATACCTAATGTATACAATTGTTATTTTATCTGATTTCATGTCAGTGAACTGCAAGGTGAGGAATGCTAGCTAGGAAACTAACGCTACAGACTGATTTTGCATCAGGTGTTTTGACGCCAACAAAATATGAGCGAAGTTTGGAAAGGTTATGCACAATCAATAAGAAAAGGTTTGTTGGTTCATGGTGTCTCACAGTATTCTAAAGTAATATTTCTAAACATAGCCAGCGATAGGTTACAGAACCTGTATAGATTTGCATATTTAGGTGTATTAGGAGACAGGACAAAACAAAACCAAATTCAATACATATACATGAATATCCTCTGGAGCATAACTTGGCAGACTGATATACAGTGGGTGGTCACAGGTGAAGAGAACATTCTGCCTTTGTTTTCCAGGATATATCAAGAGCAGTACATTACGTTAACAATCACCTCAACCTCCAGAACCACCCACCATCCTGCTCTCCTCCCACTTCTTCAGAATACTCTACGTCTGAGAGAGGTTATGTTTTCTAACCATGACCAAATGTGTTTAGCTTGGACCAAGGAACGTTCTCTAGATTTAACACAGACTATGAGCTGAGAGGTTGGTATGGGTCAGACCTATGCTTTTTTTTTTCTTCAACGGAGATTGCTGGCATCCCACACGATTGGTCATAGACTACTAGACAGACATAAAATGTTTGGTTTGAATATGACACCGACATGTTTTAGCTGCTGGTACAAAACTGTACAGAGCCTTTGGACATTTCATGGAAAGCATTTTGAAGTTTCCGACAGTTATTTATGAAGAACAAAAAAAATACAATATTGAGGGACGCAATTGTATTGAAAGCATCCATTTATTACATCGGCGCACGTGGCACATGTGGTTGGCTATACAACACGGTGAAATACACGTAATAGTAGGTCCCACGCAACCATGTTCCCGGCGATTCCACTGATTATCACTGCAACTCAGGAGGAGCTTTTTGAGTCTTTCAGTCTTCGTTGAGCGGCTGGTGGAGACAGATGAAAGCAGTGGGCTAGCGTTCACATCGTACCTCTACAACAGATACATAAACAACTGCATGACGGAACACAAAGAGCTTTACGCAGCAAGGCGTTTGCCAACATCAGCAGCTTCATCAGCGAGCGATCACAGCGAAACCGAGAGCTAAACGGCCTCTCTTGACGAAGAGGGAACAGGCTTTGAAATGCAGATTGGGTAACTATCAACTGTCACCTGATCTGAGCACTCTGACTCCTAGGTTACATCCCAAATGGCAACATAGTCCCTATGTAGTGCACTGCTTCTCAAAGGGCCCTGGTCAAAAGTAGTGCACTATATAGGGAATAGGTGGCCATTTGGGATGAAGCCCTGATGTGGCTGCGGCAACTGAAAGTAGTATATTCAAGGAACACTGTTTGATCTTTATCAACCGGCAAAGCCAATTGGGGTTGATAGCTCTATTTTCGCTGTCATGATGGAGTAAGGTGTTTTATCCTCAGTCACTATGAGTTCTAGTGTCATTTCAGTTATGACTAAAAGGGACAGCCTACAACCATATATCACAAGGGAAAACATTTATCTTCACTATAACGTCATAAACCTTTAGAAATTTTATAATATTAAAATGAGAGTTTTGAGCTAGAAACCCTACTGCAGTAGAATTGTATTTTTTTGCGTACAGGTTTAATAGTTGGTCTTTACTGTATTTAACCTAGCGTGTATTGTCCTTTTTTCAAGTTGAAATACTTCCAGCGATTTGACACAATTACACAGTATCTTCCCTCTGCATTACCGCACGTCCCTTTGGAAATTGCTCATTATCACGAGGCTTTGCCTTTTAGATAAGTTATAATGAGGATGGTGGTGTTACATTTTGCTTTTCTGAGTACACCAACTTCAAACAGACCTACTTCAGCCCAATTAGAGCTGCGTTAGCACTGAAATGCCTTTTTCCTTCCGCATAGATATACTGTAGGGGCAAGTCACGGTCAGCCAGTTGCCACTTGATATCGTGGCACATTCAGTCAGTCATTCATTCATTCATTCGTTTTTGAATTCATAAATGTTTATTTTCATACATTCATTCATTCATTCATTGATGTTGAATCTATGACACCTATCATTCATGCCCAACACATACAATTTAGAGTAGACTTTCACTTCCCCTCTTGTAACAATCTCATTGGGTGTCACGGTAACGCTCTGATAGGTAGATACTTCACATAAGTACAATAATAAAGAGGATCCCCTTTGCCCTTGTTTGACTTGACACTTTTCAGCTTTCTGCTTGAGTAACTGCTAGGTGTGTTTGGTTCGCGGGCGCCAGATTGTTTCAGTTAAAATGAGCAGCACTGAGCTGGTCCCTGAGCCCAGTGTTTTACCTGCCTGTCTGTCTGGGACAATAGCCAGCTTCCTTTCCCATAGTGCAGTTCCTCTTTCCGGGGCACAGAGCCTATAAAGCTGTCAGTGAGCATGTAGGCCACGTCACCTTTGCCACGGTTTTACAGACAAATCCACCTTACTCACTCACACACACCCACCCACACACATGGACGGATGGACTTGCAAACGTCCACACATGCACGCAGACAGGCAGTCACACTCACACGCACGCACACATACCCATGCGCGCGCACACACACACACACACACACACACACACACACACACACACACACACACACACACACACACACACACACACACACACACACACACACACACACACACACACACACACACACACACACACACACACACACACACACTACTACAGATTTCATCAGGTTAATGAATTCCTAAAACAACAAGCATTTTGGAGTCATCTCTTCCCAAATAAGGCCGTGCAATACATTTCACTTTCCAAAGAAGTATTGCATTATGAAATGGATTAGGTGTATTTCTTGCAATAAGAGTAACTTACGAGGAAGTATCGACACTCAAAGGCTAAATCCAAAACTACTGCCATGTTACAAGAACGGAGAGTCAGAATGATCTGGATAGATGAGCTGATAAATGTCTTTCGTCTTTTCCTGTGTTGTAGCAGTCCGTCACACACACACACACACACACACACACACACACACACACACACACCACACACACACACACACACACACACACACACACACACACACACACACACACACACACACACACACACACACACACACACACACACACACACACACACACACGCACGCAGAGAGAGCGAGAGAGACTGTAGACTAGCAGTCCAGTCCAGGCAGAGTAGAGTATAGTATGCAGGGCCAATGGCTCCTTGCCCTGACAGGGGATTATAGAAAACAGATGACTTATGCTTCTAATTTGCGGGCTTAAATTGCAAACAGAGTTTCAGGAGTCTGGGAGAGTAAAACATGGCAGTAGGGGAGAAGCCACACACAGCCACATCACTATGTGGCCATTGTAGGTGAAAGTAAATGAGACCAGACAGGTTATGATGGTATAGTGTATTACCATACACAAGTCTTGAATTACCACAGTGGAGACATCGTTACACTGAGTGGGGGGAATCCAACACTAACAGTAACTATTTACAATCAGTTATTTAAGAATACTGATCTGCTTATTGTCATAACCACAATACATAATGAAAGGTAAAGCCCATACCAACCGACAGGAGATAGAGGCTAGTAGGATAGGCAGTAGAAGTGCATCTTTTCCTTGTAGTGTGGTCTTGGTTGCATCGACATTACTGGAAATGCTCAAACAAAGTTGCATTGAAAGTAGATGTAAAAAATATTCAAGCAATGTGACTTACATAGCTGCAGCATGATTTGTAGGGCGTTAAAGGCCACAGTCAGCAGCATGTTAAACCTCCACCTGTTGGCAATTACCCTCTTTATTGGTCTTCAAGGTATGGAGAGAGACATATCTGGTTCCCGTGGCTGTTCCTGAAGAGTTGTGTGAATGGGATTATGAATGTGGCACTGGGGTCTTGGAAAAAGGTCTCGGAACCGAAACATTGACAATGAATGTGAGGTAAAATTGTGTGTGCGGGAGTCATATTTATTCTTGCTACGTGGCACCGGGGGGAACATCGAGTCAAATTGAACTGAATCTTCCAGTTAAACAAGGGCTTGGAGTCTTGAACGGTTGGAGGCCACAGGAGCGCAGAGCAAGAGGAATAGAAATATACTCCTCGTCTGGGACAGATGGAGGAGGCTGGGGGTGGGTGGGGGGGGGGGTGCCACCTGGCACCTGTTTGGGTCCGGCTGGGGGGGTTACAATGTTGGCCTTGTGGCCAGGGGGACTGGGGGGGCTCCTGGATACACCGCAGGATTAGCCCCTAGCCTGCTGCACCATCTGAATCCATAGTCCTGTGGTAATGGAACACGCCGGTAGGCAAAGCGTTTCATAAGCACTTGAGTTACTATGAAGGCTAATAGTCAGTGTTATAACACATTACACAAGTGGCATTATAAAGGATGTTGCATGCATGTGCTTCAACTAAAGTGTTAGTGATAAATGTAACCAGATGGCTTTTGAATTTAGAGGAGCTTCTGTTCTGATTCTGAATGAGGAACAAGGGAGGGGGGGAGACTGTTCTTGTGGAGACAGGCCACATCACTGACTGGTCTGTCTGACTGAGAGCTAACCGCTGTGTGGTTTGAGGGATCAGCCCTGTCCAGTCTTGTTGTCAGCAGTAGAATGCTTAGGTAGACCTGGATAGACACTCATGTCCACAATCTGCACAACAAATGACATGCCATCAAATTGATATCGGACTTGAAATGTCGATCGGGGGCTTGCTGAGAGGGCTGAAGATTCAGTATGAATTTATTTAAACTCCAGGGTTAAAGATGTACATTGTGCTGACTTCATGGTGTCTAAATAATAGTCTTGGTATAAATATGTCCCAAGCTGAATACACAGTATATTACATCTGGGTTTCATTTGGATTCCTATGGAATGCAAATGTGGAAGAATAGAGAAGGTATTTGTTAACACACACTCACACACACACACACACACATGCACACATTGCATAGGGGAAATGCAATTTACTAGAGTGCCATACTTTATAAATGTAATGTTAAGAGGCCTGTCTTTTTACAATGTTAGTGGTGAATCCTTGACAACCATTCAAACACTGAAAGAGATATAAGACCTCTTTTCACAGTGTGGGTTCTATATTTAACAGAAGAATGCTGTGCTCTTTGACAAAATGGGGGGGGGGGGGGGGGGGGGTTATGCACTTAGGAACTAACACATACAAAACTATAAAAAAAAAAGGTCAACTCTGTCCGTTTTGAAAGGGTGACTTGATGTTGAAGCATTTTTCCTAAAATATAATAAAACATCCCATTCAAATATGAGTGGATAATTCAGCCTGGTAAAGTTCTCCGATCGTAAGTGAATTAAAAAGCAGGAATAGTCCTGGTTATTCATGGCGTACAAGGAGGTAGCAGAATGTTAATAAAGGAAATATTCATTGGGAAAGGGTAAGACACGTTAGTGCTGGAACGCGCACCCACACACACACACACACACACACACACACACACACACACACACCACACACACACACACACCACACACACCACACACACACACACACAGTCACACACATTCACACACACACACACTGTCCCGCAGTCGGCCCTGCTGAAAGGTACATTTCTCCAGGCATCATACACGCTAGTTCACATTGCCCAGACAACACGGTCTGGCCTCCATGGTTAATTGTACAAAAGTTGGGGACAATCGCAATGGTGGTCCACACTGTACTTGACACTGGGGGTGAAACGGGCTGCCGGCTCGACTTAGTCCATTTAGCAGCACAGTTGAAGTGTTTACAATCGGTGTGTCTGTCGCCCCATTGTCTCAGAATGAGGACATTGGAATCACCTGGTGGGGGGGAAAGGGGTCCCAAAGACGAAAGCCTTTGTCTGAGCTGGGGGTGGGCTGGGGGAACCCAGGGACCTTCCCTGTCGCCCTCTCCCAGGGTATTTTTTGTTGTTGTTAAACCCTTCCTCAGTCAGTCATTAGTCGGCTACAGTGGGGAGGGAAACGTGAGGCCCTTAGCGGGACCTCAACCTTTTCAAATAGGAGGAACGCCTTTTGTTTTTGCACCCCGTCAAAAACGGTCACCTAATTAAACCTGATATCTCTGGCCAAAGAGAAACCATTTGTTAATGGCCCTTTTGGAATTTACTTAATGAGTTTAGATGCCCATTGTGTTGGCACGGGAGCTCCTGTAAGACAACGCTCTGAACAAGAACACACACAAGCACACACACACATAAATGAGGGGTAAAGATTGAGCAATGGAAGCAACGAGCTGACATGACTGTGGGCTAAATAGACAGGGTGTAGCATGAGGGAAGAGGACTATGGAATCAAGGCAGGTCATTAAAAGGGGGAACAAAAGGGTATAATACCCAGGGGCCTGGTTCTACTGTTCCAGCCTGCCTGGCATTGTGTTGGTGCGCCGCGGACATTTCAGGAGCTATCTACACAACACCTTGATCACATCAAGTCGCTGACACCATTTTCTTCCGCAAACTCCAGCGGCTTTTTTTGGGGGCCCTATCAGTTGTTTTTCCCGCCCCCCCCTTTCTCCATTCTATTTCTATGCTTTTGTTCATGTCTCAAGGCTTCACATCTCTCTTTCTTCTTGGGTCTATGGAGAGGGAACAAGCTTGTTAGCTGGCATGGATATTTTGACTGGAGGTTCACTTTGGCCACTTGCCTATGGAAACAGTGTCAAGGAACAACCTGGTATAATTGTCACACGGGCAAGTCCTGGGAGAGATCTTTGGTGAGGTTCAGCCTGATAAATATCAAAAGATCCTCACATCTCTTTTCTTTATCTCTTTTCTTTTTCCAGTGAAGGAAACTTGTAAATGAATCTTAGAGTCAAAACAAGATTTTTTTTTTTTGTTGCTTTGGATTCTCTCTCTAGTTATCTTTCAGTTTTCTTTCCCCCAGAAGTTTTCATCAAAGGGGCATAGTGTCTGAAACCTAGTGTAAGACCATGCTTGCAATTCAAAGATTACATGTTTATTGAGGTTCGCAGGCCACAGTTTATTTAATGAGATTCTGACTCTAAGCTTCAGGAAAATAAATAAACAAATAAAATGTGGATTTTGGTTTGGGAAAAACCATGCAATGGAGACAAAGTCAGAAAGAAGGGTGAATGACATTACTAGAGACACAAGCAAATAACTAAGGCATATAGTATGAGGATATGTGGGATGTGTAATATACAGGTAGATTTACGTTGCATACACACACACGTTACAGCAACAACGGAGCATTTTCACTTATGTTGCATAACACAAATATGTTTCAATGCCGTAATATATTCACAAACATAACATGCATAATCAATATACTTTTGACCCTGGTCTTCAATATCATCATATTAATAATAGTAGGATCAAATGTTTTTTCATCATTGCTATCTGAATGATGGATGATGCAATACGTCCAAAATACATTTGAACCATTTTAATGTAGGTTTCTCAACACCTTCAATATGTTATTGCATGTGAAGTACATTCAGTGCCAACGTCACAGAGGCCTCGGCCTTGGATGCTGAGCCTGATGCATGTCAAGCTATTACTGGCCCTAGTAAAAGCACTCTCTGTTGCTGCTGAGGTTTCCGACAGAGACACTATCCTCTCACAAACAACCGCGCCACCAGGAAATGCAACTGAGAAAGGCAGATGGTTCAGATGCTTCTTCCAATTAATGAAGAAAGGAAAGCATAGGAAAATTGGAGAGAGAGAGAGAGAGAGAGAGAGAGAGAGAAAGAGAGAGAGAGAGGAAAAGAGGAGTGCGGCTAGGATTTTTTTATAACCCCACTCTTGTTCGTGCCCTTGCCCTTAGTTAAACCAGTTAGGCCTGCTACATTAGCCACTGGAATGGTTTATGTACTTGTACCAATTCAATTATTTGTTTCTGTGAGTCAGCTGTGGAGGAAGCCAGGGAAGGCACTCACATAAATTCTAGCTGTTAATTTCCAAGTAATGCAGTGGCCGTGATCATTTAAGACAGGACAATTGATACTGCTGTCAGTGGAGAGGCCTCCGTAAAGGATGTTTTTACAGAACATCATGGTGACACTTTGCTCAGATGAATGTCCTGGAAAGGCTTTTGATTAATGTAATGTAATTAAAGAAATGGGGGCTAAAATGCCTCCGCACGTCTTGTTAAGAATATTTGATTCATCATATGAAATTCTGAGCAGTTCTTTTCTCCCAGCCGTCCGCCGAGGACCTTTCTATCATTGTTGTTGTCATCAGTCAATATATGTGACATTGACAACACTTAAAGTCCCCCTCCCTCTCTCTCTCTCCCTACAGCTTTGTATAGCTTCTCATTGTCAGGGCCCTCCGTAGATATGTATTTCCATGTCATCTTTCGGAGGTGTCAGACTCAGAGAGATGGTGGTGGATCGTGGGAGAAACAGTAATGTCAGTTCATTTATGTCACTTTGAGCTGGAGATGAGGAGGGGTGGGACGGAACACTTACACTAAAACACACAAGAAACGCCCCACGTCGGGAATATTAGACCACACAAAATGATAATATTCCGTCCTGAAGCACCCATTCAGTTGTATTACTTGACCCTCATGTCATGTGCTTGACAGTATTTGGACGTGACGTCTGAACCTCATTGATCTCTCTTTGTGACTCTTTGTAGCGTAGAGGCTTTACAAAAGGAACGTTCTGAACGTCAACAGAAGGCTGTAAACTCCGTCGACTGCCAAGAACAAGAAACTATTTCCATGTCACAGATCTACACCAGGTTGGCTTCTCTCTCTGTTCACTTGTGAAGTCAGTCTGCACCACTCCAGAAAATTAGTTACTTTCTTCCCCCGTCCTGTGGATCTGCTTCTGTTAACCAAATTCACTACCAAGAAAAATCCTCTCCATTTTGGCTTAAGATTCGGTTTACATTCAAGATATAATATACAGTATATCGTGTCTATGTTTGCAGTAGGCAGCACTAACATTTGCTCGCTATACCGCCTCAATGGAGCATGCGTTTTATTCTGTTTTAAGGGGCGCATCAGCAGACCACTATGGAGTATGGAAAGTAACTCCAGCTGTGTACTATATGAATATGTTACTCATCCATACCGCTCTCGGGAATAACTAAGGCCACCGTCCTTAGGTGTCATCAGTTTTGGGGCCTAACAAGTCACATCTTTTTCAACCTGAGTGACTTTTAAGCACATCACGTTAATGAATAAGCGTTAACTGTTGTCTAACGATAGGTGAGGTCAAAGTCAAGCCAAGGTTCACTTGAATTGAATGTCACCATGTTGCAACTCACCTGAAAAACAACTAAGGTAAGGTAGCACAGGATGTATTTGGCCCACTGAAGAAGTTACATATTGGAACATAGTTCCATACTGCATCTCAGGTGGGTCTGTTAAATTGTGGCCAGCACCACCTCAGTAACGTCATGACAAAGTTACCTTTGAGACAGCAGGTTAACCATTTTCTGCAGAGATACTGATTGAATACCATCTTCCTACCTAGATGTTCCCTAATAAACTCATTCTCAGAATGACACAAAAATTATAATCTAGGTATAGATGTTGTGTACATTTTTACCAAGGGTTAAGGGTTAATAGTAAGCCTAGCATTTCCCAGCATTTGGTTCAGAACATAGAGAACATATGCATGTATTTCTGGAGTATTTAAGGTGACACCTTGCTTGGTAATCCACTTACCGTCTAATTTCTGGCGTCTTGTAAACAAATTGAGGTTATCAATTGTGATGTTGGCAAATATGGCATCCGATCATCTGGTTGTTGAATGTTTATCTACCCTCACACTCTCCCACCTGCTAAGAGGTGCCACGCTTTAATGAAATTGTTTGAATATCCCGGCCTGGTTGCTAAGGAACAGTGTTTCTTGTTCCTGAGGATGGGATGCTTACAGATTTCTGTCATCAAATAATGATTAGAGATGTGCTAACCTCAAGGTGTGCAGAGCACTGAAGGGTGTATTCAGATGGAGATTTGCAAACAGCTCCAAGAAGGGGGGGATAGATAGGCGTGTGTGTGTGTGTGTGTGTGTGTGTGTGTGTGTGTGTGTGTGTGTGTGTGTGTGTGTGTGTGTGTGTGTGTGTGTGGTGTGTGTTTTGCAAGGCATGGCTAAGGCACCAGTTCCAGTTCTGGCACTTTAAAAGGACATATAATGGTTTTCTCTGTGAACCAAGGGTTTGTCATAGCTACAGTACCTCTGATGGATTCATATCCTAATGTAATGGACAATGGTTTAATGTTGACATCTTTTAAGGAATAGCTAGACAGATTTTTTTGTAGGTTACAGGATTACGTTAGTGAGAAATGTGTTATATTTGTTGACAAATATTAGCATTTAGCATCAAACAGCCCCCGTGATATGCAACTTTTCAGGGAAGTTAGAAACCAATATACACAGGCAGTTAGAAAAGCCAAGGCTAGCTTTTTCAAGCAGAAATTTGCTTCCTGCAACACAAACTCCAAAAAGTTCTGGGACACTGTAAAGTCCATGGAGAATAAGAGCACTTCCTCCCAACTACCCACTGCACTGAGGATAGGAAACTCTATCACAACCGATAAATCCACTATAATTGAGAATTTCAATAAGCATTTTTCTACGGCTGGCCATGCTTTCCACCTGGCTACCCCTACCCCGGTCTACAGCACTGCAACCCCTACAGAACTCGCCCAAGCCTTCCCCATTTCTCCTTCTCCCAAATCCAGTCAGCTGATGTTCTGAAAGAGCTGCAAAATCTGGACCCCTACAAATCAGCCGGGTTAGACAACCTGGACCCTTTCTTTCTAAAATGATCTGCCGAAATTGTTGCAACCCCTATTACTAGCCTCTCTTTCGTGTTGTCTGAGATTCCCAAAGATTGGAAAGCAGCTGCGGTCATCCCCCTCTTTAAAGGGGGGGGACACTCTTGACCCAAACTGCTACAGACCTATATCTATCCTACCCTGTCTTTCTAAGGTCTTCGAAAGCCAAGTTAACAAACAGATTACCGACCATTTCGAATCCCACCGTACCTTCTCCGCTATGCAATCTGGTTTCAGAGCTGGTCATGGGTGCACCTCAGCCACGCTCAAGGTCCTAAACGATATCTTAACCGGCATCGATAAGAAACAATACTGTGCAGCTGTATTCATCGACCTGGCCAAAGCTTTCGACTCTGTCAATCACCACATCCTCATCGGCAGACTCAATAGCCTTGGTTTCTCAAATGATTGCCTCGCCTGGTTCACCAACTACTTCTGAGATAGAGTTCAGTGTCTCAAATCGGAGGGCCTGTTGTCCGGACCTCTGGCAGTCTCTATGGGGGTGCCACAGTGTTCAATTCTTGGGCCGACTCTCTTCTCTGTATACATCAATGATGTCGCTCTTGCTGCTGGTGATTCTCTGATCCACCTCTTCGCAGACGACACCATTCTGTATACTTCTTGCCCTTCTTTGGACACTGTGTTAACAACCCTCCAGACGAGTTTCAATGCCATACAACTCTCCTTCTGTGGCCTCCAACTGCTCTTAAATACAAGTAAAACTAAATGCATGCTCTTCAACCGATCGCTGCCTGCACCTGCCTGCCCGTCCAGCATCACTACTCTGGACGGTTCTGACTTAGAATATGTGGACAACTACAAATACCTAGGTGTCTGGCTAGACTGTAAACTCTCCTTCCAGACTCACATCAAACATCTCCAATCCAAAGTTAAATCTAGAATTGGCTTCCTATTTTGCAACAAAGCATCCTTCACTCATGCTGACAAACATACCCTCATAAAACTGACCTTCCTACCGATCCTCGACTTGTCGATGTCAATTACAAAATAGCCTCCAATACCCTACTCAATAAATTGGATGCAGTCTATCAGTCTATCACAGTGCCATCCGTTTTGTCACCAAAGCCCCATATTCTTCTCTGCTGCCAATGACTGGAACGAACTACAAAAATCTCTGAAACTGGAAACACTTATCTCCCTCACTAGCTTTAAGCACCAGCTGTCAGAGCAGCTCACAGATCACTGCACCTGTACATAGTCCATCTATAATTTTGCCCAAACAACTACCCCTTCCCCTACTGTATTTATTTACTTTATTTATTTTATTTTGCTCCTTTGCACCCCATTATCTCTATTTCTACTTTGCACTTTCTTCTACTACAAATCTACCATTCCAGTGTTTTACTTGCTATATTGTATTTACTTTGCCACCATGGACTTTTTTTGCCTTTACCTCCCTTATCTCACCTCATTTGCTCACATTATACATAGACTTATTTTTCTACTGTATTATTGACTGTATATTTGTTTTACTCCATGTGTAACTCTGTGTTGTTGTATGTTGTCGAACTGCTTTGCTTTATCTTGGCCAGGTCGCAATTGTAAATGAGAACTTGTTCTCAACTTGCCTACCTGGTTAAATAAAGGTGAAATAAAAAAATAAATAAAAAACAAGGTGGCTATGAAAAGAAAATGTCAGCAACATATTTTCAGCGATTATAACTTGTCACAGTCAACTTAACACAGGACTCTTTTTCTTTTACCCTTTTTTCATGTTTGATCTCTTCTCTTCAATCACATCCTTTCACATATTCATATCAGAAAATGTATCGCTGTTGAAAACAACCTTGCTCAAAATGTATACTATAAAAAATGTTGACATCAGGTATTCATGAATGCATCTATGAATAACATACATTTGCGTGTGAATGGTTGGCAAGTAGTTTTTAATTTTTATTTTATTTCAAACAGACAGAAAAGGTCTTATGAAATGCTCATGTACTACATATGAATGTGTTATGTATGGCTTATGAATGTGTTAGGAAGTCCTAATGTAGCTGCCCTTCAAAAACAATGTTACAGAGTGCTACCTAAGAAGTCCGGTCTTGTTTTATCCAACTCTGTGACGGACAGTCTGTCCACTGTCTTCCAGCTTGGCTTCCTGTTTGCGTCACATTGATTGTTGTCCCCCATGACTGCAGGCGAGCCTTTGAACAATGGCATACGGAGAGCAGCACCTCTCCACAGGCTCTCAGAGTGGGATTCAATCAAAATGAGGCAGGAGGTCCCCAGATTGCATAGCTCCAGAGCGTCTGATCCACGGGGGCACTAATCCCCACGCACCACCCCCCAAAACGTGGAGCCTTTCAAGGTATCATTATTGGCTTACTCACCACTGGATTGGATCAATTGTTCCTTCGTTAATGGATAATAATTGAAGTGAGAGTACCGTCGTGCCACCATACCGTCTCACACAAAGACAACACTGAAGGATGCGTTTAATTCAAGTTCAGAGTAGCATTAACGGAAGCAGGACCTAAATTGACATCTCTGTACACTCAGAGTAAAGACATTTCCTTCATTCACTAAGGCTCCGAGGCACAATCTTGATAATTACAAATTCCACGGTATAGGCTTCCTTCCCTTCTGACTACAAGCCTGAAATGCAGACACATCAAGACTAGAGTCATGCAGAAATGGCTCCTCTCGTGGGCTATGCATTAACGCCCATATCAATTGAATGGTGTTTAAGTGCTGTGAAAGGAGCCCAGTGCCAGACGTGAGGGGCAGAGGCACGCCGCGTTACACAGAGCTGCACACGTTCGGTCAGCACATCTTGTGATCTGCGTCTCTAATGTGGATCGAGAGGAACGTTAACTGTGAAAAAGACATGTCATCACCGAGTCCTTTCATTCAAGATGTTCCCCTCAAGATAAGAATTTCTATGGTTCGCACTCAGTAACTCAAATCAATCGACACAATTAGAGGCCCGAGGCTATTACCATTGTGCACACTGACACATTCGCTACACTGAATAACCTCTTCTCATTGAGAACAGAAGGCCAGTGGAGTTGAGTGGCTCAATGGCGGGAAGGGAACCTGAACAGATACAGCTTCTAATATGAGCCAATAAACCCCTGTGACTGGAGGTGAATCACATGTTAACCTCAGTCGCGTCATACATGAATACGGTCAGAGGTTACAGCCTCGAAACACAAACATACAGGAAGTTCGTAGCCACCCAGTAGGATATGGTAATCGTGCGCAAGTGTTTTGGAGAGGTAAGGGGATCACAGGATCAACTGCGAATGGCAAGAGGGGTAAGGAGAGCGGCTCTGAGGTGGAGTGATTCATCATCAGCAATGGTTAATAGGAAAATGGGGTTGTGTAACCGTGACCATTGGCCATCAAACACACACACGCACGCACGCACACACACACACACATACACACATAGCGGCTGTTTTTTTCCGTGGCCTAGCTGAATGGTGGTGGCCGATTATACACACCTGTTCTTCTGCCTGGGAGATTTTGCAACCAGGGGAAAGAAAAGGGACACCTCAGAAACCACAGCTGTGCTTGCAGTTAAACAGATAGAGGAGGCCGGCTGTGATTATGTAACCTTAGTGTAACACTTGGTATGGTGTGTGGGCAGAGAGGGAGAGAGAGAGAAAGGATTTAGGGATGGGGCCTGGGAGATTACACATCGTTTTTGTTGTATTTCTCACCAAACATTTGCCAAATAAGAAAAAAAAATTGAACAAATCTGTCAGCATGAACAAATAACAGATACATTTCTGATTGGTATTGTATTGTGGTTTATCACTGAGAAATGCCCAAAGGCACAACAATAGTATGCCATGTCTAATATGCTACAAACAGTAAATAATTACTCATTAAGATTAGGAGTGAAAATAATTACAAGTACTTGCTAAATGCTAAATATTGCTAATTATGTTTTACACAGCAACAGCAGCAGCTATATATAGAGAGTAGAACTGCCATTGTTTACCTGTTTTTACAGATAACGAAAAGGCTATCTATTTCTTACATTACTATCTCTATAGGACAACTTCTATAATGACTATTTCTATATATAAGACATACTGTATATAAGGACTATTTCAACAAAAGACATGTTCCACCATGACATGGCATAAATGAATACTTATGTACAGTACATACATACTATTTCTACCAGGATAATTGTCACCGCATATTTTCTCTCCAGAGGTCATGCTATGTAATTTCTTCCTTAAAAAGGGACAGGCAATGGAGTCCGAGTTGGGATCTTGCGTAACGGAATGCAATTTAAAGCTGCCGGTGTCAGATGCCAGGGTTTCAATCTTAAAAGGTTCCTCTGAGTCTTACCCTAACAGGCTGGCTTGGCAACACTCAGGTTGACTCCAGAGCTGAGACTTCCTCAACTAAATGAACATCGGGACAGGCCCAGATTAGTCCTTAATTGAGAGGTTTGTCTAAATACCGCTCTGAAACCTGTGGTAGAAGTCTCATCGAGCCTGATTGCCCTGGTGTTACACCATCCACCATCCATCCACCCACAGTGGGTTCATAAACACAGAGCACAACAGTGGGTAAGAGAATGGAAAGAGGATTCCCTACCAGACCTTGGAATGATGAAACAGCCCGTTCACACAGCAAGCCTAGTGATAACAGGGTGTATGAGGGGGAGGACTCGCTTGGTGCCAGCCAGCCAGTCACAACAGTTCCCCCTCTCATCTCCCTCTCTGTTACTGTGAATAATCAGGTGTAACGTCATCCCCACCGCCACAGCCCTGTGTAGTAACGTCAGTGATCTCTCTATTGATATGAGAAGGGAAAGTCCCACTTCATATGTACCTGATGACTGATGACTCTCCCCTGGAGGGAGCTGAAGGGAGACAATGTGAGGGTGTGTGGCAGCGTGGAAGGAACAGGGTACAGGTGAGAAAGGAAAGGGGGCAGTTAGGCCATGCTAGCGGGCAGCTTGGGGGAAAAAGGGTAATAATTAATGATCAAATTTTAATGGTGGCGGCGGTGGGTGGGCCTGGCGGGGCCAGGACTAGCGGGGCTGCTGATGCCATTAATTCAGCCCAGTGGAGCCAGGCTCTGCTCAAGACCTGCCGCAGCTGTCATCGCGCTTGCTTAATTATCCTCCTGCCGGCGGCCACCTCTCCTCTCCGCTCGCCGTGCCTCGCCGCACTGCACGCTCTGTGACGCTGACTGTAGGACAGGACAGTACGGTGGCAATCAAGCTGCAAGGGGACACACAAAGATTCCTGGGCACTACCATGCAGGCTAACAGGCACAGCAAAGAGGGCAGGGCATCATGGGTGAGCAAGAAGGCCCTATTCATTGCGTAGACATCGAGTCACAATGCATATTACTGCTGATGGATTGGAGTGCCACTATACATACAAAAGTATGTGGACACCCCTTCAAATGAGTGGAGTTGGCTATTTCAGCCACACCTGTTGCTGACAGGTGTATACAATTAAGCACACAGCCATGCAATCTCCATAGACAAACATTGGCAGTAGAATGGCCTTACTGAAGAGCTGTGACTTTCAACGTGCCACCGTCATAGGCTGCCACCTTTCCAACAAGTCAGTTTGTCACATTTCTGCCCTGCTAGAGCTGCCTCGGTCAACTGTAAGTGCTGTTATTGTTAAGTGGAAACGTCTAGTAGCAACAACAGCTGAGCCGCAAGGTGGTAGGCCACACAAGCTCATAGAACGGGACCGCCGAGTGCTGAAGCGCATAGCGAGTAAAATTGTCTGTCCTCGGTTGCAACACAAGTTCCAAACTGCCTCTGGAAGCCGTGTCAGCACAAGAACTGTTCGTCAGGAGCTACATGAAATGGGTTTCCATGGCCAAGCAGCCAAGCAGCCACCCACAAGCCTAAGATCACCATACGCAATGCCAAGCGTCGGCTGGAGTGGTGTAAAGCTCACCGCCATTGGACTCTGGAGCAGTGGAAATGCGTTTTCTGTAGTGATGAATGGCGCTTCACCATCTGGCAGTCCGACGGACGATTCTGGGTTTGGCGGATGCCAAGAGAACGCTACTTGTCCCTTCGTTCCAGTGAAGGGAAATCTTAACGCTACAACATACAATGACATTATAGACGATTCTGTGCTTCCAATTTTGTTGCAACAGTTTGGGGAAGGCCCTTTCCTGTTTCAGCATGACAATTCCCCCGTGTACAAAGTGAGGTCCATACAGAAATGGTTTGTCGAGATCGGTGTGGAAGAACTTGACTGGCCTGCACAGAGCCCTGACCTCAACCCCATTGAATACCTTTGGGATGAATTGGAACACCGACTGCGAGCCAGGCCTAATCGCCCAACATCAGTGCCTGACTTCACTAATGCTGTTGTGGCTGAATGGAAGCACGTCCGCACAGCAATGTTCCAACATCTAGTGGAAAGCCTTCCCATAGAGTGGAGGCTGTTATAACAGTAAAGGAGGGACCAACTCCATATTAATGCCCATGATTTTGGAATGAGACGGTCGACGAGTAGGTGTCCACATACTTTTGGTCATGTAGTGTATCATATAGGAGATGGCATATGACTTTAGTTTTTACATCCAGCTTTAATGGTAAGTCATGGATGATTTAATGGTAAGTCTCTGTACATCTCACACTGAAAGTATATTGTCTCGGCTGGCTTAAAAAAAAACAGAGGTGATCTCGATTACATTTGTTTCTGCTCTCCTTGATATAAAATGTTGAGAAAATTGGGCAAAATATGATATAAAGAATTTACATCTAAATTATACTTATATAATTGAGTTCATTCCAAGAGTAAAATGCAAGAAATCCAGGGCCCAGAAGATGAACAAGAAGAGAACATCCTTGGCTAACACACACTTGCATCCAATATTTACTAGTGTCCGATATCTCAACCTGTCTACCCTGAAAGAGAGAGGAAAGTTTACCTGCTCCTCTCAGTGCTATCCGAGGGCATGCTCTCACGCTAACCAATAACCTTTAATATTTTATCCTGCACTGGGGTGATATGTTTAAAGAGCTCTGGCTCTCTTCACTCACAAGTTGTTGTCTCAAAGGATGAGACAGAAGGGGGGGAGAGGGAGCAGCCTGGCCTCAAAGACTAGACGTAACATAACATATAACCACTAACCCTAACCTTAACCCTAACCTTAACCTCCCCTAACCCCTAGCCTAGCTAACATTAGCCACCTCGCCACCTAGCTAACTAACTAGCCACAACAAAGTGGAATCCGTATGATATGTATGATATGTTACGTATAGCAACAAATCATATGAATTGTAATTCGTAACATATTTTTACGAAATGATGGACGATGATAGACATCCACTATTTAACATACGATACATAACATACATTAAATGGAGGGAGACAGGTTTACGTTTACTATATTGCATCTATCCAGGTTGGAGGGAGAGAGAGGGAGAAAGAAAGAGTGAGAAGTAGAGAGAAAGAGAGAGAGATGGTGAGAGAGAGAGGCAGACAGAGAGAAGCCAGAGATGGTAAAAGAGAGAGAGATAGAGAGTGACAGTGAGAAAGATATCCACTCTCGCTTTCCTGGAGGATTATTTCCGTACCTGTTCAAACACGCTCCTGTAAATAATTCATCTTGTTGAGCCCCAGCTCTCTTGTACATACTCATGCTTTTACCTCTCCAGTGGATATGTACCTAGTCTCATGGACAAAAAGGGCCAGGGACGACATCAAAGCAGTGATGTCTGCCTATGGGAGCGGCAAAACAACATTGCTTGTGTAAGAAACAAATGCACCACTCTTCACAGCCTGTGTTCGCAAGTTGCAGTGGGTTGTGAGTTAAATTAATTATAGATATCTTAACTATGCCATACTCTCACCAAATGGATCATGTAAGATTGTGCTGCGTGTTGCATACCCAGAGTTAACTTGATACTCCCCATACCTCCCCTTACAGACAAAGTGAGCTTTTATTCTTAGTCCACTTTTGATGTGTTTTGAGGAAAGGTTTCAGGTGAGGTGAAGTGTTAAGTGAGAAACATGTACATCTTGGTGAGGCAAACTCTTCAACTTTTCAACTTTTTTTTAGATGCATGCCAGCAAAGCCACTACACAAAACTAAACAATACATTCATTGGACTATAACGGTGACGAACGGCGCCCACAAACTGTTAGGGCCTACATCAAGCTGTCCCAACAGCAGAGTCCCAATAGCAGTCTCAAGACCTTACCACTGTTACACCTGGCTATCAGCCGAGCCTCATTTACTGCCTTTTAAAAAAACATAGCTGATATGGCTGACTTGCTTAAACAAATGTGGTTTCAACTGACAATTGAGATGTACAAACTATGGCATAAGGGGATGACAAGCGGATAAGCGGAAATCCGTAATTTCGATTAAGACATTAATGAGTGAGCTAGGACGGATCTAGTCAATATGTAAGTATTTGTTCAGCACTTTTGAAATGTACAGCGACACCAAGTCAGAACAGTAGGATAAATAAAGGGGGCATATAAGCAGACAATGAAAGCTGTTACAATATTCGATGATGCCATTTCTCTAAAACAAGCTATAGGATACATGTGCACCAAGAAGTCAGAACAGTAGACTAAATTATGTAGGGAAAAGGGACTAAATTATTAGTGTAAGGCGCATTGGCTACTAACAGCTTACAGTGGCTTGCGAAAGTATTCACCCCCTTGGCATTTTTCCTATTTTGTTGCCTAACACCCTGGAATTATAATATATTTTTGGGGGGGTTGTATCATTTGATTTACACAACATGCCTACCACTTTGAAGCTGAAAAATATTTTTTATTGTGAAACTAATGAGAAATAAGACAAAAAAAAACTGAAAACTTGAGCGACAATAACTATTCACCCCCCTAAAGTCAATACTTTGTAGAGCCACCTTTTGCAGAAATTACAGCTGCAGGTCTCTTGTGGTATGCCTCTATAAGCTTGGCACATCTAGCCACTGGGATTCTTTCCCATTCTTCAAGGCAAAACTTCTCCAGCTCCTTCAAGTTGGATGGGTTCCGCTGGTGTACAGCAATCTTTAATTCATACCACAGATTCTCAATTGGATTGAGGTCTGGGCTTTGACATAGCATTTTCCTTGAAGGCCAAGAAGCAAATTGTAGTCTCATCTGACCAGAGTACCTTCTTCCATATGTTTGGGGAGTCTCCCACATGCCTTTTGGCAAACACCAAACATGTTTGCTTATTTTTTTCTGGCCACTCTTCCAATAAGCCCAGCTCTGTGGATTGTACGGCTTCAAGTGGTCCTATGGACAGATATTCCAATCTCCGCTGTGGAACTTTGCAGCTCCTCCAGGGTTATCTTTGGTCTTTTTGTTGCCTCTCTGATTAATGCCCTCCTTGCCTGGTCCATGAGTTTTGGTGGGCGGCCCTCTCTTGGCAGGTTTGTTGTGGTGCCATTTTCTTTCCATTTTTTAATAATGGATTTAATTGTGCTCCGTGGGATGTTCAAAGTTTCTGATATTTTTTTATAACCCAACCCTGATCTGTACTTCTCCACAACTTTGTTGCTGACCTGTTTGGAGAGCTCCTTGGTCTTCATAGTGTCGCTTGCTTGGTGGTGCCCCTTGCTTAGTGGTGTTGCAGACTCTGGGGCCTTTCAGAACAGGTGTATATATACCGAGATCATGTGACAGATCATGTGACACATAGATTGCACACAGGTGGACTTTATTTAACTAATTATGTGTCATGTCCTGATCCTAGTAAGATGTCATTTTCTATAGTAGAGTAGGTCAGGGCGTGACAGGGGGTGTTTTTGTGTTTTTATATGTTTTCTATGTCTTAAGTTCTAGTTTTTCTATTTCTATGTTGGGATTGTTTGGGTTGATCTCTAATTGGAGGCAGCTGATCCTCATTGCCTCTGATTAGAGATCATATTTAAGTAGGGGTTTTTCTTCCTGGGTTTTGTGGGTAGTTGTTTTCTGTTTAGTGTATGTTCACCTGACGGAACTGTTGTCGGTCGTTTTGTTGTTCTAGTGTCGTCATAATAAAAGTGAATATGAGCACTATACACGCTGCGCCTTGGTCCCCTTTATACGACCCACGTTACATTATGTGACTTCTGAAGGTAATTGGTTGCACCAGATCTTATTTAAGGGCTTCATAGCAAAGGGGGTGAATACATATGCACGCACCACTTTTCAGTTATTTTTTTAGAATTTTTTGAAACAAGTAATTTTTTGCAGGTCACTTCACCAATTTGGACTATTTTGTGTATGTCCATTACATGAAATCCAAATAAAAATCAACTTACATTACAGGTTGTAATGCAAGAAAATAGGAAAATGCCAAAGGGGGTGAATACTTTTGCAAGGCACTGTACTACACAGCATACACTTAGTATTACTTTCTTAGCTACAGTATACATATCTCCCTGGCATATTGCATAATTTATGCAGCAGCATAAATGCCTTACTCAAGAAAGCAAAAAAGAGACCATGTTTGTATAGAGTTAACTCAATTGTATTTATTAAACATTTTTGCAAACTGATATGTGACACTGAATGACGGTTCACCACTGACAGTATGTCATACAGCCAAAGAGTATATATCATGCCGACTACTCCAAATGAAGCACATTGCACACTATATGCTACTCTGTAGGGTCCCTCTTATGGAGAGGACAATCGGAATGGCCCTAATTGCAAGACGAGACGTGATTCTTTAATGACTATGGTGTGGGCCACTTCACTTTGGTATAATCAGGGAAGAGTGTCTTGAGATGAGAGATTATCAAAGGGACCGCTGTGCGATAGCTCACAAATTAATACTATCAAATGCTCTCAATGTTCACTTATCTGAAAGGTTGCATGATAACTAAATACAAAAAAGTTTGGAATAACTTTTTTTAAATGCACATTATCATGATTAGAGCTAGTTTATCGCAATGGAACATTTCATTGTCTATGCAAGGACAATCAGGAGAACTTAATAGCAATGTGATTAAAGACAGATTTCCAGAATGTATCCTGGCATAATGTACTGTAGTACAATTTATGATAGACAAGGTCTAGATATTGTAAACCAAAAGTATTCGTTCAACAGAGGAACAGAAGAATACATTATGTATTTTGAACTGATGGACTGATTCAGTTGCATTGTACATTATTCTTGCTGACACAGTTTATTGTCTCGGATAAAACGGAGGCCCCTCTCTTTGACAACAGTGTATTTCAGATTCCAAAATTCTCATGAAAATGTATTTATTCAATTATATATCATTATCATTTCTGACTCAGTTAACCAATAACTACAGTGTCTTTTCAAAGTATTTTGTAATGTGTTTGATTAATTCTTAAATGTTGTCAATAAATAGATATATTACAGTGACAACAATTATGTACTGTAGACCAATCCTGGTCTTACAAGTTACAAAAATGGGGTAAAAACAGCAAGGTCTCAGTGTAGGATCACAGTTCAGCCATCCCCAACACTCAGAAAGTCCCTTCATTTTTTCTTCCTCTTTAGCCAGGCACATCACCACAGTATGTACATTCTCCTCTCCCACTTCTCTCCTCTCTTCCTTCCCTCTGCACTGGGGGCAGCTTTCTGCATCAGAAGAATTCTTGGCAAATTAATGCGCTACCTCTTGGGCTAATTAAATTAGAAAGGATCAAAACTACAGACCAGCTTTTGTGGTGGACACAATGTTGTGCTTCATGCGTCTTTGCTCAGGGTGGAATTTCTGCCATTTAGTCCCTTCTTTGCCCGCAGCAGGATTCTGGACTTTCTAACACAGTCAAGTTTGCTAATTTGCTTGAATGAAAAATAATTATTAACTGATAATAAGAAAGGGAGCAGAGAGGGCTCCGGGCTGGGATGAGTGGATAGGGTGAACTCTGCAGCACCTGAAGCGCATGCAATTTTGATTAATTCCTGCCTAAAACGAGGCATTCAGGAGTAAAATTGCTGTGCAAATGACAAGAACGATTACGGTTGTAATTCCTCTGCTTTGTAAATGTGTGCAGCTTTGTTTCAGCTCTAACTGGATGACATTACTAACAAGTACACCACTTGCTTTTGTTATTAACCGCATATTTCCGACCCCGCTGAGGCTTGATCTTTCATTTAAAAGTTAGTGCTTAATATTGGAGACTCACTGCAGTGCTTTAAAATTGAGGTGGATTTGACATGATAAACGTGTATTATTTTGAAGTGTCCTTCTGCATCTTTGTTTAAAACAAACTGCAGACATGGATTTTTGTGAAATTGCTGGTCGGTGCCGTGTCGGTTCCTCTGGGAGTAGAGGCAACAGGCAGAGCACTCTGGCATCACCCCAGGTGAGTCTGCACCACACTCATCCAGAGTCCTCTGTTGACCACCTGTTTGTACCTGTTTGTTTCCCTGATTTTCCCCCGCATTCCCAGCATAAGGCGCTCATCGATTCAGGCGCAGCTGGGAATTTTATCGACAGAGCGTTAGCCCTTAGTTTAGGGATCCTCATTATTCCTGTAGTTAGACCTTTCCCGGTTCACGCTCTAGATAGTCGACCATTAGGGTCCGGGCTAATCAGGGAAGTCACCATCTCCTTGGGCATGGTGACACAGGCGGGTCACGAGGAGAGAATCAGTCTCTTGCTCATTGACTCTCCTGCATTTCCTGTGGTACTAGGCCTTCCCTGGTTAGCTCAGCATAACCCCACTATCTCCTGGCAACAGAGGGCTCTCACGGGGTGGTCGCGAGAGTGCTCGGGGAGGTGTGTAGGGGTTTCCGTTGGTGCTACCACGGTGGAAAGTCCAGACCAGGTCTCCACCGTGCGCATCCCCCCAGAATATGCTGATTTGTCTCTCGCCTTCTATAAAAAGAAGGCGACTCAATTACCACCTCATCGACGGGGGGATTGTGCGATAAATCTCCTGGTAGACGCTGTGCTTCCCAGGAGTCACGTGTATCCCCTGTCGCAAGCGGAGACGGGTACATTTGGGGATACATTCGGTCATCCACTTCACCTGCCTCCTCAAGTTTCTTATTTGTGTAGAAGAAGAATGGAGGTCTAAGCCCGTGCATTGATTATAGAGGTCTAAATCAAATCACAGTGAGGTACAGTTACCCGCTACCTCTTATCGCCACGGCGATTGAATCAATGCATGGGATGTGCTTCTTCACGAAACTGGATCTCAGGAGTGCGTATAACCTGGTGCGTATCTGGGAGGGGACGAGTGGAAGACAGCGTTTAGTACCACCTCAGGGCATTATGAGTACTTATTCATGCCGAACGGGTTGATGAATGCTCCATCAGTTTTACAATCTTTTGTAGACGAGATTTTCAGGGACCTGCACGGGCAGGGTGTAGTGGTGTATATCGATGACATTCTGATATACTCCGCTACACGCACCGAGCATGTGTCCTTGGTACGCAAGGTACTGGGATGACTGTTGGAGCATGACCGGTACGTCAAGGCAGGGAAATGCCTGTTCTTTCAGCAGGTTGTTTCCTTCCTAGGGTATCGCATTTCCTCAGCAGGGGTGGAGATGGAGAGTGACCGCATTGCAGCCGTGCGTAATTGGCCGACTCCCACCATGGTAAAGGAGGTGCAGCGATTTTTAGGGTTTGCCAATTACTACCGGAGATTTATCGGGGGTTTTGGCCAGGTGGCTGCTCCCATTACCTCACTGCTGAAGGGGGGGTCCCGTACGGTTGCAGTGGTCGGCTAAGGTGGACAGGGCTTTTGGGCAGCAAAGAGCTCTGTTTACTTCGGCTCCCGTGCTGGCCCATCCGGATCCCTCTCTGGCATTCATAGTGCAGGTGGACCCGTCCGAGGCTGGGATAGGAGCCGTGCTCTCACAGCGCTCGGGTACGCCACCAAAACTCCACCCCTGTGCTTTCTTCTTGAAGAAGCTCAGCCCAGCGGAGCATAACTATGATGTGGGGGACCGGGAGCTGTTGGCTGTGGTTAAAGCGTTGAAGGCGTGGAGACATTGGCTTGAGGGGGCTAAACACCCTTTTCTCATCTGGACTGACTACCGCAACCTGGAGTACATCCGGGGTAGCGAGGAGACTGAATCCTCGTCAGGCAAGGTGGGCCATGTTCTTTACCCATTTTGTGTTTACCCTGTCTTACAGACCAGGTTCCCAGAATACGAAGGCAGACGCACTGTCCCGGCTGTATGACACAGAGGAGCAGCCCATGGATCAGACTCCCATACTCCCGGCCTCTTGCCTGGTAGCGCCAGTCGTGTGGGAGCTGGACGCGGACATTGATCAGGCATTGCGTACAGAGCCTGCTCCCCTTCAGTGTCCTGTCGGGCGTATGTACGTTCCGTCTGCTGTCCATGACCAGTTGATCTATTGGGCCCACACATTACCCTCCTCTGGTCATCCGGGGATCGGCCGGATGGTGCGCTGTCTGACTGGGAAGTACTGGTGGCCCACCTTGGCTAAGGACGTGAGGGTTTATGTTTCCTCCTGCTCTGTGTGTGCCTAGTGTAAGGCTCTGAGACACCTGCCCAGATGTAAGCTACACCCCTTACCCGTTCCACAACGACCTTGGTCACACCTGTCTGTGGAGTTTTTAACCGATCTACCTCTTTTACAGGGAAACACTACTATCTTGGTCGTTGTGGATCGTTTCTCTAAGTCCTGTCGTCTCCTCCCTCTGCTCGGTCTTCTTACGGCCCTACAGACTGCGGAAGCCCTGTTTACTCACGTCTTCCAGCACTACGGTGTGCCTGAGGATTTAGTGTCTGATCGGGGTCCCCAATTCACATCGAGAGTTTGGAAGGCATTCATGGAACGTCTGGGGGTCTCGATCAGCCTTACCGCGGGTTTTCACCCCGAGAGTAACGGGCAGGTAGAGAGAGTCAACCAGGATGTGGGCAGGTTTCTACGGTCCTATTGCCAGGACCGGCCAGGGGAGTGGGCGGCGTTCGTGCCCTGTGCCGAGATGCCACAGAACTCGCTTCGCCACTCCTCCACTAACCTCTCCCCATTTCAGTGCGTATTGGGGTACCAGCCGGCGCCATGGCATCAGGGTCAGACCGAGGCTCCTGCGGTTGACGACTGGTTCAGGCACGTGGAGGAGACATGGGAGGCTGCCCATGTTCACCTCCAGCGAGCTGCGCATCGCCAGAAGAACAGCGCGGACCGTCACCGCAGTGAGACGAACCGGGTCTGGCTCTCAACCCGAAACCTGCCCTACCGGAAGCTGGGTCCGTGGTTTGTGGGGCCATTCAAAGTCCTGAGGAGGGTGAACGAGGTGTGTTACAAATTACAGCTAACCTCTGATTACCATATTAACCCCTCGTTCCATGTGTCTCTCCTCAGGCCGGTGGTGGCTGGTCCGCTCCAGGAATCTGAGGTGGGGGAGGTCCCTCCGCCCCCTCTGGACATCGAGGGGGCCCCGGCGTACTCCATTCGTTCCATCCTGGATTCGAGGCATCGGGCAGGGGGCCTTCAGTACCTCGTAGAGTGGGAGCGGTACGGTCCGGAGGTTAGGTGTTGGGTTCCGGTTGTGGATGTCTTGGACCCCGAACTGCTGTGGGAGTTTCACCGTTGCTGGCCGGATTGCCCTGCGCCTCGCCCTCCGGGTCGTCCCCGAGGCCGGTGTTGGCGCGTCGCTGGAGCCGCGCTTCCGCCGAAGTCGGCTCCTCTCCTTGTTCGGGCGGTGTTCGGCGATCGACGTCACTGGCTTTCTAGCCATCGCCGCTCCATTTCTCATATTCCATTGGTTTTGTCTTGTTCCATTACACACCTGGTTTTCATTCCATAATTACTGCATGTATTTAGTCTTTTGTTTCCCCTCCATGTCTTTGTGTGTAATTGTTTGTTTGTGATGTGGATTATTGTCGGGCGCTTTACTTTTGCCATGTTCCGTGTTTTTGGCACGTTATTATTTTTATGTGCTGTATTTTGTGGAACGGAATTAAAGTGCGCCTGTTCACTACACTCTGCTCTCCTGCACCTGACTTCGCCTCCCGTACACACCCTTGACAGAAATATAACTATTAGACCTACAGTATGTAATGTAAGTCGTACTGCTAGATACGCACTTGAAATTAGTCAGGATACTATACCTGTACTAAATATGTATACAATTTTCAATGAAAATGTGGAATACGCATAGAATAGCTGTGTTAATATGTACAGTTGAAGTCGGAAGTTTACACCTTAGCCAAATACATTTAAACTCAGTTTTTCACAATTCCTGACATTTAATACTAGTAAAAATTCCCTGTCTTAGGTCAGTTAGGATCACCACTTTAGTTTAAGAATGTGAAATGTCAGAATAATAGTAGAGAGAATGATTTATTTCAGCTTTTATTTTTTTCAGCACATTCCCAGTGGATCAGAAGTTTACATACACTCAATTAGTATTTTGTAGCATTGCCTTTAAATTGTTTAACTTGGGTCAAACGTTTCAGCTAGCCTTCCACAAGCTTCCCACAGTAAGTTGGGGGACTTTTGGCCCATTACTGCTGACAGAGCTGGTGTAACTGAGTCAGGTTTGTGGGCCTCCTTGCTCGCACACGCTTTTTCAGTTCTGCCGACAAGTTTTCTATGGGATTGAGGTCAGGGTTTTGTGATGGCCACTCCAATACCTTGACTTTGTTGTCCTTAAGCCATTTTGCCACAACCTTGGAAGTATGCTTGGGGTCATTGTCCATTTGGAAGACCCATTTGCGACCAAGCTTTAACTTCCTGACTGATGTCTTGAGATGTTGCTTCAATATATCCACATCATTTTCTTTCCTCATGATGCCATCTATTTTGTGAAGCGCACCAGTCCCTCCTGCAGCAAAGCACCCCCACAACATGATGCTGCCACCCCTGTGCTTCACGGTTGGGATGGTGTTCTTTGGCTTGCAACCTCCCCCTTTTTCCTCCAAACATAACGATGGTCATTATGGCCAAACAGTTCTATTTTTGTTTCATCAGACCGGAGAACATTTGTCCAAAAAGTACAATCTTTGTCCCCATGTGCAGTTGCAAACGTAGTCTGGCTTTTTAAGGTGGTTTTGGAGCAGTGGCTTCTTCCTTGCTGAGCGGCCTTTCAGGTTATGTCAATATAGGACTCGTTTTACTATGGATATAGATACTTTTGTACCTGTTTCCTCCAGCATCTTCACAAGGTCCTTTGCTGTTGTTCTGGGATTGATTTGCACTTTTCACACCAAAGTACGTTCATCTCTAGGTGAAAGAACATGTCTCCTTCCTGAGCGGTATGACGGCTGCGTGGTCTCATGGTGTTTATACTTGCGTACTATTGTTTGTACAGATGAACGTGGTACCTTCAGGCGTTTGTAAATTGCTCCCAATGATGAACCAGACTTGTGGAGGTCTACCATTTCTTTTGAGGTCTTGGCTGATTTCTTTAGATTTTCCCATAATGTCAAGCAAAGAGGCACTAAGTTTGAAGGTAGGCCTTGAAATACATCCACAGGTACACCTCCAATTGACTCAAATTATGTCAATTAGCCTATCAGAATCTTCTAAAGCCATGACATCATTTTTTGGAATTTTCCAAGCTGTTTAAAGGCACAGTCTACTTAGTGTATGTAAACTTCTGACCCGCTGGAATTGTGATACAGTGAATGATAAGTGAAATAACCTGTCTGTAAACAATTGTTGGAAAAATGACTTGTGTCATGCACAAAGTAGATGTCCTACCCGACTTACCAAAACTATAGTTAACAAGAAATTTGTGGAGTGGGTGAAAAACGATTTTTACTGAAACTTCCGACTTCAACTGTAAGGGTAAAGTTACACTCAGAGTGTGAATTATATTGTGACATCTATGAGACTAATATTAAAGACATGCATTTTAATGGTAAACATTTTAATGTGGCATAATCACAACCAGTAATGATGTTTTCATCCGATTGTCAAACAAATCACTTCAAAAAGTAGGCTACCTTTGCATGTTCGCCCACTCCAAAATAATTCCACCATCCAAACAGTGCACTGTGCACCCACCATTTGATGAAGGGAAAGAGACATCTGTTACAAAACACCCCAAAATGTAATGACATTCGGCGATTGTCATTAGGCCTAGCCTGAATTAATCAAAGCATCTTGCTGACAAATTTACCTTTTTCCTAAAAAGAAAAGTCGGGGCACTGTGCATGTAGATGTATTCAATGACAAATATATTATGAAAAAATGACTAGTTAGTCAGGTAACTAGCTTTCTAGCTAAGCAGTTGATGTTGGATTGCATTTGCAACATTTTGTCGACCCACCGATGGCTAGCTAGCTACCTAGCCATCTGTTAGTGCTAGCTAGCTAACCTCACTAGCTACCGGTGGAAAAATGTCCTTTGTAGCACATTGCACATTAACATTCTATTTCACTCTAAACTAGACTTTAAACGCAATTGCCTTTTCATCTATTTAACTCTTACTAGCTAGCGTTATTATATCTATGTTATTTGCTGTGGCTAGGTTTGCTATCTACATGAGCCAACATCTGTCTCTTCTCCAGTGTTATATTAGTCCTAACCTAATGTAGCAGGCGAAGAAAGACGTTTTCATCCCACTTTTCTCCATATAATTTCAGCGATATGATTAGCTGGAACAAGAGCTCTAAATAACTTTTCATTGGATCTCCAAACAGTCCATGAAGTTTCAACAATAAGATTATCTGACACAAATGGAAAGTTTTCAGATCTGATGAAAAGTTATACAGAGCTCTTGTGTCAGCGAATCATACTGGTGAAATCGGAAGAAGAAGGGTAGGACGAATCCTCATAACAACAATGATGACACATAGGAAGGGAGATGATCAACCCATGGCAAATCAACAGCAAAGAACATGGATAAGATAACATTAGTTAGATTGAGTTAAAAGATGTGTATTAAGATAAAATAACAATTGAATTTAATATAGTGTATGTGAAAGGGAATGTATTGTGTGATGTGCTGCAAAGTCAGCTTTACAATTTGGAATTCCTGCTGTAGCTAGCTAGCTAAACTTAGCTAGCACTAGCTCTACTTAGTAAGCTAGCTATGCATCGATGGGGGCACAGCGGGGCTGCTAGTGCTCATGTCATGGCCACACAGGTGAATGAATGGCTAGCTAGCTTTTGCATTTTTTATTTACATTTTAATTGAACCTTTATTTAACTAGGCAAGTCAGTTAAGAACACATTCTTATTTACAATGACGGCCTACTCCAGACAATGCTGGGCCAATTGCGCGCCGCGCTATTGGACTCCCAATCACAGCCAGATGTGATACAACCTGAATTCGAACCAGGTACTATAGTGACGGCTCTTGCTCTGAGATGCAGTGCCTTAGACCGCTGCGCCACTCAGGAGCCCATTTCTCTGCTCCCATTTGTGGTTTTGTGATATTCTCAACTCATCTTGTGGTTTTAAGCCCATTTATAACTGTTTTATAACACCTCAAATTAATGTCACTTTACTTAAGGTGTCTGTGCACACTATAACGGCATATGACATGGTTATGACGCCCATCATTCCTTTCAATGTAATAATGTGACACAGAGTTTGGTAAATGATATAACACCATGTAGCATGTAATAACATATGACATAGGTTGTCACACAGACTGTGTAATAGCAATTCTTATTAACAGTTGATATAAGATCATATGACAATAGGATGAACAGTCATCTATATCAACCAATTCTGTATACCTCTGGCCCTTCTTTGGACACTGTGTTAACTAACCTCCAGACGAGCTTCAATGCCATACAACTCTCCTTCCGTGGCCTCCAACTGCTCTTAAATACAAGTAAAACTAAACGCATGCTATTCAACCGATCGCTGCCTGCACCTGCCCGCCCGTCCAGCATCACTACTCTGGACGGTTCTGACTTAGAATATGTGGACAACTACAAATGCCTAGGTGTCTGGTTAGACTGTAAAGTCTTCTTCCAGACTCACATTAAACATCTCCAATCCAAAATTAAATCTAGAATCGGCTTCCTATTTCGCAACAAAGCATCCTTTACTCATGCTGCCAAACATACCCTTGTAAAACTGACCATCCTACCGATCCTCGACTTTGTCGATGTCATTTACAAAATAGCCTCCAACAATCTACTTAACAAATTGGATGCAGTCTATCAGTCTATCACAGTGCCATCCGTTTTGTCACCAAAGCCCCATATACTACCCACCACTGCGACCTGTACGCTCTCGTTGGCTGGCCCTCGCTTCATACTCGCCGCCAAACCCACTTGCTCCAGGTCATCTGCAAGTCTTTGCAAGGTAAAGCCCCGCCTTATCTCAGCTCACTGGTCACCATATCAGCACCCACCCGTAGCATGCACTCCAGCAGGTATATATCACTGGTCACCCCCAAAGCCAATTCTTCCTTTGGCCGCCTTTCCTTCCAGTTCTCTGAGGCAATGACTGGAACGAACTACAAAAATCACTGACGCTGGAAACTCATATCTCCCTCTCTAGCTTTAAGCACCAGCTGTCAGAGCAGCTCACAGATCACTGCACCTGTACATAGGTCCATCTGTAAATAGCCCATCCAACTACCTCATCCCCATACTGTATTTATTTATTTATCTTGCTCCTTTGCACCCCAGTATCTCTACTTGCACATTCGTCTTCTGCACAGCTACCATTCCAGTGTTTAATTGCTATATTGTAATTATTTCACCACCATGGCCTATTCATTGCCTTACCTCTCTTATCCTACCTCATTTGCACACACTGTATATAGACCTTTTCTACTGTATTATTGACTGTATGTTTGTTTATTCCATGTGTAACTCTGTGTTGTTGTATGTGTCGAACTGCTATGCTTTATCTTGGCCAGGTCGCAGTTGTAAATGAGAACTTGTTCTCAACTTGCCTACCTGGTTAAATAAAGGTGAAATAAAAAAGAAAATAAACAGGATGATAACTGCTTTTATAACATCATATACCATTACTCATAACTACTTTAAACTACTTATGACAGCTTATGACAAATGTTATTATATGTTATATAGCTGTTATAAATACTTTATAAATGAATGAATAAGGACCCCTACAGTAAAGTGTTACCCAAGTTCGCTAGAGGACTGGACCCAGTTGGTAATGTTGCAAGTTTGCTAGCAGGCTGGACCTAGTCAATACAATTGTTGCACGTTTGCTAGCGAAAGCTCAAGACAGACAGGAAGACAAGCGGAGTAGAGAGATTAATGCGTTGAAAGAACCTGAACCAACTGTCACTGGTATAAACCACGACAGAGAGGTGGGGGTGTTCGTTTAATTTGGAATTTTCCTATTTACCACTGTAGCAGTACAAAATTGCATTTTAAACAAATAGGAGAATGGTTAAATTAGAGCCCCCACAACATTTTTACTTTTGTTGCATTTAGGGGAGCTCATGTCTTATTTGAAGGGCTGAGCCCCCCCCCGGTCCCCCTGTAATTCGCAAACTGGTTACAGCAAAATCAAGTTACACTATAGGGCTTAGCTTCACATTTGGCATGGAGAGGAGAAAATGGGGAAAGTGGGAGATGGCTATTATAATATAATAATGTAACACAAGATAGTCACACATTATGACCAATTTACCCTAGACTTAATCAATTGAACAAAGTTGCTTTTAAGTGGCTTCTTGGCAAAAATAATTCTGGCAAAAAGAAATAAAAAATCTGATTTGGATCAGCAACAAAAAGTCTTGAGCATGTTTTGCATGCCTTCAGGAAATATCTTAGAAGTCTGAGGAAGTACCTCCCACTACAAGGCTCTGGTCGTGTTGAGAGGTTTGTGCCAAAGGATTAGGAATTAATTCAGTCATCAAAGCCCCTTTACCTTGTCATTAAAGGTGGGCTCCTCCTCTTTTGCTGCTGATGAAGGGACATCTGCATTCCCTTGTTCAGCCCCGCCTCCTTCATTACAATATGCCTAATGGAATACACCACAAAGTGCCAAGCCGTTTTATACTAGTTGGTACTGCTAATCAGCTTTTATTCTTCAAAAAAAAAAAGATTGAAAATGATTTTCAGGTATTCTGGAGAAAAAAACTATAACAAATACATGAAGAAAACTCAAATGTCGTAAGTCTACTTCAATCAGAACTGTAAATCCATTTTTATCATAGACCTGGGATTCAGAAAGGAACATTTCCCCTGAGAGGTTACAGCTACTCTGCCCAGCATTCTCTGTTTTTAGTTAATTTCATTCAATCTAGTGGTAAATGAGAGTATATATTCTCAAGGGTCACACTTAAGTAAATCAATCTCTCCAGTACATTAACTCAGATGATGCTAAGGCTATTTAAGTTTTTATTGGTCCATGGCAAGGGTCCTAGAAATGTACTATATTCACTTTACTAAATGCAACCCAACTCATCACAATATAAACCTTTTTCATTTGTTTGTGTGCCAGTTCACTTCTAGGTGGGATTTGAGCTGGTACAAAGTAAAGCTTTTCACCCAAAGAATCCCAGTTCCAACTATTCGACTGATAAAAAGAGTAATATGCATCATGACCAAAACAACCAAAACACATGCAGGGCCTTGACTTGACACACACAGTGCGAACTAGGCCTGGTCTAATAAGGATGTAGACAGCTGTCTAAGTTTTAAGTTGTGTACTAGTTCTGTGTGAATTAAGTCCTTCCTGTGTACCAGGGGCTTCTCTCGGTCAGTTCCCTCTTCCCTGTGCTGTTTGGATCTGTGAGAATGATAAAGCTAGACAGCCAACAGGTCTGTTATGAGTGGGAACAAAAACTCAGGGAGGGTTAGATTTTCTCATAGCTAATGTCAACCAGGGAGATAATACCTCGCCTCTACTGGGGCTCAGCGCAGGCATTATCTGCTCACCAAATATTTTGCGACTTCCTTTTTAGTCATGTGGAAGGAGTTTGTTTAGACCCCTCAGAAATGGCCCAGCCCTGACGCAGGACCTGTTTGGATTGGGCTGCTAAAATGTTTCAGGTAGGTGAACCAATGAACGAGCGGACAGGAATTTAGGCAAACTATATTATCAGGATATGAAATAAGCTGCTCTGTAAAATAGTTATCCCTCTCTACTTCCCCTGTCTGTCTTACTTGTGCATGGAGATATAAGCCAGATTTGAGCATTCCTGTGATAATACAGCGACGGGGATGAGCAGTAGACACAGTCACAGTCAACCTAGGTCTGGTTATTATGGTCTGGATAGAAGCGGAGCTGTCGCTACGGTGCGAGAGCTGTTTGGCTGGCAGAGATTAAATAATGATTCCTGTTAGAATGAATTAAGGGGGCTTTTGCAAAAGCTGCGGTGTGGCACACACCTCGGAAAGCAAAATTGCTATTTAAAATGATTACGAGGTCATTATACAGTGCAGGGAGCTAATGGCACCCATCTAAACAAGTCTATCACTTGGGCTCAAACACAGCGTCAACACACACACACACACACACACACACACACACACACACACACACACACACACACACACACACACACACACACACACACACACTTAGCTTTTAGATATGCATTAGTTTCAACCAACGTGTATTCGCTGTCCATAAATTGTGACACATTCATTTCAATGTCATCATTTTCACATCAAGAAAAATGTGACAAAATATTTTCCTGTGAAAGCCGGTCGTATTTGTCAAGTCCCTCAGCAGACAGACTAATTTCCCAATATTGAACTATGAATATTCCTATGGAACAAAAGGGAGGGGTGAGGGCATTGGATATTTTAATAAGGATAGTTTATCTTGAAGACAGCAAAAAATAGGAAGGGGTAGAGGGCTCTGTCTGTCTGCAGCTCCTGTTCCTCTCACAGGTGATGGAGGAGGCACAAAGACTGTTGCACCATAATGGCAGCCACTCTAGCTGTGCTTCTCTGAACAGATGGTGATGAGACTGTTGCTAGGATAAGGCCTGAAGAATTTAGTTTTTAATTCCACATTATTTGCCTCGCTGCCACGATTGGTTTCCTCGGGCAGAAAAATACAAAGACAGAGAAGGAAGAAAGCAAGGAAAGAGGGTCTGAGCTAGGTCAATGGAGGATTCTGGGTAAGATTGTCTGTTCAGCTGCTGAAGATCATCTGGGTTGTGTTCTAGTGGTTAGAGTGTTGGACTAGTAACCGAAAGGTTTCAAGTTTGAATCCCCAAGCTGACAAGGTACAAATCTGTCGTTCTGCCCCTGAACAGGCAGTTAACCCACTGTTCCTAGACCGTCATTGAAAATAAGAATTTGTTCTTAACTGACTTGCCTAGTTAAATAAAGGTAAAATAAAATAAATTATGGCACACCGTAGCAAAACTGAAACTACAAATCTGAGTCCTTATTGGACAAGGTTAGGCAGTACCTCCCAATTTCCAAACTTTTTCTCTCTACTAAACAGAGGCCTGGGTTTGGGAAGCAGAAACAGGAAGGACGATTTGGTTTGGCATCACAGCTAGGCAATTTGATGCCTGTGATAGCACTGTAGAAATAGTCAAATCCTCACTACTACAAGTCTGTTGCCATTTCCTAATTCAGAATAACATGTTCTCGAGGAAAAGTTAGCCTCATGTTACCGGGTTTAACAAAACAACCAGAGACCAGTTAAATAAAACACACACGCACGCACGTGCGCACACACACACATAGTGTGGCCCCATCGAAGCGAAGTGTTGGTGGTCTCACCAAATATTTAAGTGCTTTACTGAACTTTCAACATTTATTTTATCGCAGACATTGTTGTGTTGGATCATTTGTCAAATTATCCTGAATTTTTTTTATTTGAACTCGACCCTGGAATACTATCATCCAAAAGTAACAAAGAGAAACACCCATGGAGGCTCTTCAATGCCCGGCTCCTTGCAATTGCTGAGAACTAATAACTAAAAAGAGATCAGAATATTGTGAATTCACAGCATCCACTGCTAGTTGTCAAGCTTGGAAAACAAATGTGGCTTCTTTCTATCCTGTCACTAATCCTGTCACTAATCCATGTCTGACACAAGGATATATTTGAAAGTGCCAGGCATAGTTAAGCATACTCCTTATCTAGTTAAGCATACTCCTTATCTAGTTTAGCATACTCCTTATCTAGTTAAGCATACTCCTTGGCTAGTTTAGCATAGTCCTTGGCTAGTTAAGCATACTCCTTGGCTAGTTAGCATACTCCTTGGCTAGTAAAGCATACTCCTTGGCTAGTTAAGCATACTCCTTGGCTAGTTAAGCATACTCCTTGGCTAGTTTAGCATACTCCTTGGCTAGTTAAGCATACTCCTTGTCTATTTAAGCATACTCCTTGGCTAGTTAAGCATACTCCTTGGCTAGTTTAGCATACTCCTTGGCTAGTAAAGCATACTCCTTGGCTAGTTAAGCATACTCCTTGGCTAGTTAAGCATACTGGGGTGGCAGGTAACCTAGTGTATAGAGTGTTGGGCCAGTAACTGAAAGGTTGCTGGATTGAATCCCCGAGCTGCCAAGGTAAAAATCTGTCATTCTGCCCCTGAACAAGGCAGTTAACCCACTGTTCCCCGGTAGGCCGTCATTGTAAATAAGAATTTGTTCTAACTAACTTGCCTAGTTAAATAAATAAAAATTATATATATATTAAAAATGAACATATTAAACTCTGGGGCACAACAGAATTTGTGACAGCTGTGAAGACAGGAAGTTGTGCAGGCTACAGTAACAATGACATAAATGGGGAAGGTAGCTAGCGCACTAAGAAACTGCAACATGTAACTCTCTGGGAACAGGGTTGGAGAACCCTGTTCTACACAGTCCAAACACAGTGTTTTGTTTGACACTCATTTGAAAGTATTGGCACTGGGCTCTCGAGTGGCGCAGCGATCTAAGGCACTGCATCTCAGTGCTTGAGGCATCCCTACAGACACCCTGGTTTGTGTCCAGGCTGTATTTGGGAGTCCCATGGGGCGGCGCACAATTTTCCCAGTGTCGTCCGGGTTTGGCCGGTGTAGGCAGTCATTGTAAATAAGAATTAGTTCTTAAAATCAAAATTTTTCCCCCAATTTTGGGCTATTTTGAGCTACCTGTAGCTAAGGACAGCAGGGGTTCAAACTGTAGAACTCAGTTCCTACATTTGAATATAAAAATAGATTTTATCCAACAAAACTATGCTACATTTTATCTCTGGGACCATCAGGATGACAAATCAGAGCAAGATTACTGAATGTAAGTGCATTATTTACCTTCAGAGGTGAATGTATCAAACCAGTTGCCATGATAAAACAATAACATGGTATTTTTTCACAGTAATAGTTACGGTAAATTGGAAAGTGCAGTTAGAATAACAAGAATTTTAAACTTTCCGCCCATTTAAGCTATGTCTATGTTCTGGAAAGTTTGCTGTTACATACAGCGTAATTCTAGTCACATTAGCACACGTTAGAACAACCGTCCTGGTATAGAGACACCAATCCAGTAGATACCACAGCATTCTGCATCGATACGCCATCCCATTTGGTTTGCGCTTAGTGGCACTGTCGTTTGTTTGTCAACAGTACGATGACCCAACACACCTCCAGGCTGTGTAAGGGATATTTGACCAAGAAGGAGAGTGATGGAGTGATGCATCAGATGACTTGGCCTCCAAAATCCCCTGACCTCAACCCAATTGAGATGGTTTGGGATGAGTTGGGCCACAGAGTGAAGGAAAAACAGCCAACAAGTGCTCAGCATGTGGGAACTCCTTCAAGACTGTTGGAAAAGCATTCCAGGTGAAGCTGGTTGAGAGAATGCCAAGAGTGTGCAAAGCTGTCATCAAGGCAAAAGGTGGCCACTTTGAAGAGTCTTAAATATAAAATATATTTTGATTTGTTTAACACTTTTTTGCTTACTATATGATTCCATAAGTGTTATTTCATAATGTTGATGTCTTCTCTACTATTCAACAATGTAGAAAATAGTCAAAATAAAGAAAAGCCCTTGAATGAGTATGTGTGTCTGAACTTTTGACTGGTATGTATAAAAAAATATATGTTTGGTCTTACTGCTATTAGCTCATACAAACGCATTGAATAAAATATTCACTACATGGAACAGATAGTTTCCAAAAAATATCAAAAGGATTTTTGTTCTGAATTGTCTCTCCTATATCTGACAGACATAAAAAAAGATCAGGAAACATATACAGTATATCTTTTTTTAAGTGTATACATTTTGTCAACTGGTACCGGGAGACCTTCAGATGAGGTTTATGTGTGTGGCCAGTTGGCATCTTGGAGCAAAACAACCGACATGTAAATGTTTGTGAGAGTCTCACCTTTGCACAGATTAGTGTGTAGCCTAAACCGTTCGGACGCTAAAGACAAAAGTTGGCAGAGAAGAGTCTCCTGACACTTGGGGCGGTTGTAGAGAAAAACGGAGAACACCATCGTGTTCATGAGAGTCTCACGAGAGGAGATTCTAGTTTAAACTGACAGATTTTTATGGGGATTTTTTTATTATGCTAATTTGATATCCTCGCGGGGGCGTGGACATAGACCTTAGAGAACGTCTACCCATGTCCACATGCGCTGCACAACTGCAAATATGCTATTTTACAAGGATTTCTTAGTCATGCAACATCAGAAACAGTTCCACTATGTAAACAATTATTGGCCTCTGCTGCAACACTGTCTGTTCAGTATCTCACTCAGAGGATTTCTAACTTTCCCTCTATCCCTCCCTTCCCTCTCTCCCTCCCTTCCCACTCTCCCTCCTTTCCCTCTCTCCCTCCCTTCCCTCTCTCCCTCCTTTTCCTCGCTCCCTCCATTCCCTCCATTCTCTTCCCTCCTCTCTCTTTTCTGTTCCTCCCACAGTTTTAACTTTCCCACATACAAAATTGTTGGGCTTTCAGCACATACTGACGCTCTATCTCACTGTGTACAGGACCCTGTCGGCCTGTTTCCTCCTTTGCACTTTTTTTGTTTGTTCTACTGTAATCATTTGGCTGGCCCAGATCCGTGTGGGTGTGCTGGCAGCCATACAAAAAGAGGAGGGAAAAAAGCTACATGGGAACAGAGTTAAGGTTGAATATTTATTACAAGAAGCCATCTGGCGTCAGACTGTCTGTACAGGGGGCTCTCTTCTTATAATAGTTGCTCTTCTCCTCACGTTTTCTTTTTCCTTTATCTCTCTCTCTCTCTCTCTCTCTCTCTTCCCCCAGTGTCCCATTGCAAATATGCAGGCTCAGCCACATTGCTTGCATAGCCCTTATTATTATTGTATCATTATGTCATTAAAGGCCCTGACTTAATTTATGTGGAAAGAGAGCTACAATTTATCTTCCCCTAACTGGCTCTGGGTAGCTTTGGGAGGGATCTTCAGGCACTTTTCAGGGTCATTTGACACATCAATCTATAAGTTGATGAAAGTGTACAGATGTAGGATCTTATTTTGACCTATATTGTCACAGCAAAATAATCCTGCAGCAGCAGGATTTGAATGTTTAGTCCATACTGCTGCTTAATGTGTTAGTGTGGTTTTTCAGTGAATTTATGTAAATCACAAAGCTCATCTGCATTTCCTGCGGTGCAGAAAAATTCTAACAACAAAAGAATGATCAAATTAAGATCCTACATCTGTATCATAGTACTACTAAACATCAAGGTACTACACACCTGTATTGTAGCTACTGTATGTCTGTGTAGCAACCAAATCCTTTAGTGAATTTTCTGTATGTAAGGCAGATTGAGTGTGTGTGTGTGTGTGTGTGTGTGTGCGTCTGCAATGTGTGTACATTCAGACTTCCTGGTTGTGTAATCCCACTGGGAATTGGAGTAGGAACCAGCTGCATGTCACCCTCAAATCTCTATGGAATGTGTGGCATTCCCAAGTGAAAGAAACCCACACAGGAAGTCTAACATTTCTACCACTGAATTCTACCATTGATTACGGCATATATAGTCAATGGTAGAAACCACACACTTACATTGCTTCCTATTAACGTGTCTGGGTATCTCCATTAAACAAACTAACAGTAGTTTTCTTTGCTTAGCACCATACCATAGTTATTTAATTCAGACTTTCAACATACATCAAATGGGAAATATATAATTTTCAATTAGCCCAATTAATACTAACAAATATATTAACAATCAGGACAAAGCTTTAGTTTTATGAAATGGTATGATAAATCAATTGTATTACATAGTATGTAAGTAGTTGTTTATATACATAAACTCTTGTGATACATTCTTTTACCCAAAGTGCCTTGCTGGCACAGCTGTAGCCCTCTGGATGTAATCTATGATGATCTCATTGAAACTTTTTCATCATGGAATGTCAGGCATCTAAATACTCATGGAAAGGACATTTCTGGTGGGATGTGGACTGGGAGATATTCAGAGAAGACAAGGTGCAGCAGTGGGATTAATATCAGTTACTTAACAATTGATGTGTTACACAACGGAGGTGTTTACTTACATGTGCCGGTATCTGCTGGTTTAATATACTTTAAAACACTGCTATTATCTACACAGTGTGTATGAAACCAGTTTCACTGCTTAAGTTATGCATCTGTTTGTGCAACAGAGAAAGGCATTGTATTTGTTTATATTTCATTTATTGTATTCATTGGACATTTCTGTCATGTACCTTCTAAATGTACGAGAAGCTCATGTGGAAGGCAATAAGCTTACAGCAGGATTGAATAAACAAATGTGTGGGTAATGTTTATAAAACGCTTTTTCCGTTTGCAGGTACACAACATGCATCCCAATTACAGAGAAATAAAACAAAATGAAAATGTAATCTCCATACAGGAATATAAATGTGCAATTTTATGAGGAAAAAAAGTGCCAAAGAGGTAAGTACCTTGCCAGCTCCATGAAAAATGATACCAATTAAAGCTTAAATTGCTTGTTTTCTCATAACAATCATATTTTCATAACTCTGAAATCAAATAATTGTTGCCTTTATATTAAGCACAATAAAACAGAAAAAATATGGTGTTTGAGAAGAGATAGTGAGAGAGCTAGAGATAGAGAGGGAATGTTAGTTAGAGAGAGAGAGAGAGAGAGAGAGAGAGAGAGAGAGAGAGGGAATGTTAGTTAGAGAGAGAGCGAGAGAGAGAGGGAATGTTAGATGGAGCTAGAGATGGAGATAGAGAGGGAATGTTAGTTAGATAGAGAGAGAGGGAATGTTAGTTAGATAGAGCTAGAGATAGAGAGGGAATGTTAGTTAGACAGAGAGAGAGCGAGAGAAAGAGACAGACATAGAGAACAGTCTCTGAATATTTTAACTACATTTCAGAAGGCAGTTTCAGGAAAACAAAGAGGGAAGAGGAGAACATGTGGAAAAGTGTGATGCATATATGTAAAAGTTCTTAAAGAAGACTCCACAGAAATATTGCGTCATTTATCTTTTGAGACTGCTGGAAACGTGCATATGATTTCTTTTTTGATTAAATGCCAAAAGCAGCACACTGGGCTCTTACAGATTAACAAATGTATTTATTTCAAAGACAGAGAGACACAGAGGCAGGCAGAAAGAGAAAGAGAAAGAGAAAGAGAAAGAGAAAGAGAGAGAGAGAGAGAGAGAGAGAGAGAGAGAGAAGAGAATGCTTTGCTGCAGTTTAGTGCCAGAAAGTAATTTTAACAGAAGGTACACAACCAATTAATGCATCAACTTTTTGCTGTTATGTCCCTTCTTCTGTCCTGAAGTTTCTCCAGTAACTGCAATCTGACTCTGTCCAATGCTTCTGCCACTCAGTTCCATCAATGGCTAGAAGCCTAGGATTGAAGTACGGCACCAAGACTTCATTGCACAGTACAAAGGACCACATTGATAGGTTTCAATACCTTTCAGCCCATTTATGCGTTCACATTTTGTCAAACGTATTACATCTGCATACATTTTATTATTGTCTGAATCAAATCAAACTGAAGAAGGACAAATCAATGTCCATAATTGCCTGGGCCGATAAGCTGTCATCTGTACCTATCAAACTGAAATCTGATATTAAGGGAATCTTAATATCAGGGGGGAGACAAGGCGGTCTTCCAGCACATACACATTAATTCATGCACCTCTAAGAACAAACACAAGCAATTATATTAAAATAGGTTGTTAACTGTGTATGCAACTTTGTCTCATGTTGCGATGCACACGATAGGCCCAGCAATTAGTGATGTCATTTTGTGTAGATATTGTTCACTGTAATAAGCATCATTTATATTTATTCATACTTTATAATGTATCACTTATACATACACAAAGTAGACTGCAAAATGCTACATTGTATTAGGATGCTTCCTTTACTAGCCAGTTTGCTAGGGTATATGATTTATACTGTAGGTTTACGTGAGTTGTGAAGTCATCTAATGTAAATGTAGGTTAAATATCGAGTTCATTTATTTATGGGTTCCTTTCCTAAGGCCTAGAGGTTAAGTAAGTCTACTCTTGTGTCTATTCTTTAAAACCAAATGAACACAGAGCTCTCAGGAGTTTGGATTAATTGCAAATAAAGAGGTTATTCTCCGAAGAGATGTGACTCAATTCCAGGTTTGGATGGGTTACTTTGTAAATGTAATCTGTTACAGTTACTAGTTACCTGTCCAAAATTGTAATCAGTAACGTAACTTTTGGATTACCCAAACTCAGTAAAGTAATCTGATTATTTTCCATTACTTTTGGGCATAAGAAGAACACAAAAAGAATCCACCCAACACATTTGGTGTGTCATCTTAGTGGTCTCTGACTTCTGGTCAGACTCACTCAGGTGGAACATACTTAAAACGTGCACCTTTTTCCAAAGCTGAATTGAATGTCATTGAGAAAACAGAAAAGGTGTTACATGATTCCATAAATCAGTTACTCCCCAACCCTGCTCAATTCCCACTCCTTCATTCTCTCCTCATAGAAGGAAAGTACAACCTGGAATCATACAGCTGACATTTGAACCGTTGGCTCAGTTCTAGAACAGTTCACCTACTGCAGTTTCCTGGTGGAAATAAAAGGGACAAAGATATTTAAGTCATTTTACCATTCTCTTATAGATACTTAACATGCATAGGAGCTCCATGCTGTTATTCAGTCCATTCGATCTCCATCGCTATGCTAGTAACTCCAAAATGACATAATTAACAATATTCATTACATTATGTTTACAGTGCTGCATACAGTACATACTGTACTCGAGACACCCAAATTTGAGTCACCTCCTGAACCTGATATAGATATATCTCAGAATGATTTTACCTCGTAAAATTGTTTTAATGGCAGCGTCGCTTCCACCATTCACTTTTGGAACAACATCCTTTTGGGAAATATGAAATGGCCAAAAAACAAAGCAGAAACAAACTCTTGATCCATCTTCACACTCCTGAACTGTGACGATGAGTGGTTCTAATAACGTCACTTATGTCATACACTCTAACGATCTGTGTCACCATTAACTGGCTCTTCTTGTTTGTTGCGCATGTTTCTAACTAAGGCCAAGTCTATAGAAGTGCCCAGAAACGCACTACGATATGGTTTTGTCCCAAATGGCACCCTATTCCCAACAAACTTCACTACTTTTTAACAGAGACTTATGGGCCCTGATTAAAAGGAGTGCACTAAAAACAGAATAGGGTGCCATTTGGGATGCATCCCTATTCTAAATGATTTACAGAGCCAGTGTTAGGCCTTCCCTGACCCAGCCATTTGATCTTCAGCAGGGTTACACTCGGCTTGGCTCTGTTCACTGGGAGATCCACCCACCCCTAATTGTCAATGTAATTTTGCAAGCATCTTGATTCTTTACCACTGGAAAAGGAGAGGATTTCATAGAGTGGCTGCGCCCCAAATGGCATCCTATTCCCTGTACAGTGCACTACATTTTACCAGAGCCCGATGGGCTCTCGTCAAAAGTAGAGCACTATAAAGGCAAAAATGAATGCCATGTGCTGAGAGAGTGCCCAACCACAGTGGAGTATTGAGGTGGCGCCATTAAGCCTGGGGCCACAACTGTACTCTGAGCTGCCAAAATAACATTATTTAAGCGTTAGAATTTAAGAGAACACTCCCCTCTCTCTCTCTTTCGCTCTCTCTCTCACTCAACCACTTAAGGATAATTGCTTAATGTCACCAATTGATAAAGATGAGGAGATCCCAAACTTTCTGTGTGAGAACGTATCTTTTTAAAATGTAATTTTGCACAAGGAATTACTTTTCTATCGCTTTCATCTCTTATAAGGAACCACAGTTGGAAATCGTTCTGTTCTTTTTAACTGCTTGCTCTTCTGGAAAATGCCATGCCTAATATGTTTCAGCTTTAACTTGTCGGTGCTCTCTCTCTCTCTCTCTCTCTCTCTCTCTCTCTCTCTCTCTCTCTCTCTCTCTCTCTCTCTCTCTCTCTCTCTCTCTCTCTCTCCTCTCTCTCTCTCTCTCTCTCTCTCTCTCTCTCTCTCTCTCCACGAGCACATTCTATTTACGTTTCTGTCACACAACTGGTCAACAGGAATAAAACCTAAGAAAATGCCTTACATACGGTACAATGTAAATGTAAACAAACACTGTATAGCCTCAAAATATGGTTAACCTCTTATGGCTAGGGGGCAGTATTTTCACGGCTGGATAAAAAACGTACCCGATTTAATCTGATTACTAATCCTACCCAGTAACTAGAATATGCATATACTTATTATATATGGATAGAAAACACCCTAAAGTTTCTAAAACTGTTTGAATGGTGTCTGTGAGTATAACAGAACTCAAATGGCAGGTCAAAACCTGAGAGATTCCTTTACAGGAAGTGGCCTGTCTGACCATTTCTGGAACTTCTTTGCCATCTCTATCTTTTACAAAGGATCTCTGCTCTAACGTGACACTTCCTACGTCGTCCATGGGCGCTCAGAGCCCGGGAAAAACCTGAATGTCGTCATCCCAGCCCCAGGCTGAAACACATTATCGCCTTTCTCAAGTGGCCGATCAAGGGACTGTGGGCTTAGGCGCGTGACCTGGCCGCCCCCGTCTTTGTGATTTTTTCCTCTGTTTGCCGAAAAGGAGATTCCCGGTCGGAATATTATCGCTTTTCTACGAGAAAAATGGCATAAAAATTGATTTTAAACAGCGGTTGACATGCTTCGAAGTACGGTAATAGAATATTTAGAATTTTTTTGTCACGAATTGCGCTATGCGCGCGACCCTTATTTACCATTTCGGATAGTGTCTGGGACGCACGAACCAAACGCCGCTATTCGGATATAACGATGGATTATTTTGGACCAAACCAACATTTGTTATTGAAGTGGCAGTCCTGGGAGTGCATTCTGACGAAGACAACAAAAGGTAATCAAACTTTTATAATAGTAAATCTGATATTGGTGAGTGCTAAACTTGCCGGGTGTCTAAATAGCTAGCCCGTGATGGCTGGGCTATGTACTTAGAATATTGCAAAATGTGGACATATCGAGTGCATAGAGGAGTTCTGTATCTATAATTCTTAAAATAATTGTTATGCTTTTTGTGAACGTTTATCGTGAGTAATTTAATAAATTGTTAGCAAATTCCTCCGGAGGTTTAGTTCTAGTTCTGAACGTCACATGCTAATGTAAAAAGCAGTTTTTTGATATAAATATGAACTTGATTGAACAAAACATGCATGTATTGTATAACATAATGTCCTAGGTGTGTCATCTGATGAAGATCATCAAAGGTTAGTGCAGCATTTAGCTGTCTTCTGGGTTTTTGTGACATTATATGCTAGCTTGAAAAATGGGTGTCTGATTATTTCTGGCTTGGTACTCTGCTGACATAATCTAATGTTTTGCTTTCGCTGTAAAGCCTTTTTGAAATCGGACAGTGTGGTTAGATAAAGGAGAGTCTTGTCTTTAAAATGCTGTGAAATAGTCATATGTTTGAAAAATTGAAGTTTTTGTATTTTTGAGGAATTTGTAATTCGCGCCACGCCTATCATTGGATATTGGAGCAGGTGTTCCGCTAGCGGAAGGTCTAGATTTAAAACTATAATTTTGATTTCATGGATGGTCAGTCCTTGCCTCTGCCTATGCATTTGAGAGGGGTTACATTTCTCCAGGCCCAGTTTTTTTACCAAAACTGAGGTGGGTTGATTGCTTTGTTATTGTTTCAGTTAAGGATTCTAGCTTTAACAGTTTGCCAAAGATGTTTGATTTCTGCATATGGCTCACACCACAGGAACCACAGAACTTACAGAACATGACACAGAGAGAGAGAGAGAGAGAGAGAGAGAGAGAGAGAGAGAATATTTGGAACCAAGGACTAACCAGCCCAAATTCACAAAAATGGAGAAAAATTTGACCCCAATAACGACCATGGAATCTGCGTCAACAGCAACCTTGGGAAAATCCTCTTCATTATTATTAACAGCAGACTCGTACATTTCCTCAGTGAAAACATTGTACTGAGCAAATGTCAAATTGGCTTTTTACCAAATTACCATATGACAGACCATGTATTCACCCTGCACACCCTAATTGACAAACAAACAAACTAAAACAAAGGCAAAGTCTTCTCACGCTTTGTTGATTTCAAAAAAGCTTTTGACTCAATTTGGCATGAGGGTCTGCTATACAAATTGATGTAAAGTGGTGTGGGGGAAAAAAACATTATAAAATCCAAATTGGCAAAAAACACACATTTCTTTCCACAGGGTCGTGGGGTGAGACAAGGATCCAGCTTAAGCTCCACCCTCTTCAACATCTATATCAACAAATTGGCGAGGGCACTAGAACAGTCTGCAGCACCCGGCCTCACCCTACTAAAATCTGAAGTCAAATGTCTACTGTTAGCTGATGATCTGGTGCTTCTGTTCTCAACGAAGGAGGGCCTACAGCAGCACCTAGATCCAATGGTGTAAAGTACTTAAGTAAAAATACTTTAAAGTACTACTTAAGTTGTTGTTTTAGGTATCTGTACTTTACTATTTATATTTATACTTTTACTTCACTACATTCCATAAGAAAATGACTTGTACTTTTTACCCCATACATTTTCCTTGACACACAAAAGTACTTGTTACATTTTGAATGCTTAGTACGACGATTCACACACTTATCAACAGAACATCCCTGGTCATCCTACTGCCTCTGATCTGGCTTACTCACTAAACATACATGCTTTGTTTATAAATTATGTCTGAATGTTGGAGTGTGCCTCTGGCTATCTGTAAATGTAATAAATAAATGGGCCCGTCTGGTTTGCTTAAGATAAGGAATTAGAAATTATTTATATTTTACTTTTGATATTTAAGTATATTTCAGTAATTACATTTACTTTTGATACTTAGGTATATTTTAAACCAAATACTTTTAGACTTTTACTCAAGTAAAAATTTACTGTATTACGTTTACTTGAGTCATTTTCTATTACATTGACTTCTATTACTCAAGTATGACAATTGGGTACTTTTTCCACCACTGCCTAGATCTTCTGCACAGATTCTGTCAGACCTGGGCCCTGACAGTAAATCTCAGTAAGACAAAAATAATGATGTTCCAAAAAAGGTCCAGTTGCCAGGACCACAAATACAAATTCCATCTAGGCACCGTTGCCCTAGAGCACACAAAAAACTATACATACCTCGGCCTAAACAAAAGTGCCACAGGTCATTTTCACAAAGCTGTGAACGAGCTGGGAGACAAGGCAAGAAGGGCTTTCTATGCCAACAAAAGGAACATAAAATTCGACATACCAATTAGGATCTGGCTAAAAATGCTTGAATCAGTTATCTTTTTCAGGATTGGTTAGTCCCCTACGGGATGGTTGAGCTAACGCCAAATTTTTCCCTCAGATTACACAGATCCACAAAGATTTAAAAAACAAATCCAATTTTGATAAACTCCCATATCTATTGGGTGAAATACCACAGTGTGCCATCACAGCAGCACGATTTGTGACCTGTTGCCACAAGAAAAGGGTAACCAGTGAATAACAAACACCGTTGTAAATACAACCCATATTTATATTTATTTATTTTCCTTTTTGTACTTTAGCAATTTTTCCACATAATATGACATTTGTAATGTCTTTATTCATTTGGAACTTTTGTGAGTGTAATGTTTACTGTTCATTTTTATTGTTTATTTCACTTTTGTTTATTATCTAGTTCACTTGCTTTGGCAATGTTAATGTTTCCCATGCCAATAAAGCTCTTAAATTGAATTGAAATTGAATTGAGAGAGAAAGAAAGAAAGAACATTTGAGATGAGGAGAAAGGGGGGTCACAACAACCTGAAACACTTGGGCCAAGTTGGGTGGCAATTTTCTTTGTAGACTTTCTGAGTGGGTGAGAGAAAAAGGAAACACAACTAAACATTTCCACTCTGGCCAGTCTCTCCCCAACACTGTGGCACATGCTGAGATAAACAATAAACAAGGATGAAGACAGGGTCATGGTGACCACACGTGGTGGAGCGATCAAGGTTGTCCCAATCAGGTCTAGTTGGGACGGTCGGGAATCCATTCCTTTCCGAATGCAACCTACAGAGAGACTGCTTTTTCAGCTGGGTTCCACATGTCCAAAAATGTCCAGAAATACACAGCCCCATACTGACCACTCTGATAACAGAGACTCACATGATCCCATGCTGGGGGTCTCATCCCAGGACACATGCATCCCTCTTTTTTTGTATAAAGGTTGTTTTATGTAGGTTACATTACATACACTGTTTTTGGATGGATTGATAAAAGTGTAAAACATCCCTACATGAGTTACTGTTTTACAATAGTGAAGAAAGGATATATGGCAAGGCCTCGATGGAGAATGGTCTCAGGCTAGTTGTACCGCTGAATTAAAAGCCAGTGGGAGTGAGCCTATGAGGAAACCAAGATCAGCCAAGGTTAGCCAGGAGACTAAATATAGTTGAATTTAATGAGACTTAATGAGAAAAGGATGTTCCCCCAAAGTGAATGCGAGGCATTCATTCATTACAAGGAAGTTTCGTGTTCGTAACAGTTTTCTCATGTGAAAGTTTTAATAAACTGCCTTGGGCAGAGAAGGTAGAACCCGTTTAACCTGCAGATTCAATACACTTTGTGTTAAGAATCTGGCAATATGTCCAAAAAAGGGAAAGTGTCCAAAAAAAGCTTCCCTTTGATTGTATTTACTTCCATCCTTTTTAGGAGGTGCTATTTGGATTTTCAGTGATATGGATTTTCAGCAGACTATTTCCATTTTCTCCTGCTAAAGCACAGAGGGATTGATTCAAGATGTCCTATCAATTCCTAGATGTTTTATTTTATTAAAAAACGAATTGTAATACACAATGAAAGATGAAAAGGAAATGCAATCTGGGGAGATATAAAGGAGTGTGACTGACAGATCTGACTGACAAGAGAGAGGCTTGTTGTGTTGTTCGTTATCTGGTGGTTGAGAATACAGGCAGGAGCCATGTCTAAGCGGCTCCGCGATCTATCCAAATCCACTGTTATTACCTCCTTGCCACATCCTTAAGTGGCGGGAAATGTTCAAACATTACTTCACATTTCACACAAACCGCTTCTTTTTTTCCCTTGCAACTTCCAATTTGTTTTTTCACGGTTTGGGTATACAGCATTAACATGTCACTCCATTGGCCGAGGCCCTCTTTAAGGAGACAGGAAGTGAATAACCTTTAAGAACTGCAATGGCATCGATAATGAACTACGCTTTCCTAACAGCCTGTCACCAGTCTGTCACCAGTCTGTCACCAGGTTTAACAATCATCAGCTCCTCTGGAACGATGTGGAAGGACGGAAGGAAGAAAGGAGGAGGGATGAGGGGAAAAGGGCCCTTCAAACCAGAGGTGCGAGGTGGAATCTGTGGCTCTTAACACATTTCATCAGATTCATTCAATTTGGGAAATATTCAACCAGAAAATGAAATGATTAGCAGGTTGGGTAGATTGAGAGGAAAAGGTGGTAGCGGTAGTTGTGTCGTGGCGTATCGCCTATTGGGACGACGTGTCGAAACACCATATATCCATCTGATTTAAATGATGTAGCGCTTAGATTCGTTGTAAAGGGAGAATATGAACCTAGCAACTATCTGAGGTCACACAGCAAAGAGAGAGTGCTACAGTAGTGGTGTCGATAAAAGGCAAGAATGACAGGAAGTGGAGTTCTTATGCTGAATGTTACAAACTAGATTTTACTCAGAAAGTGAAATTATCCCTAAAAGTATACATATGTGACAGTCTGCTGGGACCACCCATATGAAAATGTATACATGCACTATTGTTGGTTGCTTTGGATACAAGTGTCTGCCAAATGCCAGAAATACTCTGTGTCACCGTAAAAGGTCTCAGTCTCACTGCTAAATAGGCTTAACTTCCAGTTTATTATTGATAGATCAAAGTTGCGTGAGAACAATTGCCAATAGGCAAGCTGTGTGTGACCTGTGTCCCTGTGTGAATTTCTTTCTTTAGTGCATTCTGTTGCGAAATGTCAAAGAATGTATGACCATCGTCCTCCCAGGAGTGACAAATACATGTTGTTGTTAAGAACAAACATCTGGTCTCCCCTTCTTGAGAAAATGGTTAAAGGGTTTCTCAGTTCCATTTTTTCCACGTTGTTTAAAACCCAGGCTGCAGAGCACTGTTTCAAACTCTGCCCCACTTACTTGAACCCTCTCTTCAGAGGAGTACATTCGGTAAACGTGTGCTAGGGAAATATTTGCTTTGAATCATCAGAAGACATTATTTTATTTAAAGAGCCCTTTTGATGGAGGGCTACACTCGTCTCATGCTACAGCTGTGATATGGTTCAGTTGGCAGAGAAATCATTCAAATAGTGAAGTAGCATTACCGGTGTGTTAAGAGTGTGTGTGTGTGTGTGTGTGTGTGTGTGTGTGTGTGTGTGTGTGTGTGTGTGTGTGTGTGTGTGTGATGCGTGTGTGTGCGCCCATAGAAGTGTGTTTGCATGTGTGTGTTGTTTGTGTGTGTGTGTGTGTGTGTGTGTGTGTGTGTGTGTGTGCACGCGCGCACAACTGTGCTCACCAGCATGCGTCCGTCTACGTCAGTAAGTTGAGCTGTGTAGACTGTGTATCTGTGTGTGTGTGTGTGTGTGCGCGCGCGCTCACCCGCATGCGTCTGTGCCCGTGTTTGTGTGTCAGTGTGCATTCAATAGATGTGTTACACCATACGGCTGTTAGAGAAGAAGACAGCCACACTGATCGCTCGTCAAAACGCTTCTGGCTGCAGGTACAGCATGTAAAAGGTCTTTGCTTTGAGAGTACCTGTCAGCTCCGCGCAGCACACAACATCAAGAGCCTTGCTTTCTGTCACTCCGCTCTCTATCCCTCTCTTCTTCACAGAGGAATCCAAAAGATCCAGATATTATGCCATCTGTAAAGGCAACATCAAATGAAAACATATCTCACAAAAGCAAAAGCGGTTAAGATTGGCACTTCAAACAGGAACAGGAAAAATACTATTAAAAAGGCCTACCAACCTGCTCCATGGAATCAACAAATATGCATTCAAACTGTACAAGAGGGGTTGAATAAATGCATTCTACAGACGATAATGGTATAGGAAACCTACAAAATAATTGCAAGAACCCCCTCTGCAGTTTAGAAAATGCTGTCATAATGCTGTGCTGATAAACATTTACATTAGCTCAATATGAAATGACAAATTATCACTTCTTTTAATTCATATTATTTCATAGCATACCTTATTGGAAATGAGTTACCATTGCTCTTTCTTAGAAGACAAACGTGGTGGGTAAGCTTATCATTCTTCCCAGCCCAGAATCAGCTATCAACAGCATCTTGCCATTGTATTTCAATACCTTGAGAATGTAAAAAATGAGGTAATAGTAGTTTTAATTGCAAAGTTAATTAGAACCATTCGAAAAAACATAAAATTTACAACTGCTACTAATCAAACTTATTTGCATTTCATTTGGCTATTTTATTGCATTAAATGTGTATTTTGACATATTATGGAGGAATTTCGAAGCCTGGGACAGGATACAGAGGGGTAGAAGGTAAGCTACAGTACATTTACTGTATGAACTGCAGAGTGTATGTTGGATCACTCCATAGTGCTTGAATCTAATCTTGATTAATGAACCGTCTAGTGAGGTGACACTGACAGATATGTTAGTAGGTTCTCTCCAAAGCACATTGCAGTATATTATTTCAGTTGAGCGTTCTCTGTCTGTCGGAGTAATGTTATTAGACGGACTATACTGAAAGACCTTTGTCAAATTCATGGAAAAGTATCAACTCTAAAAATTGCTTAGCAAATACAGACAGATCTACAGTAGCTCTGCTTGATGTGTGCTGGGCCTTGGTTATGAACCTACAATAACAAAAGCAATCGAGGCAGAGAATAGAGAATAGTTTTTCTTTCATTTCTTCCTACATTATTTGGGGAGCATTAACCAACTGCTCCACGTTTGCCGGGACAAAGGAACGGAACAAAAAAAAAACAAGCATGAAAACATTAGTGTCTCTGACGTGTTAATGTTTTCAGAGCCGCTGACTGTAACATGCAAAGAGTTGCTAGATAGATAATAATTACAACAATAATACAGACTGACCTCGCAGGCTACGCTGCCCTCCGGCTCTGACTAGTCTAATACACACTGGTGTCTCTGTAACTACACCCACCGAGGTGACATCTACTGTACAGTCTACAAGCTGGAAAAACACACACAGAGACACACACACACACACACACACACACACACACACACACACACACACACACACACACACACACACACCACACACACACACACACACACACACACACACACACACACATCTGCATCTCCAAGCTGAATAAATAAATAAGGGCCGCGATTGGGACATCGCCTTACATCAAGGAAGGGAGGAGAGAAAAGTGGTTGCTCCTAAAGACAATCAGTGAAAGTGGCCCTGGACAAATATAGAACAGAACTGGCCTGCCCACTGTCGTCTGCCCACTGCTATCGGCCTATGAGATCAGTACATACCCACAGACATGAGTAAGGTGGCAGAAACGGTCACAGTGTCGGAGAACAATACACTGACCGGTTAGGATCGTGCTGGCCTGGCCTTTTCATGGTCACTCAGGCACGATGGGAGATATACCAACATGATCCCCAACGTTCTCTGATTGCATGTCACAAACACACAATAGGATTCCAGGGAAAAGGAGGACCTGAGAGGACAGATGAATTTACATCATGAGATGTTTAGGTGATTTGACCTTGAGGGGGGTTCTGGACTTGGATCATTTGAATACAGTTTAGATATGCCGGCTCCACTAAAGCCTTCTATGGAATGGGTAAAGTCATCTGTGTAAAGTCATTCCAAAATGTCTGCAACAAACACATTTGAATTTGGTTCAGTTGTAAAGAGAGGAAAATAGATCATAGTGTAAAGATAGAAGTCAGTGTACCACAAACATCAGGTGCTGCATAGCTACTGAGGTAGGAGAGAGCCGGGATGAAAGTAACACAGGGCGAAGGTAACACACACATTTTCTCAGATAAGACAGAAGCTAGAATAATATACTAAAGTCAGACCGTTCCTAATGCGGAGGACGACCTCTCTATAATAAAACAGCCCAGTCTGACCATGTTTCGCCGAGATGTAGAGTTCTGCTTAGGTTGAAAATATATGTCGTTTTCTTAATTAACGCATCTAGTGAATAAATGACAGCATAGGTTTCAAGTATTATGTGAGCTAGTCTTGGGTGTTAACTTGGGAGAAGTTTCAGGAGAGACTGGTGGGATGAAAGTAACACAAATTTAACCCACGAGAGTCTAAACCCTGTCTAAGCCTGGGGAAGAGGGGGGAGGGTTCTAAGCTAACATATGGAATTGTTTTAAGATGGTCATACCAAGGATCATTTAGCTATTTTATTTAGAATTTTAAGACACCTTAAGTTAAGGTATCAAAAAAATATATTAAAAAAAGTATTGGATGAAACATTTAATATGGCATTACAATAACAGATTCCACACAATACACCATAAAATAAAAATATATATCTCATTTACATAGGTATTCAGACCCTTTACTCAATACTTTTTTGAAGCACCTTTGACAGAGATTACACCCTCGAGTCTCCTAGGGTATGACGCTACAAGTTTGGCACGCCTGTATTTGGGGAGTTTCTCCCATTCTTCTCCATAGATCCTCTCAAGCTCTGTCAGGCTGGATGGGGAGCGTTGCTGCACAGCTATTTTCAGGTCTCTCCAGAGATGTTTGATTGGGTTCAAGTCTGGGCTCTGGCTGGGCCACTCAAGGACATTCAGAGACTTGTACCGAAGCCACTCCTGCGTTCTCTTGGCTGTGTGTTTAGGGTTGTTGTCCTGTTGGAAGGTGAACCTTCGCCCCCTGTCTGAGGTCCTGAGCGTTCTGGAGCAGGTTTTCATCAAGGATCTCTCTGTTCTTTGCTCCGTTCATCTTTCCTTCAATCCTGACTAGTCTCCCAGTCCCTGCTGCTGAAAAACATCCCCACAGCATGATGCTGCCACCACCATGCTTCACAGCAGAGATGGTACCAGGTTTCCTCTAGACGTGACACTTGGCATTTAGGGCAAACAGTTCAATCTTGGTTTCATCAGACCAGAGACTCTGGTTTCTCATAGTCTGAGAGTCTTTAGGCAAACTCCAAGCGGGCTGTCATGTGCCTTTTACTGAGGAGTGGCTTCCGTCTGGCCATTCTATCATAAAGGCCTGATTGGTGGAGTACTGCAGAGATGGTTGACCTTCTGGAAGTTTCTCCCATTTCCACAGAGGAACTCTTTAGCTCTATCAGAGTGACCATCATGGTCTTGGTCACCTCCCTGACCAAGGCCCTTATCCCCTGATTGCTCAGTTTGGCCAGGATGGCAACTCTAGAAGGCCAGCATCAAGGAGTTCCTCTGTCCAGTGTCTGTGTTCTTCTGCACATCTTAATCTTTTCTTTTTATTGGCCAGTCTGAGATATGGCTTTTTCTTTGCAACTTTACCTAGAAGGCCAACATCCCGGAGTCGCCTCTTCACTGTTGATGTTGAGACTGGTGTTTTGCGGGTACTATTTAATGAAGCTGCCTGTTGAGGACTTGTGAGACGTCTGTTTCTCAAACTAGACACTCTAATGTACTTGTCCTCTTGCTCAGTTGTGGAGTAGTACACAGAGTTGTACGAGCTCTTCAGTTTCTTGGCAATTTCTCGCACAGAATAGCTTTCATTTCTCAGAACAAGAATAGACTGACGAGTTTCAAAAGAAAGGGCTATGTTTCTGGCCATTTTGAGCCTGTAATCAAACCCACAAATGCTGATGCTCCAGACACTCAACTAGTCTAAAGAAGGCCAGTTTTATTGCTTCTTTAATCAGAACGACAGTTTTCAGCTGTGCTAACATAATTGCAAAAGGGTTTTCTAATGATCAATTAGCCTTTTAAAATGCTAAACTTGGATTAGCTAACACAACGTGCCATTGGAACACGGGAGTGATGGTTGGTGATAATGGGCCTCTGTACACCTATGTAGATACTCCATTAATTGATCAATTTTATGTTATTTAAATGGGCAAAAAAATGTGCTTTTCTTTCAAAAACAAGGACATTTCTAAGTGATCCCAAACTTTTGAAAGGTAGTGTATATATTTTTTGTAACCTTTATTTAACTAGGCAAGTCAGTTAAGAACAAATTATTATTTACAACGACAGCCTACACCGGCCAAACCTGGACGAATCTGAGCCAATTGTGCACCACCCTATGGGACTCCGAATCACAGCCGGATGTGATACAGCCTGGATTCAAACCAGAGTGTCTGTAGTGACACCTCAAGCAGTGCCTTAGACCACTGCGCCACTCGGGAGCCCTTAGTACCCTTCCCCAGATCTGTGCCTCGACACAATCCTGTCTTGGAGCTCTACAGACAATTCCTTCGACCTCATGGCTTAGTTTTTGCTCTGACATGCAGTGTCAACTGTGGGACCTTAAATAGACAGGTTTGTGCCTTTCCAAATCATGTCCAATCAATTGAATTTACCACAGGTGGACTCCAATCAAGTTGTAGAAACATCTCAAGGATGATCAATGGAAACAGGATGCACCTGATCTCAATTTCAAGCTCATAGCAAAGGGTCTGAATACTTATGTAAATAAGGTATTTCTGTTTTATATATATATATATATATATATATATATATATATATACATACATACATTTTCAAACATTTCTAAAAACCTGTTTTTTCTTTGACATTATGGGGTATTGTATGTAGATTTGATGAGTAACATTTTGTATTTAATTCATTTTAGAATAAGGCTGTAACGTAACCAAATGTGGAAAATGTTAAGGCATTGTATTTATCCCTATATTTTAGGCACTAAACTATCTTCATATATGTCAGGGATTTCTTCGTCGGAGGACGATATGGCGAAATCATCATCGGAAAATGAGGACCAATATGCAGCAGAGTTGAGATGGTTCATTTTGAACTTTTAATAAATTCCAAAACGAACATACAAAATAACAAAAACGAACGCACGATACACTGACAGTCCTGTTAGGTTTACACACACTAAACACGGAACAATCTCCCACAAATACACAAACAAACACACCCAACTAATATAGGACTTCCAATCAAAGGCAACACCACACAGCTGCCTTCAATTGGAAGTCCACCCCAATTAACTCAACATAGAAACAGATCAACCAGACTACACATAGAAATACATCAACATAGACCATAACTCAAAACCCGGAAATAATACATCAAACGCCCTCCTAACTAACACACCACCCTGAACCACATAAAACAAATACCCTCTGCCACGTCCTGACCAAACTAAAATGACAATTAACCCTTATACTGGCCAGGACGTGACAATATATACTTACATCATTTAAACAAAATGGTACCGGGACCTTCATGTTCATGGGTCTCAGCTTTCAATATAGTGTCATATAGTTTCATATAACATAATATAATATAATAATATAATATAATATCATAATAGGTTGTAGGCCAAACCGTTCGGACGCTACAGACGTTTTTGTGAGAAGATTGATTTTCGGGATATCTCATGGTCTGACAAACACTGCTCTAACTCTGCCACATTTTCACCGCAGATGCGGAAGGGCGATATTGGCGGATGTGGTGATTGAGACGCAGCCCATGCAACAACAAAAAACATATCTCTAGCTTAAACTGATGAATTTTGATGGGAATTGTTGTATTATGCTAATTAGATATCCTCGGGGGCGCGACCATTGTAGGCCAAGGGTTAACTGATGACCTGGAATAAAATAAAATAAAATGTAAACATAGGCCATTGTCTCCTCTAGTTCATATTGCTTTTATAATGTTAGCAAAATACGAGACTGAATCTTTGAAAATTATATATGATCATTAAAATTATGCATTAATCAATTGACTTGATTGATCAGCTTGTCACATAAGCTTTTATCAAGAGGTTAGTGGTTAAAAATAAATATCTTCATGATTCTGGGGGTCAATAACCTTGTATCAAGCCATAGAATTGTAATAAGCATGATGAGTTTGCCTTTTGTGAAGAGAATAAAGACATTTATTCTATCAAGACACGAGGAGCGCACATGACAAGGACAACTGGAGCGAACATGATTGGTAAGGGCTAAGCATGAAGTCATTGAAAATTGTGAAAAACATCTCCTACTGCATTCCCGTTAAAGTGAGATGAGAAAGGTATGGTTCATGTAGCTATTATGTGATCCATTTTAGTGAGATTAATATTGTAAGGCAAAATATTGTGGTTGCGCAACATTGCAATGTTGACGCATGGATCATTTTTATACACTTAGAACCTATTACATTATTTATTCAAATCAACATAAACATGACATGATGGCTGATGGTACATTTGTTGAAAGTAACGAGCATTACAAAACAGAAACATGGAGATAAGACAGACATTGTGCACTTTTCGCCAGCTGTTACTTCTGTCCCTAAGCCTACCTTCAAACTCAGTGCCTCTTTGCTTGGCATCATGGGAAAATCAAAAGAAATCAGCCAAGACCTCAGAAAAAGAATTGTAGACCTCCACAAGTCTGGTTGATCCTTGGGAGCAATTTCCAAACGCCTGAAGGTACCACATTCATCTGTACAAACAATAGTACACAAGTATAAACACCATGGGACCAAGCAGCCGCTGAGGAAGAAGACGCGTTCTGTCTCCTAGAGATGAACGTACTTTGGTGCGAAAAGTGCAAATCAATCCCAGAACAACAGCAAAGGATGCCAATTGCACGCTCCCTCAAAACTAGAGCGGCATTTTATTGTTCCTAGCACAAGTTGCATATGTTTAGTGATCATGCTGTGTAATCAGCTTCTTGATATGCCACACCTATCAGATGGATGGATTATCTTAGCAAAGGACAAATGCTCACTAACAGGGATGTAAACAAACGTCTACACAAAATTGGAGTGAAATAAGCTTTTTGTGGGTATGGAACATTTCTGGGATCTTTTAGTCGCTAAAGGTAGAGGAAATATATAAGTTCTTTGTCATAAATATGGTGTCTTTAGCTCTATCAATATCTGAGTAATTAGTGGAAAAAAACTAAAGGTGTTACAGTACTTTCGTCCCAGTTCTCCCCTACAACATTCTGTATGACATTGACCTTGTTTTCTCTAACAGAGACAGGACTAACTAATACACAGGGGTAGGATCTTAATTTGAACTTTATTGTCGCAACAAAATAATCCTGCAGTACCAGGATTTTTGAAGTTTAGTCCATAATGTTGCTTGATCGGTGGTTAGGCTATTTGCTGATCAAAATTAGGCTACATGGAAAGTAGAATAGTTTTCATATAACTGTGTGTTAGTGCTGGTTTTCAGTCAATTTATGTTAACACAGGAACATACTCAGCAGCAAAGAGCGATACATTCACACAGCGGCATCTTCCCTCTGACCCTACATAGTGAGTGAGTAAAGACACCATCATTGCATTCATCGTTTCAATGCTGGTGTTGACATAGATCTATTTTTAGATGAACTTCTGAAGTATCCATGGATTCTAAATGTGGGAAAAGTCAGTCTTATTCCCCTCCCTGGGCATTTGATGTTTCCCAGCAATACTCCCCTCCCAGCCCTGTGTGTGTGTGTGTGTGTGTGTGTGTGTGTGTGTGTGTGCGAGAGAGAGAGAGAGTGTTCCCCTGCGCGTCTGTGTGTGCATCCGTGTACGTGTGTGTTGGCGTTTTTGCGTAAATGTAGAACCAGAGAACTTCCTCTTCGGATCCTCTCTGTTTTCTTTTCAAATAATGACATTCCTAAGCTGTTTCACTTTCGGACAGGAAGTGGATCCAAGCCAACATTGATTAAAGCTGGAGAAAGAACCTAACAGTTACCGCACTGCAGTGGCTCTTCAGGAGTTGGGAGTTTGACATTGTTTCAAACACATGAAATATTGTTTAATACATTTGAATAACACAGCAGTAGGGATAGTAGTGGGATCTTGGCTTGAAGTATCTGGGCAAGCTTATTGGGAGATGTGTAACAGGATGTAGGTTTGTAATGAGTACAGTGGCTTGCGAAAGTATTCACCCCCTTGGCATTTTTCTTATTTCGTTGCCTTACACCCTGGAAAGAAAATATATTTTTGGGGGGGTTGTATCATTTGATTTACACAACATGCCTACCACTTTGAAGATGCAAAATATTTTTTATTGTGAAACAAATGAGAAATAAGACAAATAAACAGAAAACTTAACAAACATAATTATCCCCCCCCCCCCAAATCAATACTTTGTAGAGCCACCTTTTGCAGCAATTACAGCTGCAAGTCTCTTGGGGTATGTCTCTATAAGCTTGGCACATCTAGCCACTGGGATTTTTGCCCATTCTTCAAGGCAAAACTGCTCCAGCTCCTTCAAGTTTGATGGGTTCCACTTGTGTACAGCAATCTTTAAGTCATACCACAGATTCTCAATTGGATTGAGGTCTGGGCTTTGACTAGGCCATTCCAGGAAATGTAAATGTTTTCCCTTAAACCACTCAAGTGTTGCTTTAGCAGTATACTTAGGGTCATTGTCCTGCTGGAAGGTGAACCTCCATCCCAGTCTCAAATCTCTGGAAGACTGAAACAGGTTACCCTCAAGAATCTCCCTGTATTTAGCGCCATCAATCATTCCTTCATTTCGTACCAGTTTCCCTATCCCTGCCGATGAAAAACATCCCAACAACATGATGCTGCCACCACCATGCTTCACTGTGGGGATGGTGTTCTCTGGGTGATGCGAGGTGTTGGGTTTGCCCCAGACATAGCTTTTTCCTTGATGGCCAAAAAGCTCAGTTTTAGTCTCATCTGACCAGAGCATCTTCTTCCATATGTTTGGGGAGTCTCCCACATGCCTTTTGGCAAACACCAAACATGTTTGCTTATTCTTTTCTGGCCACTCTTCCGTAAAGCCTCTCTGTTGCCTCTCTGATTAATGCCCTCCTTGCCTGGTCCGTGAGTTTTGGTGGGTCGACCCTCTCTTGGCAGGTTTGTTGTGGTGCGATATTGTAACGGCCATCGTTCAAATGAGACCAAGGTGCAGCGGAGGATGTGTTCATCTTACAAGATTTTAATAACCGAATGAACACTATACAAAAATAACCAAAAAACGACCAGCAACAGTTCTGTCAGGAACAAACTAAACAGAAAACATTCACCCACAAACCCCAAAGGAAAAACAGGCTGCCTATGTATGATTCTCAATCAGCAACAACGATCTACAGCTGTTCCTGATTGAGAGCCATACACGGCCGAAACAAAGAAATACACCAACATAGAAAATGGAACATAGAACGCCCACCCATGTCACACCCTGGCCTAACCAAAAATAGAGAACAAAAAACCCTCTCTATGGCCAGGGCGTTACAGATATTCTTTCAATTTTTTAATAACGGATTTAATGGTGCTCCGTGGGATGTTCAAAGTTTCAGATCTTTTTTTAGAACCCAACCCTGATCTGTACTTCTCCACAACTTTGTCCCTGACCTGTTTGGAGAGCTCCTTGGTCTTCATAGTGTCGCTTGCTTGGTAGTGCCCCTTGCTTAGTGGTGTTGCAGACTGTGGGGCCTTTCAGAACAGGTGTATATATACTGAGATCATGTGACAGATCATGTAACACTTAGATTGCACACAGGGGGACTTTATTTAACTAATTATGTGACTTCTGAAGGTAATTGGTTGCACCAGATCTTATTTAGGGGCATCATAGCAAAGGGGGTGAATACATATGCACGCACCACTTTTCAGTTATTTCTTTTGAATTTATTGAAACAAGTAATTTTTTGCAGGTCACTTCACCAATTTGGACTATTTTGTGTATGTCCATTACATGAAATCCAAATAAAAATCCATTTAAATTACAGGTTGTAATGCAACAAAATAGGGATAATGCCAAGGGGGTGAATAGTTTTGCAAGGCACTGTAATCACTAACTCGGAAATGTAAAACATACTCACAATAAAGTTTCTCAGCCGATCTCAAGGTGTGCTTCTGATTCAGACGACACACTTACCATCTGTAGTATATTTTTAGTTTATTTACAAGGGTTCACTATGCAAAAATAGACATATAAAATATGTATTTTTTAATAAAGCATAGTCACCCCTGTATTTTGTGTTTAAAATTGCATGAAACAGGGTTAGATTTTAAACCAATGTGCATGCATTCTTTATGATACTCTATAAACCTGCCTATGACACAGGTTCATGATGAGCGCAAAACATTTCCTTGTTGTTTCAAAACTAGCGTCCAGATTGTCTCGTTATCATCAAATATTGATCAGCTTACAGATGTGGTCTGATGAGCAGCTACTGTCTACTATGCACCTGGCAACTAAAAATAGGTTGTATGCCTTTAAATTAAGAAATAACTATATATATATATATATATTATTCCTTTGTTGTTGTTTTATGTTAAATGGGCAGTGTGTAGAATTGCCCATTCTGCTGCCAGAACAGAACTGTAGCATGCCATTTAGAGCGGACTTCATTCCATTATGTTCTGTAAATGTCAGTAAATATGACCTAGTATTCACCTGCAGAAGCTTTCCAATTTGTGACACTCTGCAGTCTATATAAGGGAAGAGAACAAGAGATGAAAGATAAATAATCATCCACCCAACAACAACAAAAACTAACAGAGGAGCTGTAAACAAGTGGATGTTTATATCAACTAAGGATATCATAAAGCCCTGACAGATACATATGATAGCAACACTGCCACCATTAGGGCACAAATCCAATAGGATTCTACATAAAAACACAACATGTTATAGAATTTCTACTGAAATGAAGAGATCTCTCAGAGTTACTGACCGGTTAGTGTAGTCAGACTTTCCTAACTGCTAGAGTATGCTAGTGATCCCCATGTGCATCCCAAATGGTACCCTATTTCCTATATAGTGCACTACTTTTGACCAGAGACATTTGGGTTAAGGTGATTTATCCTTCCCAGTTTCCAGGTCTACTCCGTCCTAGCCGGCCTTTCCTCTCCTCTCTGCGGGAGAAGGAGGAAAGAATTTGGATGAGGTAGTTTTGATGTATTGTCAGTCCCGGCCCCTGTCATAATATGACTGCAGATCCGGAGCCACTTAGCAGACAAGTCGAATTGATTAGACGAGTCAGTCAATAACGTCAAGGGGAACGACTCGTCACTTTTTCCGAGGGCGGCTCATCTTCGAGCGCCGTTTAAATACACCCCAATCCCGGCGTCGTCCGACCGTCCGTCCGTCGGATAAATCCCATCAAACATCGCAAGTAGATACCCGTTGCATCCTGTTCGACACTTTCTCCCTTTATCAGTAATTGCAACCGTCCTCTTCTGTCACTTTGGTTCAATCCCCCCATCCCTCCACAACCGATTGGCTTTGACAAGGGAAAAAGTCGCTCCTGTCAAAACTGTTAGGGAGGATGATATTTAAGAGGTGTGCGCACTAATAGATATCTATCATAATATCCCTGTACTGTACAAGCCATTCATCCACCACTACGCTATTCTGGATCTGGAATATCACTTAACTAGATCAAGATGTCTCTTTGGCTGAAAGTAAAGTTATTACTTCCCTTTTATGACTCCGTGTTTTTGGTGAGAGGGATGTGACCGGTATGGAGGAGAACATGCGGGAGTAGGCCCATATAACATGAATAAGTCAGCATGAGCTATTAAATATTTATCTCCACGGAAATCTCTCTTTGTCACATCCTTTTTCAACAATGAGGACAGGAGTAAGATGTTACTTCCCTGAGCTGAGGAGGAGAGGAGAGTCATGTGGCACAGGGCGACAGATGGCTAGGGGCTACTTCCCAAATGGCCCCCCATTCCCTACACAGTGCACTACATTTGACCAGGGCCCATAGGGAAATAGGGTGTCATTTGGAACGCGCACTTGGTTTTTGTCTATCTGTGAGGCCGTGGATGGCTTGCCTGTAACTGTAGTTTGACAACCTGCGGAAATCAAAATGAAGGCCAATAAATATTAATGACAACAGCTACAGTAATACACTGTAAAATGGTACTTGATCTTTATATGCATTGCCAATGCACCTCCTTCAAGAAGAAAACATGTTTCATACAGTAAAACCAATTATGCAAGAAATCTAGCTGCAACTTTGACACTGACAACAGCAATCTGCTTGTGTACACTACATGACCAAAATGAGGTAGACACCTCCTCATCGAACATCTCATTCCAAAAAGGTAACTCTAAGGCAAACAACGTCAGGATGGAAAGGGCAATGGTACAGTACAGAATGTTGCAGTCACAAGAATAAACGCACAATGGAGATATAGTTCACAACATACACTGAACAAAAATATAAAAGCAACAAAGTGTTAGTCCCATGTTTCATGAGCTGAAATAAAAGATCCCAGAAATGTTCCATATGCTCAGAAAAGCTTATTTCTCTCAGAAATGTGTTTACATCACTGTTAGTGAGCATTTCTCCTTTGCCAAGATAATCTATCCACCTGACAGGTGTGGCATATCAAAAAGCTGATTAAACAGCATGATCATTACACAGGTGCAACTTGTGCTGGGGACAATAGAAGGCCACTCTAAAATGTGCATTTTTGTCACACAACACAATGCCACAGATGTCTCAAGTTTTGAGGGAGTGTGCAATTGGCATGCTGACTGCAAGAATGTCTTCCTGAGCTGTTGCCAGAGAATGTTATATTATTTTCTCTACCATAAGCAGCCTCCAATGTCATTTTAGAGAGTTTGGCAGTACGTCTGACCAGTGAATGACCGCAGGCCACGTTATGTGGGCGAGCGGTTTGCTGATGTCAACGTTGTGAACAGAGTGCCCCACGGTGGCGGTGGGTTTATGGTATGGGCAGGCAGGCATAAACTACAGACAACGAACATAATTGCAATTTGAATTGCAATTGAAATTTGAATGCACAGAGATTTCGTACCCGAGATCCTGAGGCCCGTTGTCGTGCCATTCATCCGCTGCCATCACCTCATGTTTCAGCATTGTAATACACGGCCCCATGTCACAAGGATCTGTACATCATTTCCTGGAAGCTGAAAATGTTCCAGTTCTTCCATGGCCTGGATACTCACCAGAAATGTCACCCATTGAGCATGTTTGGGGTGCTCTGGATCAACAGCGTGTTCCACTTCCCACCAATATCCAGAAACTTTGCACGGTCATTGAAGAGGAGTGGGACAACATTCCACAGGCCACAATCAACAGCCTGAAGGAGATGTGTCGCGCTGCATGAGGCAAATGGTGGTCACACCAGATACTGACTGGTTTTCTGATCCACGCCCTACTTTTTTTTGTAAGGTATCTGTAACCAACAGATGCTCATCTGTATTCCCAGTCTAGTGCAATCCATAGATTAGGGCCTAATGAATTAATTTAAATTAACTGATTTCCCTATATGAACTGTAACTCAGTAAAATCCTTGAAATTGTTGCATGTTGCGTTTATATTTTTGTCCAATATAGTTACAGAAACTGCAAACAGGTATCACTGTTGTAACTGCTGTCAAGCAATGTGTACCTATACACTTTAATTACATTATATTTAACTTAACCACCAACTGACTATCAAAGCAAATACATGATTTTACCAGCACTTGGTATAAAGTGGTTTATAAATATCTCCCTCATCGCTCTGCTTAATATAATATCTACAGTATATGTGTGGTTAGGGCAACTTCAGCAGCAGGAAATGGGGACTTGACAAGACTATGATTCATCAATATGCATTTATGCTGGAGCTATGAACACAAATGCCCATCTCTATAGTGCAATGCAGAACACAGGGACACGTTAGAGCCCAGTGTTCGTAATGAAATATGTCTGAGTTAAGGACAAGCACGTGGTATAAATCCAGGAGAGAACATTATATACAGTAGCCTGCCAAGATGTGAACTTACAGAATACAGATCGCTAGAGCACCACCGTAGCTCCATAGCTTTTCTGCAATGTTATCCGTACGGAGAGACAAAATTCCTATTCATCAACTCATTACAAGGTTAAATCATAAGTCATCAGAGGGAAGAAAAACATCTTAATTCACCCTGTAAATACCAAAATCAAAACTCAGCAGCCTTCCTTCCTTCTGTTCCTAAATGCACGGCTGTCATAAAAGCATTTTCATCGACAAATGAGTCCTCGAGAAAGGTCAATCGTTAATTGAATAATCTATCACCTTGGGATGGAGAGTGTACCACGACACGCAATCAATGACACAGACATTAAAAGGTCAGGCTGCAGAGTTTTATGATAAGTCACCTGGTTAATGTTTTCTTTGGGAATAAAGTGGGCGAGCGAGTTCTGTTAGACAACAGCTAACATTTACAGTACTCTCTCTCTCTCTCTCCTTTAGCAGCGACCTATAGGTCATTCAATATCTCTGTTATACAACAACTAAGATTCACTCACTGTCTTTAGCTGTGACCTGGGCCATTCAAATTCAAATGTCTTGGGTCTTGGTCAGTGCAATGACAGTGCATAACTGTTCCACATTGCCAGTGTAACACGGATGCTCATTTACAGCAACTTGCATCTTGCATATTACCGTGTGACCCACACCATTAATTATACATGAGGAGCGTTTGCTCATAAGGCCAATTTATTCTTATTCATTTGTGTACTTTGAAAGCAAGAAGGTAACCTACACTATGCCAGTCTTGTTGGAAACAAAGAAAAGGACTATAATTGCAACAATTATTATGTAAATCAGAAAGAGAATAATCACAATCATATTCATTATTTATAGGTTGATTTTTGCTTCTTTCTATTATGAACTAGCTATGAGGTGAATGTGAATGTAGTTTTTCTCCCCTTTAATTGTGCACATGGTATTATGTCATTTATTTCAACATTATTACGACCATGGGGTACAATCATGATGATTGGCAATTTGGCAGTGAAAGAAATTGGTACTTTCTTTAAATTTATATGCATATATTTACAGACTTTCTTCATGAATGCAACAACAATATACACACAGAAGTATTGCATTATGGAATCCGTAATAACAAGTCAACAATATTTCTCCAGTACCGTAGGTGTTGCAAAGCACTTCTTTCATCTGCAGTTTTCTAATCTTCTTTAGTTTCATACTATTAGACACAACTACTGTTCCTGTCAATCTGTTTTGGTAAAATAGGTCAACCCCCCCCAAACATCCTATAATAAGACATCCATAGGTTGTAAGGTTATAAGACATAGGCAACATCAATGGTAAATGGCATTATTTGTTAGTCCCCTTGTTATTGTGAAAATAGGCTTTCTCTAGTCTAACTGATCCTCTGTGGCATTTGTATTTGTATGTCACTTAACCCGACATCCCTGTCAAAGTAAACCCGACCCTCGTCTTCCATGCATGCCACCCTTTTGAAAAAGATTTAGACTTCAACAAAGATGACATATTCAGTTAGTGACACTGATAGGGTCAATCATCAATGCAATGGTAAGCAATAATAACGTTGTCCAAATCAACTCACAGTTTTGCCTTTGAAGCTCTGAGATTTTCTGCGGAAGTTGATATGATTTGTATAAAAATTGTTATAGGAGATATGTCAAAGTTGGGGTCCCAAACATACAATGTAAGTTAAAGTCTATGAAATGTGCTTATGAATAGTGCCAGTCTTAATTAATCTGCCACACAGTGTCATGACTGTCACTAGCTCATGGAAATGCATCTTTGATCTCCCTGCTGCACATCCTTTATCCATTAGGGCCCAAATAATGGTCTCTCTCCCTCTCTCCCCCTCTCCCTCTCTCCCTCTCAAGAAAGATACAGATAGTGTATTCTAATGCTATCAATGCTAGTAGATTTCACTGTGGGTGTAGCGAAATGCTTGTGTTTCTAGCTCCAACAGTGCAGTAATATCTAACAATGCACCACAATAAACACAACCTAAAAGTAAAAGAATGGAATTAAGGAATATATGAATATTAGGATGAGCAATGTCGGAGTGGCATAGACTAAAATATAGTAGAATAGAATACAGTATATACATATGATATGAGTAAAGCAAAAATATCCCAAAATTATTAAAGTGACTAGCGTTCTATTATTAAGTGGCCACTGATTTCAAGTCTATGTATATGGGCCAGCAGGGTTATGTAACCGGGCGGAAGCTGCCTAGTGATGGCTATTTAACAGTCTGATGGCCTTGAGATAGAAGCTGTTTTTCAGTCTCTCGGTCCCAGCTTTGATGCACCTGTACTGACCTCGCCTTCTGGATGATAGCGGGGTGAACAGGCTGTGGCTCGGGTGGTTGCTGTCCTTGATTATCTTTTTGGCCTTCCTGTGAAATCGGGTGCTGTAGGTGTCCTGGAGGACAGGTAGTTTCCCCCCGGTGATGCGTTGGGCAGACTGCACCACCCTCTGGAGAGCCCTGCGGTTGCGGGCGGTGCAGTTGCTGTACCAGGCGGTGAAACAGCCCGACGGGCTGCTCTCAATTGTGCATCTGTAAAATGTTGAGGGTTTTAGGTGCCTCCTGAGGTTGAAGAGGCGTGGCTGTGACTTCCTCACCACACTGTCTGTGTGGGTGGACCAGTTCAGATCATCAGTGATGTGTAGGCCGAGGAACTTTAAACTTTCCACCTGCTCCACCACCTGGGGACGGCCCGTCAGGAAGTCAAGGACCCAGTTGCACAGGGAGGTGTTCAGACCCAGGGCCCTGAGCTTAATGATGAGCTTGGAGGGGACTACGCTGTTGCATGATGAGCTATAGTCAATAAACAGCATTCTTACATAGGTATTCCTCTTGTCCAGATGGGATAGGGCAGTGTGCAGTGTGATGACAATTGCATTGTCTGTAGATCTATTGGGGCAGTAAGCAAATTGAAGTAGGTCTAGGGTGTCAGGTAAGGTAGAGGTGATATGATCCTTAACTAGCCTCTCAAAGCACTTCATGATGACAGAAGTGAGTGTTACGGGGAGATAGTCATGTCGTTCAGTTACCTTTGCTTTCTTGGGTACAGGAACAATTGTGGACATCTTGAAGGAAGTGGGGACAGCAGACTGGGATAGGGAGAGATTGAATATGTCCGTAAACACTCCAGCCAGCTGGTCTGCGCATGCTCTGAGGACGCGGCTAGAGATGCCGTCTGGACCGGCAGCCATGCGAGGGTTAACATGCTTAAATGTCTTACTCACGCCGGCCATGGAGAAGGGGAGCCCACAGTCCTTGGTAGCGGGCCGCGTCGGTGGCACTGTGTTATTCTCAAAGCGGGCGAAGAAGGTGTTTAGCTTGTCTGGAAGGAAGACGTCGGTGTCCGTGCCGTGGCTGGTTTTCCCTTTGTAGTTTGTGATTCTCTGTAGACCCTGCCACATGTGTCTCGTGTCTGAGCCGTTGAATTGCGACTCCCCTTTGTCTCTATACTGACGTTTTGCCTGTTTGATTGTCTTATGGAGGGAATAACTACACTGTTTGTATTCAGCCATATTCCCAGTGACCTTGCCATGGTTAAATGCGGAAGTTCGCGCTTCCAGTTTTGCGCAAATGCTGCCATCTATCCACATTTTCTGGTTAGGGTAGGTCTTAATAGTCATAGTTGGTACTTCATCTCCTACACACTTCCTGATAAACTCAGTCACCGTATCCATGTATTTGTCTGTGTTATTATCAGAAGCTACCCGGCACATATCCCAGTCCGCGTGATCAAAACAATCTTGAAGCGGGGATTCCGATTGGTCAGACCGGCATTGAATAGTTCTTGATATGCAGTATGTTTCAAACATACTGCCTATCACTTATAAAAAATAAATCACTCACCTTTGCTAGCTTCTAGGAGCGTAGCGCTTTGACATATGGATCTCCACGCCGTCCTATTATAAAACCCTCACTCACAAGTCAAACACAGCCTGACAAAAATCAAGCAAGTTGACTGTTGTGTAAAGGGCCATCACAAGGTAAGTGTTGAGCAGGCTAAATCTTAGGTGAGGCTTGGATTGAACTTGCTTTTTTTTCACCAACAATAAATGGCACAATAAATTGATGCATGATATGCTTGTCAGCCATGCTTCTTATGCCTTCTATTAAGCAAAAGTATTGAATGAGGGGTTATTAATGTAGAAAAGCCCATTTACACTGACGGAGTTAAGTGTGAGAATTCCATCACATTGAGACAGACTGCTCTTGAAAGCATATAGAGAAATGTCCATAACTCAATAAGAACTTGGCTGTGCCTCAGACCACCGTTTCACTCTCACCATATTTCATAGTACTTTATGTGCCATCACCTCTTCTGAGAAACAGGGTGTAGTAAGTGGACTGAACAAATGTCTGGGTCCTATCCAGGAAACGTTCAATGGCTTTTCCCTTGAATCTCATTATATAAGATGGTTGTACTTGTAGTCTGTGATATGTTCTAGAATAAAATACAGCGCAAGGTTCTAGAGCAGAACATTAGAACCTAATTTGTGTTACATGTAGGTGTTGAAATAAAGGTTAGTCACAGAAAAATATTGTTGGGTCATATTCTCTTTGTTGACCACTGACCATGTTGATCATTTAACACCACCCAATCGTCTGATGTTTGTTCTCCTCTGATATCTGTCTCTTTATCACATTTCCCTCCTCCAGTATTGCCCTTCAGAGAGAGAGAAAGATCACTAAAAGAGATACAAAGGTCTGATTTCATCCGTCTTATAGCCGGAGTAAATCTCCTATAGAAGACGAGATCTACAGCCTTCTCCTCTCTCTATTTCAGCACGGTTCAAGCTCATCCATTAATGCTGCTGTGGCCCCGGTCTCACAGGAGGGCAGTCAATGTAAAAAGAGAATTGAATAAGTGAGAGGGAAGGTAGACGACAGGGGAGAGAAATGTTTCCTTGGAGGTCAACCCAGACCAAATTGAAAGTCTCAGGTAGTGGCTGTCGGTTTAATAAAACAGATAGAATTTCCATTTACCCTCAGCATTCTTAATGTATTGTTCTTGTGTAGCGAGACAGAGGGAATGAGTCAGGAGCCAAAGAATACACTTTATAGACACAAATAATCGTAAATTGGGAATGTCACCTTTAAGCCGAGGCATTTTTATTATTGTTAGTGGAGCTGCTGAGTGGGTTTGATGTTTTATTCTCCTGGGGATCCAGTCGTTCCCCGAGCAGTGAAGTCCTGTCTTTATCGGGCCGGCGGGCGGCGAAGGAAAGGAGAGGGGACTTTAGCAAACTTGCGTTCCCATACCTCTCTGTGATTGATAGCAGATGGCATGCTTTAAAATAAACCTATCCATTAACAGCACTCAGTATTTTTTACTCAAGGCATTTACAACTGTCTGAGACAGCCAGAAGAGCAGGAGGGAGAAAACACATCCATATCCTGGTCCTGGACACCCAGCAGACCTGCATGTTGTACAGGTGTAAGCCTCTTATTTAGTGCTGTTATTTGGATGTTACAGAGCCTGTGTGTTTTATAGGAGAAACTTTATGGATCTTCACTTCCCCTGGAATATTAACTGAGCGCTACTTCGTGGTCCAATGTGACAGGGAAGGCCTATGGGAGTTGTGGCTCTAGACCCAGGTACCTGTCTAATTGAAGTCCCTTGAGGATGGGATAACATATAAATTGCGTGGACAGTGAGCTGGCTAGCTACCCAACATTGACAAAGGTCTTCCTGCTCCCCAGTCAGTTACAATACAAAGCCCGATATTTTTCATTTAGCTCTAATACAGCTAAGTCGTTTTAGCAAAATGGACAAAGTAAACATTCATATATTTAAATTAGATTTGAAACACTTGACTGGCTGTTTGTGGAAGTCACTGGGCCTGTTTACTCGTTCTGTTTTGCATTATATATGAGTGTCTGTGCAAATGAACTCAGGGTCTGTATGTTCTACTCTATGATAATCGCCAAGAAATAACATTAATGACGTGGTGATGCTTTTGCTTGTGCATATTGCATTATAGTAAGTTCAGGAACATTACTAAGAGCACAACTTATTAAGAACAAGCTAGGTTCATTCTGCCTGGATAGAGATAGATTTAACTGCAATATACCTAATCCTGAATATATTATCAATTTGCATGCAAAATGTTATACATCATTTGTATCAATTCATCCACCACTGGCCTGCTGGCCCCCCTACCTCTGAGGAAGCACAGTTCCCGCTCAGCCCAGTCAAAACTGTTCGCTGCTCTGGCACCCCAATGGTGGAACAAGCTCCCTCACAACGCCAGGACAGCGGAGTCAATCACCACCTTCCGGAGACACCTGAAACCCCACCTCTTTAAGGAATACCTAGGATAGGATAAAGTAATCCTTCTAACCCCCCCCCCTTAAAATATTTAGATGCACTATTGTAAAGTGGTTGTTCCACTGGATATCATAAGGTGAATGCACCATTTTGTAAGTCGCTCTGGATAAGAGCGTCTGCTAAATGACTTAAATGTAAATGTAAATTTGAATATTAATTGAAACATGGAGATGGTGTATATGTTAGTAATGAGTACTGATTTAGACATATAATTGGACTAAAACTTTTTTGGAGTATGTGACGACCCTCCCACTCTGTCTGCCGAATTCTTTCTCTTTGCTCGTTTTCCTTAATAGGATGTCGGTGGGCGGAGCCGGGAGGGTCGTCAGTGAAATGGGACACCTGGGCTCGGGTGTGTCCCGGGATAAATACACCGCTTCACCATTCATTGAGGAGGCTCTCTCCATGCAGACACGCTGTTAGATTTTGGTTGTGGCATTTTTGTGGCCGTTTTGTTTGTTTGCTTTGGCACCTTTCAACACCCCTCATTATCACATTTATGCACACAACCACTCATTTACACCACTGATTACTGACTACACACACCATTGTTAATTGTATTTAGTTTACTTCAGTTAATAAATATATTTTGTTATTCCTTATCTCCACGTTGTCTCCCTTTTTGTTACGAACTTCGAGCCGGTTCGTGACAAGTAGATGGTTTCTTAAAATATGCAATGTGAAACAAATATGCATATTCTTGGCGGAGTTCTACGCTCTTTGTACTGACAGAATTAAGTATGTTACATACTGTATATGTGAGAATAAATTACAGGAACTAGAACTACATCAATGTAGTCCTGTAGTTATTCAGCGTAGTGGGCATCCTACTTTTTAAATACCAGAATTTTCAGTAGGCTATGACAGGAATATAGTCTACCATGATCATTTGAATAAATATACAGTACCTACAGTGTATGTATGTAGGTAATAGCATGTTTGTTCATATCTGACTTTTTTCCCCCACACTAGATATTTTAGTTAATATTACTTCAGCTCTCTCCATGCAGTTCACCTTTAACATCGAGCTGTTTTGGGACAATTCTATTTGTCCATTAAGCCAAGCAAGCTCATTCAAACACATACAGTATTTAAAATGACTTCAAATAGTATTTGAACCGAGGTCTGCTAACAACTAGCCACTGTGATGCTATATTGCTAGAGCAGCCAGGACTGTACTCCCTGTAAGACGGCTGTAAACGTCATAAGTAATGACAGCCAGGCTGACATATACATGACCTGCCGAAACCTGACGGAAACGTCCAATCAGAACCCAGCTGTCGGGAGACTGCCCGTGTCACACACAAAAGGAGAGCTTAAAGGGTAGTTAGTGTAAATGTAACCACATGTAACATATAGATTTGCATTAGTATGCGCATCAAAAGTCACAATGCAAACCTCACTTTGGTTTTATGTAATAACTCAAAAAATTGCAATCAGAATTCAGAAGAATGCCGAAGTCATGTCGGAATTTTTTTTTCTGGGGTTTGATGTAATATGACGAAACGAGCAAGCCAGATTATTCCCTATAATGTAAATAACTTCAAATTAAACTAAATTGTATGCACTCATGACTACTAGTTTCAATTTAACTTTCAGCCAACGTACAAACAAATAATGAATGAATGTATAGTTACAAATCAGGTTGCAAGGTTGCTAGCCAACTAGCCTGCTAACGTTACGTTAGAACTGCATGAGTCAGACAGTTGCTATCAACACCTAGCTTACATTGAAGTAAACCAAAGTTTGGGAAATATATAACGCCATCTAACCAGTTATCAAATAATGTTACCGGTATATACAGTTATATTAGCCAACAAGCCAGCCAGCTAAAGTTAGTTATTTTAGCCTGCTAGCTAGCCTAGTTCTCCATATGACTTGAGATATCCAAAAATGTGTTCAGAAATATTTCAAAACCGCAAAACATCCCTATTTTTGGAGTTGTACAGTAGGTAACCACAGCGTGACTACAACTAAGTTACTAACTCTGTTACTGTGGTGAATAAAAACTTCATACCCTTTAAGGATCTCTGGTCCCCCCTCTTTTCAAATCTGTCATACATACCGCCTTCCACAGTGTTGACAGGCAGACATAGGAGAAGTGTCGGCCAAGGTCTGGGCCTACAATCACTGCCTCCTTATTTCTTCTGTTGATTTATTTCCTGCTGCATAGAACGGACGGTCAACTGTCTTTTTTTCTTTCTGTCTCACTCGCTCCTCTCCGAGATCAAGACTGGGCCTTAAAAAGTACAAAATGCCCGAAAATACAATTAAGCTTGTGACCCAGATTCCAGTGCAGACCCATATCATAACCCCAGTCGTCCCTAGTGGCATTGCCCTGTTTCTGCATATACATGATAAGGAAAGAGAGAACTCATCACAGAGGGGACTTAAGAAGCACTCATCAACCAAGAGATGGAGACCAGGTCTCGACCACCCCAGGCTCTTACAGCACAGCCTTTGATAATGAGACTTATGTGCACACACAGTTGCGCAGAGCTGTATATAATATGAGGGTACACTACACTACAGCCACTAAAGAAAAATTGAATTGATACTTTCTGTCTTGAATAATAACAGTTTGAATCCGTGTTTGTTGAAGCAACTTTCTGTTGCAGAAGTTGCTGGTGTGGTGGCTGGGCAGCATCATGTGTGTACACTTGCTTTTGCATGTATGTTGTTTTAAGAGATGTTGAAGCTCAATATTTGTTTAGTTGGTCTGGCTGCGGTCGCTCGGCAGATTTCCTGATAAATATTAGCTCTCAAATATGTGAGTAGGTAATTTATTGAAAGTTATCATGGCAAACATTGGCAGCATCCTAAATGGCGCCCTACTACCTATATAGTGCACCACTGCACCCTAGTGCTCTGGTCAACAGTAGTGCACTATATAGGGAATATGGTATCATTTGGGATGCTTCCATTGTTTGTTTATCCACAGAAATATAGTGCCCGCACTCAACTCAATTGATATGAAAGAGTTAGGAGTTGTTTTTACCTTAGAAACTATTCAGATGTGACTAATCCACTTGGTGTTTCTTTCTGTTTGTCCTTCCCTCAGAGAAATAACAGAAGGCAATACAAATTTTGGGCAAATCCAGGGAAGAAAACATGTCCATTTGGTATTATGATGATTTCCTACACTCAACAATATGAATACCTCAAGAGATATTAGGTCCATACAATGAGGGAAACAAGTATTTGATCCCCTGCTGATTTTGTACGTTTGCCCACTGACAAAGAAATGGTCAGTCTATAATTTTAATGGTAGGTTTATTTGAACAGTGAGAGACAGAATAACACCAAAAAAATCCAGAAAAACACATGTCAAAAATGTTATAAAATGATTTGCATTTTATTGAGGGAAATAGGTATTTGACCCCTCTGCAAAACATGACTTAGTACTTGGTGGCAAAACCCTTGTTGGCAATCACAGAGGTCAGACGTTTTTTGTAGTTGGCCACCAGGTTTGCACACATCTCAGGAGGGATTTTGTCCCACTCCTCTTTGCAGATCTTCTCCAAGTCATTGTTTTCGAGGCTGACGTTTGGCAACTCGAACCTTCAGCTCCGTCCACAGATTTTCTATGGGATTAAGGTCTGGAGACTGGCTAGGCCACTCCAGGACCTTAATGTGCTTCTTCTTGAGCCACTCCTTTGTTGCCTTGGCCGTGTGTTTTGGGTCATTGTCATGCTGGAATACCCATCCACGACCCATTTTCAATGCCCTGGCTGAGGGAAGGAGGTTCTCACCCAAGATTTGACAGTACATGGCCCCGTCCATCGTCCCTTTGATGCAGTGAAGTTGTCCTGTCCCCTTAGCAGAAAAACACCCCCAAAGCATAATGTTTCCACCTCCATATTTGATGGTGGGGATGTTGTTCTTGGCGTCATAGGCAGTGTTCCTCCTCCTCCAAACACGGCTTTTGAGTTGATGCCAAAGAGCTCCATTTTGGTCTCATCTGACCACAACACTTTCACCCAGTTGTCCTCTGAATCATTCAGATGTTCATTGGCAAACTTCAGACGGGCATGTATATGTGCTTTCTTGAGCAGGGGGACCTTGCGGGCGCTGCAGGATTTCAGTCCTTCACGGCGTAGTGTGTTACCAATTGTTTTCTTGGTGACTATGGTCCCAGCTGCCTTGAGATCATTGACAAGATCCTCCCGTGTAGTTCTGGGCTGATTCCTCACTGTTCTCATGATCATTGCTACTCCACGAGGTGAGATCTTGCATGGAGCCCCAGGCCGAGGGGGATTGACAGTTCTTTTATGTTTCTTCCATTTGCGAATAATCGCACCAACTGTTGTCACCTTCTCACCAAGCTGCTTGGCGATGGTCTTGTAGCCCATTCCAGCCTTGTGTAGGTCTACAATCTTGTCCCTGACATCCTTGGAGAGCTCTCTGGTCTTGGCCATGATGGAGAGTTTGGAATCTGATTGATTGATTGCTTCTGTGGACAGGTGTCTTTTATACAGGTAACAAGCTGAGATTAGGAGCACTCCCTTTAAGAGTGTGCTCCTAAACTCAGCTCATTACCTGTATAAAAGACACCTGGGAGCCAGAAATCTTTCTGATTGAGAGGGGGTCAAATACTTATTTCTGTCATTAAAATGCAAATCAATTTATAACATTTTTGACATGCGTTTTTCTGGATTCTTTTGTTGTTATTCTGTCTCTCACAGTTCAAATAAACCTACCATTAAAATTATAGACTGACCATTTCTTAGTCAGTGGGCAAACGTACAAAATCAAAGACTTTTTTCCCTCACTGTACATAATAATGCACGTTTAAAGAGTTGAGAGTAGAAATCGAAGTCCACCCACCACATCATCTTCACACAGAATTACGAGGCCGAGCCCTTCAGCCAAGAATCGTCTAGTAGGACATGAGGGAGTGAAAGAAGCAGGGAGAGAGAGAGAGAGAGAGAGCGAGAGAGAGAAAGCGCAAAAATACATGTCTTCCGATCCAAGTATGTGAGAGATTTTAGAGCTAAAGGGTCCAGGAAGTGGAGAGAGAGAAAGAGAGAGAGTGAGAGAGAGAGTGAAAGACTGAGAGTGAGAGAGAGATTAAGAAAGAAAGAAAGAAAGAAAGAAAGAAAGAAAGAAAGAAAGAAAGAAAGAAAGAAAGAAAGAAAGAAAGAAAGAAAGAAAGAAAGAAAGAAAGAAAGAGAAAGAAAGAAAGAAAGAAAGAAAGAAAGAAAGAAAGTTGGGACGGTGGGAGGCAGCTCTTTATAAGACAGCTGTTCTCTCACAGGTACATGCTCTAAGTGAATCTGCAGATCTTCTTTTTTTTGTCATTATTCGACCCCTGGTGGCTTTTGGTAATGTTTTAAGTTGTGTATACTGAGAAGTACATAAAGTCCAGGACTCAGCAGAGGTTCAGCATATTGACAATAGATTAGGTGATACAACACTATACCTTCTCTCCAAGAAGTGTTCCAGTTTATATGGGAATCGGTAGAGAGGAGGGGATTTTTTTTCTGCAAAAGTCGTCAATCTTATGAGCCCTGAGGGGCTGGGAAAGTGTTTAATTATTAAAGGTGTTTGAACAAAAGACTATTCTAGGCTTGACTGAGCCACCAACTGGACATCCTCTACAGTGTTTGATAGATTACGTTCTCCAGCACCACTACATTCCCGCTTCCACAACAAATGTCCCCCAAAAGACTCTTGCAAGACCTGAGGGGTCATTTACAAATCAGTGAGTGTAAGCGTGTGTGTGCGTGTTTGTGTGTGTGTGCGTGTGTGTGTGTGTGTGCGCGTGTGTGTGTGTGTGTGTGTGTGTGTGTGTGTGTGTGTGTGTGTGTGTGTGTGTGGGGGTGTGTGTGTGCGTGTGTGTGTGTGTGTGTGTGTGTGGTGGGGGGGGGGGGGGGTCTGTGTGTGTACAGTTTAATTCTACAGTTGAGGTAAGAGAAAGTTTCAGCTGTAATATTGGCAGGGAAAACACTCAAAGTAAAGACAAACCCACGCAACCTTTCCTAGGTCCTGTCTAAATTAAATAGCTATTTGAATTCCCAGTTAATAACAGGTTTGGGGGTGGTCTGGAGACGATATTCTGCTGTGGTTCCTCTTTTCAGAAGATTAAAATTACATCGGAACCACGGGAAACCATCATGCGGAATGGCGATACCTGCACAGTCAGGAGTATTGACTCAATAAAATACAGGTTGAGAAAATATTAAAGGGGAAGTTCAGGATTTTACAACTTGATTATATGGTTCTATGGGCCAGAAGAAACTGTAGCCCGTGGTTCGGTTTTCTCTAAACAGCCTCAACAACTTCAGCTAACTTTAGCCACAAAGACAACCACTAGGAACCATCTCACATCAAGATGTAACATATTGAACTTCCCCTTTAAGGATCAGTAGAGCCATTATCAATAGAGGGCATCTACTGGGTTGAAGTCAGAGGGATGCTGTTTTAAAGAGAATCTCAGTAAGTCAAAGTAAGATAAATGAGTTCCTTCAAATATTAATGTTATTAGTTGTTGGGGTTGACACCACTAAGTCAACCTACAAGGTGAGACGTGAGGCTTGAGGGTGTCCAAAAATGTGCACTGTACGAAAAGCCACTGTCCTTGCTTTTGAATAGGTTACACAAGATTGGGCTCGGTTCCTCTGCAATTGTCTGGTTCAAAGATTACCTCATGAATAGATCACAATGTATATTAGTAGATGGTGTTAAATTATACATATCTTATTTATTGAGAAGGCTAATGTTTTATTTATTCTATTATCTTGTGCTGGAGCTGCAAGACATGGCGTGTCTGTCTGCATAGCGTGTACAGAACTCTACTGTACTTGGAAGGGGCTCTGCTCCCTGTTGTGTTCTGAACCCATCAGTACTGTAAAACTACAGCTTTGACCCAGTGACTCCACACCAGAGAGCCCCTGGAGATCCCTAGCATCAAATGATCTCTGTGGATGTCATGTCATGGTCAGGTCTGTTCACTCACTCCCTGCCTGCATGTCTCTCTCCAGCATACCTGGGTTCAAACATGATTTGAAATCATTTTAAATATTTTTTCTGTGCCTGATTGAGCTTGTCTGGGCTTAATGGACCAATAGAATACTCAGATAAATGTTTAATTCTGCCCGTCTGGCAGTCAAGACAGGTGAAAGCGAACAATCAAAGTATTTGAACAATTTTAAATAGTATTTGAACCCAGGAGAACACTTGACTTGACCAACGGCTGACTCTCATGCTCCAGCCCAGTGTTGGTGTCAGGGAGAGGTGAATCCGACGAGCTCCACTCGCAAATCTACCTCTGGGGACCCCCGGAATCTGATCACCTCTCCATCTCCACCTCCTCCTTCTCCCACCTCCCACCAACATCCTTTTAGAGAGGCCATCAACCAACCATTATGTCCCTCATCTCTCCTGCCGGGAGAAAAGGTGTGACCATGGTACCAATACCCCTCTTAGAGAGAGATGGCCTTTTGGAACTAGCTACCATCGTGTCTGTCTCTCTGTCATCCTCTGTCAGAGTCCAACCCAGGTAGATAAATATAGATTAAATTAAACAAGAAAGAGTCATTTTTCCAGAAGAAAACCTACATAAGGTAACTCTTAACATTCACAACCTTCAGAAGATTGGACAATTTCTGAACGGTGACACACACAGCATATTGCTTTGCAATAGCTAAAAATGCATAAAAGGTATGCCTTGTTTAGAATTATTGAGGGAAGAATCAAGGAATAATGTGTATTTCTGGGGGGAAATCCTGAGAATTTCCTTTTTTAATAGGGTGCATCCCAAATTGCACCCTATTCCCCGATATAGTGTACTGGTTTTGACCAGAACCCTATAGGCCCTCATCAAAAGTAGTGCATCATCTACACCGCATTTGGTAAGTATTCAGACCCTTTGACTTTTTCCACATTTTGTTACGTTACAGCCTTATTCTAAAATGTATATATATTTTTTTAAACATCCTCATCAATCTACACACAACACCACATAAACAGGTTTTTTGAAATGTTAGCAAATGTATTCAAAATAAAAACGGAAATATTACATTTACATAAGTATTCAGACCCTTTATTCAGTACTTTGTTGAAACACCTTTTATCAGCGATTACAGCCTCAAGTCTTCTTGGGTATGACGCTACAAGCTTGGCACACCTTTATTTGGGGAGCTTCTCCCATTCCTCTCTGCAGATCCTCTCAAGCTCTGTCAGGTTGGATGGAGAGCGTCGCTGCACAACTATTTTCAGGTCTCTCCAGAGATGTTCGATCAGGTTCAAGTCCAGGCTCTGGCTGGGCCACTCAAGGACATTCAGAGACTTGTCCTGAAGCCACTCCTGCGTTGTCTTGGCTGTGTGCTCAGGGTTGTTGTCCTGTTGGAAACTGAACCTTCGCCCAGTCTGAGGCCTTGAGCGCTCTGGAGCAGGTTTTCATCAAGGATCTGTCTGTACTTTGCTCTGTTCATCTATGCCTCGATCCTGACTAGTCTCCCAGTCCCTGCCAATGAAAAACATCCCTACAGCATGATGCTGCCACCACCATGCTTCACCGTAGGGATGGTGCCAGGTTTCCTCCAGACGTGACGATTGGCATTCAGGCCATAGAGTTCAATCTTGGTTTCATCAGACCAGAGATTCTTGTTTCTCATGGTCTGCAAGTCTTTAGGTGTCTTTTGGCAGAGTGGCTTCCGTCTGGCCGTCTACCATAAAGGCCTGATTGGTGGAGTGCTGCAGAGATGGTTGTCTTTCTGGAAAGTTCTCTCATCTCCACAGGGTCTACCGACAATTCCTTTGACCTCATGGCTTGGTTTTTGCTCTGACTTGCACTGTCAACTGTGAGACCTTATAAAGACACGTGTGCCTTTCCAAATCATGTCAATGTATTGAATTTACCACAGGTGGACTCCAATCAAGGTGCAGAAACATCTCAAGGATGACCAATGGAAACAGGATGCACCTGAGCTTAATTTCGAGTCTCATAGCAAAGTGTCTGAATACTTAAGTAAATAAGGTATCTGTTTTTATTTTCAATACATTTGCAAAAATTCTGAAAACCTGTTTCTGCTTTGTCATTATGGGGTATCGTGTAGATTGATGAGGAATGAATTTAATATTATCCATTTTAGAATAAAGCTGTAACGTAAGAAAATGTGGAAGAAGTCAAGGGGTCCTAATACTTTCCAAAGGCACTGTATATGGGAAATAGGGTGCCATTTGGGACACTCCCATGCCTACCTCGCAGTGAGTAATGGAAGACAAGTGGGCTCCTGTGTGTGTGTGTGTGTGTGTGTGTGTGTGTGTGTGTGTGTGTGTGTGTGTGTGTGTGTGTGTGTGTGTGTGTGTGTGTGTAATAAAGACAGAAAGAAGCGAGAGAGTCTGGAATAAAGGGAGAGACTAATAATGTCTCACATGTGTACTGGCAAATTGGCTGCTAACACTACTAACACACACTAGTAGGGAATGTGGCAGCGGCTTCCCTAATAAGCTCATACACTATTTATGATCACAAACCAGGAGCAAAGCGGGTGAGCACTGTCAAAATAAAAAACATGTCAATCATAGCTCCCTACCGTTGCCCTTTACATGTTGCCTGTCTGTTTAAAGCAATTTTGTATGTTTACTTATGATGTAAAAAGGCAGGGGGAAATCACATCAAAACCTGTGGTTTCTTAAAAACGTCAACATGTCCAAAAGAAAATCAAACGGAATATCAAAGTTTGAGAAGTGTAGCTGTGTATCTTAAAAAAAATATATATATTTTTGACCTGATGGAATACACTTTAAAGAAAGAACATATTGGAACTGTGGACTAGCCTAGTGAAATAAGCAAATGCAGCCATGAAAGGAAGGTGAGAAGTGTAACAAGTTAAAACCAGGGCAGTATGAGCTTCAATACTTCATAGAGCATTGAAAATTCCCTCTGAATTCCACAGCTCTACTCCAAGCCCTAAATATAGATATTCTGTAACTATTATAATGATCAACAATGGATTTGTCTTATGATATTTGCGTTTGTTCCGTAAAAATAAAGACTGAAAGCAATTGACAGTAAACACAAATACCATTTAACATGAGACGGCTGCTTTACTGAGTAATTTCATATTACCATGGCAGATATTTATACATATATTTCACAAGTCTCACATGAGAATATTCAAAGCAGAGGATGAGGTATATCTCCTTCTTCAAAAAGAGTGGATTTAACTCTATGTGACAGTAGTAACACGTTGATTAGTTTCCCTGGGCCCAAAACTCCAGATCTAACAAGGCCTGTCCTTTCTTCTGCCAGTCCTTCCCTTCCTACTGAACCACCACTGGTCACAAAAGGATTGAGAGAGAGAGGGGGAGGGGTAGAGAGAGGGAGGGAGATCGAGTGACCAAGGGAGAGGGGAAGAGAGAAAGAATGAGTAAGAGAGAAAGAGTGGATGACAGAGAGAGAAAAGAAAGAAACAGTGCATATTTCCAGTGATGTAACATGTATTAGAATACCGCGTGGGAGACTAGACCAGGGGACATGGAGGCTTTGGAGTATCATACAAAAATCAGGGCCCACCAATTTCCTTTCAACAGCTGAGCACCTACAGGTCATTATGTTCTGTGCTTTAATATACTGTGCGTGCACTTGTGCATGTGTGTGTGTTGATGATGTGAAACTCCCATGGTCAAGCCAGGAACCTTCCGCCCCTGTTGATTCAACGCAAAATAATGACTTTCAGAGAGAAAGGTGACTTACTTTGCCGACCTCTCCTCTTACTGGTGCAACAGATTATAGAATGCAATTTCTACGTTTCTTACCCATAACCCATCATAATACAGTGACAATGTCTATTGGTCACAATTCTGTTTGATAAATTATGTTTCGTGTGAGGAAAATGCCACTGTATAGGGTTCACAAACGAACCCATCTTCCCCCACCCCCTCCAACCTCATACAAAAACCAACATTGTTGGGGGGTAAAAAAGCATGTAAACAGCACTGCTCTAGGAGAACAGGCTAACGAACGTGTGTGGACAGGAGAGAGATGTGTATTCCAAAAATCCACCCCCACATAGGTCACTGGTCTTCATTTGTCTACATCCTGGCCTGCACGTAAGGGAAAAAGCATAACTGCCTGGGCTCTGAGGAAAGAATGCGATAGGGCATGGGAATCACAGTGTCACGGTAGTTGCCAGAACATACTTTGGCTCGGCCTGAAACACCCGTCTATTCCATCGCCCAAACAGACTACTGAAAACTCCCGGCAAATTGTTGCCGCTATCGAGGCACCTAATCAGGGACTTGGAGGCTTGAGAAAAAGTATGTGGGTTAATTATTTATTTATTTTTCGAGACTAAATCCGGGTCATTGGAACCCCCCCCCCCCAACTCCTTCTCCTCCTCTTCTATCTGCCTCCTTGGAACTCTTCATGACTCAGGATGGGAAGATTAGCTATTAACTAACCTCAGACTACAATCCTGTACTGTCACGATTTATTTCAATAATATGTAGTGCTGAGGCTGTGGATGACAGGGTCTTTACTCTGTCAGGGAGAGGAGCACATAGTTCCCATGGAACAGAGAGGAGGAGAGGTTAAAGGCAGTAGACTAAATACGACACTGACACTATGCACATTCATGCCATGATAGAGGAGCATCAAAGTGGGAATTATGACTTCAGGGAACACTATGAACATTTAGGAAACACCAAATATTTCATTATAGTGTTGTTAATAATGTCCGTAAAATGTTTTGGCAATCACTACATTTATGTATCTGGCATATGTTTCCAACTATCGCTCCTAGCGGTTAGAAAGTTGGGCAAGCAACCAAAAGGTTGCTGATACAAATACCCGAGCCGACAAGGTAAGGAATGTGTCGATGTGCCCTTGAGCAAGGCACTTAACCCTCATTTTCTCCAGGGGCGCCGTACGTCTATGGCTGACGCTGTAAAACAATACACTTCACTGCACCTATCCGGTGTATGTGGAAATAAAACATTTAGGTCTACATTTTTTACATTTGTTCATATATTTAAATGTTTATTTAGAGTAGCTTTAGTAGGGAAACCCTTTCTAATCTATGAATTAAGAAGGTTCTCACCATTGGTGCTGTTATTCATTTAATATCATTGCAATAATTACAATAGATTTGATCATTTGTATACATTTTCTGTGGCATAATCTAGAATAAACAATACTGGCAAAACTATGCTTTGTGTATTTTGGGATTCAATTTTAAATGCAAAAAGGATACATAAATGCTATACTTCCGAATGGGAAAAATTATAAAATGGATAAATGGTCTTGATATGTTCTCTGTGTAAAATAAAAGTTAATAAACAAACTCTTAACTGGATACAAATTCTTATAATTGTTGTATTACAAGCACAAACATAATTTTCCTCAAATATTATTAATGCGTTTTTTGTTGCACCTATTAGATTCTTGTCTCCAAGTTAATTTCATTATGGTAATGAGATCCCATCCTTACAAAACCTACGCTTTGATCCATGTTAATTGTCGTGATCTTCAAAGACAAAGTCACCACTTACTTTAAATGAATTTTACATTTTTTAAGGAATCTTATGGAAATGAGATAGAAGTAATTAAATTTTTATGATGTATCTCGATATTTTTTTTTACGGGAAAGTCAATGGTACTGGCTGGATTTCGTTTCAACATCTAACTGGGGAAAACCGAGAGATGAGGAGGAGAGAAGAAGAAAAAGAAACAACTTTCAGATGCTAAAGATTAAAGGAACTGTGAATCCAATACTTAATTTGTACTGATAAACTTTAGTGTTTAATATGCTCTTTTGTGTTCCCAGCATGAAATCCTTGCATTGGGGGCTGGCAAAAACTTTTTTCATCTTTCTTCCCACATCTCTTCCTCTTAACTTTTATCTTGTTGGAGGTTTCCTGTCTGCCCTTGACATGTGAAATAGCCATGACAACACTTGAACCTGCAGAAGTGTGAGGGAAGAGCCAGACCCCTGGAAAATTCTACGTCCCAAATGGCACCCTATTCCCTATATATTCCCTACTTTTGACCAGGGCCCATAGGGTAGTGCACTATATCGGGGGATGGTGCCACTTGGGATGCACACTTGGGATGCAACCAGAGAGGCATCTCTGAATGAGAGTAAGAGAAAACCAAACCACCTGCAATCCTCTCCTCCAGTTTCACCCCTGCATTATTAAAAATGGCCAGAGCTGCAAATCAAGACTCTGAAAACTGGTATTAAAATCTGGCCTGAGGCTGCCCAAATGATCAAAAATAAAAGGGAGCAAACCTAGTCTCTGTCGATAAGTTTGTTTATTTTCACAAACCCTGTGTTTCAAACTTTGATGGTGCTCGACGCCATCCCAGGGAGGGGGGATAGTTATGACTGCGTCCCAAATGGCACCCTAAACCTTTCATAGCGAACTGCTTTCGACCAGGGCACATAGGGCCCACTTTATAGGACAAAGGATGCCATTTGGGATGAAAACCTATATGTTTCTTTGTGTAATGTTTTCATGGCCAAAGCAACGGAGCACAGGGTCACTGTTGTTTTTGTGCCCCTCGACTGATCTCGCACCTTGACCCACAGGTAATAACTTGTGTTAAACAGAGCAGAGATTTTGTAAAGGGGGCTCCTTGAAGTGAGCTATGTAATTCCCAATAGAACACAACCTTTCATTTTCACATCACTCCAATTAATACTGTTTTTAGACCGCTTTTGACAATGGAGCTTGATGTTGGTTGACGATGTGAGTTTGATTCCTGCATGCACATTCCCTGAATATATGTGTAAATCGCTTTGAATGAAATTGGCTGCTAAAATGATCCTTTTTTGAGTAAGTGTCACAAGTAGAATGACACTAAAGGCAAAGAAAATGCACCTTACGCAGTATGCAACGCAAGAACTACAAATAGCTACACAAAATGGCGATAATGTTAAAAATAATGTTAATGTTAAAAATATGAAGACGTGTGCAGTCCGCAAATATGAAGGATGCAGGATAGTCATTATGCATTTGGTTTCTTGCTTTGCGTACATACAGTATAAATTAGGCATAATAAGGCAGTTCATCCTGTTCTTCTCATGAAGTGTTCTTCCAGTCCAGTTTCATTCTATCGCTCTTCATATTCAGTCAGAATCAGTGGATAGTATCTCATAGGTGAACGTGGACAGATTATGCTTGCCTACTAAGTCCTGCATTAAGTACAATAAAGCCTCTTTGACACTGAAAATGAAATCCTTTCTGTCTGTTTGAGTGCATAGGCAGCCCGCCAAACGCGCCCAGGTAGAAGAGTGGTATACTGGACAAACACGTCACCAGCTGTGCACCGCTGCGCTAAAACGCCACCACCATCCTATTCTCTCTACCGTCATTCATCATTTTGCAAACAGCTCTGTCGCATGTGAAGTAATTAATTAACGACACAAATACAGTCGGAGCTGGAAGGCTGATGGATTGGGTCAATGTGGTGTTTTAGTGCGGCTGAAATGGAGCTTTTGGTTTATACATGTACTGTAGATATGAAGGTATGGGATGGAGGGATGGAGGGTTGGATGGAGGATAAGCCTTCTCTAATTCCCCTGCTCACTGGGATTACCCTGACCTCAGCTGGCGCTGGCCTGCCAGATTAAATGGTCAACCTTTGTTAGATGAGGGCAAGTGTTCAACACATTTTACACAGAATCAAATAGCTGGTAGTATTATACTGTTCACATTGGAGCAAAAGTCTACACACTCTGACTGCAACCCACCTGGACCAGGAGTGACAAAATGCAAGGACAGATTTGGCCTGAATCCCAAATGGTACCCTTTTCCCTATTCAGGGCACTACTTTTGACCAGGTCCAGGGCCCATAGGACTCTGATCAAAGTGGTGCACTATGTAGGGATTAGAGTCCCATTTGAGACACAACCCCGATGTCTCTGAATATGTAATTAGTGAAAACAAAGTCACTTTGCTAGCCCTTATTAAACCCAGACATTAGTTACAACGTAAATTCAGAGTAGAAGCCGCTGTGAACTGAAATGTATAGGTGGACAGATGCCAGGACATGTTGAGTGGTGAACTACAGCCCCAAGCTGCACTTACAATGGATAGGGAATTATTAAATATTAAAGAATTAGACCTCTCACTAAAGGCTTCAGTCATACAAAAGTTATCCTTAAATCTGAACTGGTTCTATAGCAGATTAGTAAGAATGTCTCACCCCAGGTTCAAGAATGGTCTTTTTCCCTTTATTCAGATTACAACCGCTCACTTTCGGTTATTTGAAAATGAAATGATCTCGAAAATATCACTATTTTTAAAACAAGCCACAGAAAGTTGGTTGCAAAATTACAACAACTAATTGAAGCATTACAGCAAAAATGGAAGAGGCAAGTGGAAGGAGAAGAAAGTAAGGAACTTGTCTGTCGGCCCTGCATTAAAGACCAAAATTGGTTAAAGAAAATTGTGATAAATAAAAAAGTGTACCTGCTTCATTTAAGGACCCAAAAATTGACAGTTGTGCTATAGTGATTGCAAAATAGTTGTTAAGAGATTTTCGATGTACCGATTCCATGGCACATGGTTTATGAACTGATTCACAAAATGACGAGTTTATCAATTTAAATTATTATACAAAATTCTTGCAACCAATAGAATGTTATATTTATGGGGGATACAACCAACCCACGTCTGCAGATGTTGCTGCGAAGAGACAGAATCATTAGATCATTTGTTTTGGTACTGTTCATATTTAGCTTGTTTTTGGTTGCAGGTTCAGGAATGGCTGAAGAATTGCAACATTTACCTGGAGCTAACTCTGCGAATAGCACTGCTAGGTGATTTGAAAACTTATAGTCAATCGATCAATAATATAATAATACTCTTAGCAAAAAATTGTATATTTAAATTACAATCTGTAGAAACAATGAGAATAGAAAGGTTCAGAACTTTTGTGAAACATCACAACCCAGTCGAAAAATATATGGCAAATAGAAATCACAACTGGATGGTCTTCAGAGATAGATGGGTTGAGGGTAGCTGAAGGATGAGACTAAAAACAAACAAAAGATAACTATTGTAAAATATTCTGTGTTTGTAAAATGTATATATTATGTATAAGCTGGAAGTAGAAGCCAAAGTGTTGTTGTCCATTAGTTTACTCCGATTGGGGGAGGGGTGGTATGGTTAGGGGAAAACAATAAAAAATGTATATGTATTTTAAATGGTACTGTATATATATATATATATATATATATATATATATATATATATATATATATATATATATATATATATATATATAAACTTTTGACTAGTAGGGAAAAAAAACGGAATGAGTATATACAGTACCAGGAAAAAAACCTACTTATTCCGTTTTTCCCCCCCTATTTTCTACACTGTAGAATAGTAGTGAAGACATCAACCCTATGAAATAACACATATGGAATCATGCAGGAAGTCAAAAAGTGTTAAATAAATATATTTTATATTTCAGATTCTTCAAAGTAGCCACCCTTTGCCTTGATGACAGCTTTGTACACTCTTGGCATTCTCTCAACCAGCTTCATGAAGTAGGCACCTGGAATGCATTTCAATGAACAGTACCTTGTTAAAAGTTAATTTGTATAATTTATTTTCTTCTTAATGAATTTAAGCCAATCAGCTGTACTGTGACAAGGTAGGTACAGAAGATAGCACCATTTGGTAAAAGACCAAGTCCATATTATGGCAAGAACTGCTCAAATAAGAAACGAGAAATGACAGTCCATAATTACTTTAAGACATGAAGGTCAGTCAATCCAGAAAATGTCAATAACTTTGAAAGTTTCTTCAAGTGCAGTCGCAAAAACCAACAAGCAGTATCATGAAACTGGCTCTCATGAGGACCGCCACAGGAAAGGAAGACCCAGAGTTACCTCTGCTGCAGAGGATACGTTCATTAGAGTTACCAGCCTCAAAAATTGCAGCCCAAATAAATGCTTCACAGAGTTCAAGTAACAGACACATCTCAACATCAACTGTTCAGAGGAGAATGGGTGAATCAGGCATTCTAGGTCGACTTGCTGCAAAGAAACCACTACTTAAGGACACCAATAATAATAAGAGACTTGCAAAATCTGTGCTATGGTCTGATGTCTTTGTGAGACGCAGAGTAGGTGAACAGATGATTTCTGCATGTGTAGTTCCCACCGTGAAGCATGGAGGAGGAGGTGTGATGGTGTGGGGGTCTTGTACTGGTGACACTGTCAGTGATTTATTTAGAATTCAAGGCACACTTAACCAGCATGGCTACCACAGCATTCTGCAGTGATACGCCATCCCATCTGGTCTGCGCTTAGTAGGACTATCATTTGTTTTTCAACAGGACAATGACTCAAAACCAGCGATGCAAACTAGTCACCTTTCAGCAAAATTCGCATTTGAATCCAAAATAGGTGACCTACGTTATTCGTGTAGATCTGATGAGAAAAGTTTGTGGGGGTGAGGGTGGTTTGGATCACTACTGGCTGTAAGTGAATGAGTGATGTGCATTTGGAGCAATACTGGCTGCTATATCCAAGGCTCAGCCAATTGTTTACATAACAATAGAATACAGCGCAGCACGAGACCGAAGAAAGAAGAGACAACTAACTTACTAGCTACAGCATCAGCGCGCGCTCTGGGAAGTCAGCTTGCCAGTTACAGCAGCGCGTCCCCTGAACAATAAGGAAGAGGTAACGTTATGCGAGAGGCCTTTCCAGTGAGACGGTGTGAGAAGGTGATGAAGCGTACTTCATGAGCTGTAACTGAAAAACTACTGGCATTTGGAAAGTTTGAGGTGAGGGAGAAAGTGTGGTGGAACAAGTATTAGCATTGTTAAGTATCTTGCTTGCTGGATCGAATTCTCCGTTAGCTAGCCAGAGAAATGTTGAGCAACATTAGCCAACTTATCTGATAAAATAATGTATTTTCTGGTGTGAAAATTAGAATGCTAATAAAGTCAGACAGCTAACGTTACAACATCAGATGAGCTAACATTAGTAACCTAACCAATTCGCTATAGTATTAACTGGTATACAACTCCTTGCCGTTCCTCAAGTTATAACAGTTTAGTTGCTTACTGGACCCTGGCAATCTGTGTGAAATGTTAACTAGTTAACGAACTAACCACTAGTTGTAAACTAATGTTTTCCCTCTACAGTATGTGGTTACTTTTCAGAATGAGAGAATTAGGTGAAAATGAGGCATTGCTTGTTAAACAAGTGGATTCAGGGATCAAGTGTAGCTGGAGCTGGGCCTGGCTTAAGCTGGATGCCACTATAGAGGTGAAAGGAACAACACACAATTTCCCTCTTTCTCACTTTTGCTGGCACATTGTAGAACAAATGTCCACAGGCAGAAAGAGTTTTTTTTTTTTGTGTTGAACTTGACAGTAAAATGTGTGTGTGTGTGAGTGAGGGGGGATTATATATTTTTTTACTCAGTGAATGTTATTTTTGCACACATGTCACATCCTGACCAGTAAAGAGGTTATTTGTTATTGTAGTTTGGTCAGGACGTGGCAGGGGGTGTTTGTTTAATGAGTTTCGGGGTTTGTTGGGCAATGTTCTATGTTAGTCTATTTCTATGTCTGTGTCTAGTTTATCTAGTTCTATGCTTAGTTTATTGGTTTGACCTTCAATTGGAGGCAGCTGTTTCTCGTTGCCTCTAATTAAAGGTCCTATTTAGTAGGGGTGTTTTTTCATGGGTTTTTGTGGGTAGTTGTTCCATGTGTAGCTGTATGTCTCACAGGACTGGTTTTTCAGCGTTGTTGTTTTGATTAAGTGTTTTGTTTCATTTTCTTCTCAATAAACAAGAAGATGAGCATACACATTCCCGCTGCGCCTTGGTCCCATCTTTACGACGAACGTGACACATGTAGCGTTGTGCACTTGATCGATGTCTATAGTGACCACTATAATGGAGCAAAAATAGAATGCCTGTTTGTTTCATTCTATTTCTACTTTAAGATTATTTTTTTCAAATGGCAATATTTATGTGTGTAGTCACAAGCATTCTATTACAAAGGCTGTCATGGCTTACTGCAATATTAGTGTATTGTTTTTTTCTCAAGACTTGAGTGTCATTTGCAGTAAAGTCTAGGCAACAAATAACATTGGATTGCTTTCTTTACATTTTTTAGCTGTGAGTTAGGTTCACATTAACCACTTTTTATTTTACACACAGAGACTGATCATGTAGATTATATTCTTTGTTGTTTAATTAGTTAAAACCTGCATTTCCCCCAGGCAGAGATTTTTTGCATGTTTCAGTGCAAAAAAAAAAAAAGTGTCACCTTTTTGGGCCCTCAGCAGTTTGCCTCCCAGCCCAAAACATACCTCCAGGCTGTGTAAGGGCTATTTGACCAAGAAGGAGAGTGATGGAGTGCTATATCAGATGACCTGGCCTCCACAATCACCCGACCTCAACCCAAATGAGACGGTTTGGGATGACTTGGACCGCAGAGTGAAGGAAAAGCAGCCAACAAGTGCTCAGCATATGTGGGAACTCCTTCAAGAATGTTGGAAAAGCATTCCAGGTGAAGCTGGTTTAGGAATGCCTAGAGTGTGCAAAGCTGTCATCAAGGCAAAGGGTGGCCACTTTGAAGAATCTTTATTTAACACTTTTTGGTTACTACATTATTCCATATGTGTTATTTCATAGTTTTGATGTCTTCACTATTATTCTACAATGTGGAAACTAAAGAAAAACCTTTGAATGAGTTGGTTTGTCCAAACTTTTGACTGGTACTGTATATTTACCAAAAAAGATATACAGGGGATTGCAGACAATTACACTGATGGAAGCTACAATCTACCTGCAATATTAAAGCTGATCTACCCCCCCCCCCCCCCCCCCCCAAAAAAATACAAAAGATATATAAATAAATACAATCAAAAAGGGATAGGGAATGTATTGTAGATATACTGTAGGTTATGTTCCAAATGGCACCCTAATCCCTATGGGCCCTGGTCAAAAGTGGTGCACTACAAAGGGAATACGGTGCCATTTGGGACAAACGTCTAGTCAGTTGAATCAAGTATGGTAAACAGGAGGGGGATAGTGATCTGAGAACCTACAAGTGATTCGGTTTCAAAGAGCTTGGCACCAGCCCCTAGTATAGAGGCAGTCTGCCAAGAAAGGTTCTCTCTCTACCTTCAAAATGGCCACCAGGAAACTCAATCAGCGCCTCATTGTAAAGCTGCTTTCCTCTATGTTAAATGGTAACAGTAAAACATTTTTAAACAGTGTCACAAAATGAAGATGGAACACCAAGACAAGAGAGACAATAGCGAGTTGTTCCCCTAAACTAGATGTCTGTCAGTCTGCCAGTCTGTCTGTCTGTCCCTCATGGATGTCGATAATGGCAGCCCCCGCACCTCTCTGATTCAGAGGGGTTGGGTTAAATGTGGAAGACACATTTCAGTTGAATGCATTCAGTTGTACAACTGACTAGGTATCCCCCTTTCTATATACATGCTGACGTATATATCTACCTAATTCAAATACTTCATCTTACTAATGTGTCCTGATTCCTCTAGTAGTAGTATCCTGCTATGAGCACTAATAAGTCTGTTGTTGGTATTGACATTCAGGGAGATTGTAAAAATTATAATTTTCTTTGTGTTGTGTAGCGATGGGGGAATTAACAAGTAAGCATTGCGCTGGTTGCACGCTGCTGGTTGCACGCAGCCATGTAGGATTCACCTGACTGAACGTGCCTCTCTATCACAGCTGGTGTATAATGTATTTCAATCCACCACTCCTGTTAACCTAACCCTCAATTTGCTGGGATTTGAACTCTGAATTACAGCTTACGAAAGGAGTTTAACAGCTGGTACAAGGGTTTCTCCTGAATTTTTAATCACATGAATTAAAGATGGCCTGAAATGCTTCCTAGACCTCCGTCAGCATTGATACAATGCAAGTATACTGTAGGTAGGCGAGTCGCATGGGGATGCTAGGTCTGTTATGCTATACCACCTCTGTAAGCATGCACTATAGGATCAGATGCAAATGAACCTCGGTTTGAAATAAAGCCAGGAAAACAACAAGCACCACATTCATGTACAAAGACAAAAACACTTAAATGTGACATCAACATTATGATATAATCTTGAGAGGGTATTTATTTTATAATTACACTGGTTATTCACAAGCAGTGCAAGTTATTCTAAAACCATATGATACATTTGTACAGTCGGATTTCTTAGCTATGTGCAGAAATGAGAGGGTGGACTAGCCTAGCTAATGTAGCATTGTTAGCTTTTCATGCTATATCCCAGCTGAGGGGACTAGCCTATCCTAGTTTATGGAGCGTTGTTAGCTATCCCTGCTATATCCCAGCTGAGGGAGACTAGCCTAGCCTATGGAGCTGTGTCTGCTAACTGCTATATCCCATCTAAGGGGACTAGCCTACGGAGCTATGCATGCTAACTGCTCTAACCAAGCTGAAGGGACTAGCCTAGCCTATGGAAATGTGTCTGCTAACTGCCATATCCCATCTAAGGGTACTAGCCAAGCCTATAGAACTGTGCTTGATAACTGCTATATCCCATCTAAGGGTACTAGCCTAGCCTATAGAGCTGTGCCTGCTACAACTGCTATATCCCAGCTGAGCCTGAGGTGCCGCATCTTGTTGGGTTCCAGATGTATAGCGTGGTCCCACAGCACTGATCCCTATTAGGCCTTGCCAATTATCTCCCCCCTCTGGAAACTCTGGTGCAAACTAGCGGCTGGTCCACCCAGACTGAGAGCTTCCAGGGTTCAGAGGGTTAATGACAGGTGAGGCGGGTGACCAGCGATCAGTGCTGGTACTTTGGTCATAATTACAGCTTGACTGTTCAACCCAGTCATTTAACGCAAGGAAATCACCACTTCCCCCAATTCTTTTATATGTCTAGCGTCTCCATTACGGGGAGAAGAGGCCTGTTATGTCCTCTTGTTAAGTACACGGACGGACGGACGAAGGAGAGGGAGAGAGAGAAAGAAGGGGAGAGAGAGACAGGGAGAGAGAGAGAGAGCGAGAGAGAGAGAGAGAGAAAGAAAGAGAAAGGCATTAGCAGAGGAAGAAAAAAAGGCCCTCTTTGTGAGATTGCCTTACATCCTTTTCAACTCTTGTCATTGGTGTTGTTTTGAATATTGTCAATTAGGACCTCAGAGAATCTTTTTTTTAATTTTTTTTTACCCAATACCCAAACCCATTTTCACACTACCCCTGCTCTCTCCATCTCCTAACCAAAGGGAAATTGTGTTTTTTTCCTCTTAATAGACCCGGCTGGTACATCCGGTGTCAGAGCCAAAGAATCTGAATAATCTTTGTGTGAGGTAATGTCCTCTGTTTACAAGCCATTATCAGTAAGTCGTCTTTGGACCAGACTGGGTTTTACTCTAATTGTGTTATCCAATATGTGGCTCTCTCTTTGATCACTTAACAGCACTTAAGGTGTCTTCTAGTGTTGCTCGGCATTGTGGGAATAAAGCAGAGGCTGTCCGATGACATGAAACAGCCTAATTGCCGGGGCCTTTATTTTGTCAAGAATATAGGTGCCACGGGCAGCCCTGACATGGTTTATGTAGTGAGATGTCATTACCTTCTTTCTGCTTTAAACACATCTTAGACAGATGACACAGAGATGAGAGCAAAAGAGGATCCTTTTCTTTGCCTGTCTTCCAAACAGCACCCTATTCCCTTTATAGTGCACTATTTTTTTACCAGAGCGCGGTGGGACCGGGTCAAAAGTATTGCACTATATAGGCAATAGTATACCATTTAGGATGCAACCTTTGTGTTTCTGTATAGCTCAGTTTGACCAGGAAGTTATAATGAACACAGTCCTCTCAGTGGCACCCGCTCAATAATTAGTAATAATTATGTGGCAAAATGTATACTTTCTGACTTCCTACCAGGTCAGACCTGAGTACTGTATGTAAACACAGTCCATCTCTGTCCAAATCTCTCTCTCTCTCATACATATATTTCTCCCTCTCACACTTTCTCTCTCTCTCTCTTACAAACATGCTCACACTCACAGTGCACAGAACTTAGTCTCTCATTAAAATAGTTGCTTGCAAATGTATCAGTAAGAACAAAAGAGGACAGTCTTGGGGCTCTTCCAGGATCGCAGGTATTCTAGTGCTAGTAAAACAAAATGCCTGATAATATCAAAATATACAAAATATTCTTATTCAACACAACTAAGCAACAGAACCAATTCTACCATTTCCCAACACTTCTCCCTCTGCCTGTGACAGGTCCTGGTGTAAGATAGTGAGTTTTAATTAGCCTTGTCCCTATCTACCTTGCCCCTGCCGCCTCAATGAGGAGCCCCATTCCTCTCCATGTCTTGTTCCTGTGTCTGAGCCTGTGTTTACGTCCTACTCTAATCCTCCAGTGTGGTGTGGTTAGCTGCGACGGTCCACTGCATCGCTATGGTCTCACTCCCTCTGGAGAAGATGTGTGCATGCATACTGTACATGAACTTTGGATGAATAAATAAACATCCAGAAGAGAGCTCCTAGATAATTGAACACAAGTGAGAAAGGGAGAGGCAGGAGGCAGGGAAAACAATTTCTCCTGGGAGAGACAGCGGAGCACGGCGGAGCAGCGAGGTGGCAGGTATGATTAAAACCAACGTGATTTATGGGAAGGTGGGCTGCCGTCGTCACGCTCTCTGCTCGTATTAACGTTTTTGCGTAGGACTCATCTTGTGTCGTGTCACCACCCCTACCCACTCACACAATACAAGCCCACCAAGCACACCCACCTTCTTCATCACTTTACCATATTTACACAAAACCACTCAGATTTCAGAGGTTAGAACAACAGCAATATAACAGCGTCCTCAAGCTTTCGCTGTCGACCTTAGAATAGGTTTCAGCTGGTGTATCTCAGTTTCCTTTCATGTTGACCCCTTAAACGCAGGATTTACAGGAGTCACCCTCATAACTATAGAAACATGCAGGAAGTATAGCTAGGTGTCACCCATTATATCGCGGTTCCAAACGAGTCCTTCTCACATGAACTTGACCACAGACTAACAGTGTCTTCCAAAGCCATGACATAGGGGTAGTTGGGTTGAATGGGAGCTTTGTTTTGTTTGACGGGGTCATTATTGGTGTGTCTCTACCGACACAAGCCACGCACATAATTCAAAGCCAGAATACACAGGATTTGTCTGCTAGAAATCAATATCGAAGAGGAATTTTCAATACAGAAGCCCAATACCAATTTGTTGACCAGAAAGACAAAAACAGCATACATTGCATGCACTGTACATGTTACACTTCTGGATATGGAAATATATTTTTCATGTTATGAGAAATCCTGTATGCGGTATCAACACAGAGGATCTGTAGGTTGCCCCATCCAAGTACGACACCCTCTTTGCTAATAGGACTACATGGTATGGGAACATTGTATAACTGAACAAGACATTGTCAATCATCAGTATTTCCTGTACATGACTTATTTAGTAGTTTACTTTCCTGTCATGAGGAAAGATGCGTGAATGAGACACTGATCTAACGGAGGTATGCAGTTATTGAGTCCGGGACCCCATGAAATGAGGATGAGAAAGTCAGCAATGGTCAGGCATTGACCAGAAACAAATCAGTTATGTGGCCTCTGCACAAAAGATGGAAATGGAGAAGCAAATACGTGCAGTTTTAATAAAAAATATGTCGCCATGTCCATTTTTCTAGGATTAAGTCACCAGCTATAATAGCCTGCTGTAGAAGGGTGAACACAGAAAGGGAAATGTGTGTATTATACAATCCTAATAATTGTCATTATTGTTCATAGTATCCCCAACATTCCAAAACATCTTTCCAACAAAAAGTTGAATGTACGTTTCGTTATTTTACCTATGTCACAATAATGTCTTTGTTTTTATAATACAGTGTACCACATCACTGTGTAAGAACACCTCATGGCAGAAGATACAGTAAAGTGCTACTCTGAAACGTAGTATTTCATTGAAAATGTATTTAAGGTGTCCAAATGCCAGAGCAATGACACAGAAGTACAAGTAGGGCTGCTACATGCATGTGTTATGCCAATTCTACAACCCATTTTCCAAACGCTAAGAGAAGGCTCAGGTGGCCGATATTAACCTGCAGAATAGATGCTGCATATTTCCCCCATAAATTGGCGTCTCTGCATTGTGGTAATTGAATTCCAAGCCTTCATACCTACCTCAGTCAGGCTTTATAGAGATTAATTACTTTACTAAGACCCCACACACATACAACTGAGATAACACACATTTGAACCCCAATGGCAGCATGGCATCCTACATGGACAAAATGAGTTTCAATGGAATTCACCACAATGGGGGAAAGAAAATCTAAACAAAGGAACTACAAATATACGTTCTTATCACAACAATATTGTTGTGTTATGATTAATTAATTTCAAGGTGATTATCGTTTATGGTGCTCGGTAGGGTATGTATAGGGGGGAGGGGAGAAAAGATAGGGAAAAACAACGCCTGAGGTAATATTGTAATGTTCAGTTCCCTGTGACAGATTTTTAATATGTGCTCTTAAAGAGTTGTGATCTAAATACTCATTTAGGTTCATGTGTGTGGAATAATACACCTTCAACGGGTGGCACCTTCAGCCGTACTTTGGTAGCGGTGACCCGAAAAACCATGCATGCAACCATGCAAAAACCACGATTTGATCATACATGGTGTTGTGCTATTACAATATGATGTCTTATGCTGTCTGCTACCAGGCATAACTGACAGGGTTAACCTGAACAGCTTACAGAGAAAGGGAGGAGGGAGTTTGTTATAACATGTCTTATACTCATTAAGGGTTTATATACAGTGCAGATTTTAGCACAGCTGTCATATCCCTTGTTATCATAAGACTTGAGAGTGTTAAAGCAATGTACACCTTTTTGGGGTTATTGTCACACCTATGGCAATGACTGACATTAGTGCAATACTTACACAATGTCCATACAGTAGTGTAGTCCCAAGATACTGTCATGGCAACCAATGAGCTTCCCTCATTACCATAGACCACAGATTGAGAACCAATCAAAATGCAAAGTACACAAAAAGACGTTTCAGGTGTTGGTATAACAACGTTTGTTTCAGCATTTAAATAATTGCCACCTGTCATGGACTCAATGTGAAGAATCAACTTGGATCATGGATGTTTAACTGGAACCACAACACAAGGAAGGCTTACCTTGGCAGTCAGTCCCCTGGTGCGGTGTGTGGAGTTGGTTTGGGTTATCATGTTACTAGCTCCCCTATGCTAATCCCTGGTTGGAGGGGATACATTTCATAGAAAGTCGACTGTATTGACACACATATGCTCTGAGGTATTCCAATATGTGGAGACCATGTTAAGTCTTTTCAGATATGCAGTACCATATAATATGTATAATACAGTATTATGATATAATGCATTCATTGAATAAATCATTTTATTGTGCATGTGGCAGGGTAAATACATGTGTTTAAAAACAACTCATGTCTGGTACTGTGTAATAAAATGAGACAAACAACAAAACTGCTTGTACGGTAGGTAATTCACGTGCATTATAACTTTTGATATTGATAGCTCGAATGTTAATGAACACCATTCTCAAACCTAAGAAAAATGGGCACACAATAGGTTCCATTTGGAAAAGCACATACATATTTATCGCCAAGTCCTTTGTCATACATTTCTACAAATCTTATCTTGCCGATCCACTCTTCAGTCGACTGCTGCTCCAGCTACATGCCTTCTCCTTTTATTATCAAAACCTGCACAGTTCAAGGTCTATTTGTAACAGAGCTGATACCGTTTCGTATCAGTGCACATTTGACCATGAACAATGGGATTAGGCGCTGGCTCTGAACTCAGCTTATATCTACCAGACCTGCAGAATCACAAAGTAGGATATTCACATTATATCTTATGAGGTAAAATAGAGACATTCTATTTGAATTTAAGCACCAACTAACGTACCCATAGTTGATGTGGTAACCCACCCAGCCATTGTGTCAACTAACCCACTATTAACTAACTAACTACCTCACTAACAGCTAACCCATTATCAACTAACTCAGGGGTTTCCAAACCTTTTCACTCTGGGCCCCCCTTCCAGCATTGGGGAACATCCCGGCCCCCAACGTCTATTTCTATGGGCACAAGCACTATTCATGACAAAAACTGTTCACACCCCTCTTGTTGGTAGAGAAAATGTTGCAGTTTAACAGTTTTTTCCTGCAATTCTACACATTTTGTTATGGGGTGCAAAGAAAATGTTGCAGTTTTAAAGCCATTCTATACATTTTGCAATGTCTAATGTGTATTCATATGATATTTGAGTGACTAAAAAATTACGACAATAACTATGGGCTAAAAAACGTCAATAAAAAAACATTAGCTGACATGGGCTAGTTGATCTGGACAGTTATAAGTTATAAATAGCTCTAAGGTCTACAATGACTAACATGACAAGAGGAACTGATGATGCACTACCCAATTTACAAATTGCACCTTGTGCATTCTACTATTACAACTTTCAAGAGTAAGAATAAAGCCGGACTGAGTTCCAAAAAAAAAAAAAAAAAAAAGACTCCACTATCAATTAACCCACTGTCAACTAACTAATACTATCAACTAACACTGTCAACTAACTAACACTATCAACTAACTAACACTGTCAACTAACTAACACTATCAACTAACCCACTATCAACTAACACTATCAACTAACTAACACTATCAACTAACACTGTCAACTAACTAACACTATCAACTAACTAACACTGTCAACTAACTAACACTATCAACTAACCCACTATCAACTAACTAACACTATCAACTAACCCACTATCAACTAACACTATCAACTAACCCACTATCAACTAACCTACTATCAACTAACTAACACTATCAACTAACCCCCTATCAACTAACTAACACTATCAACTAACCTACTATCAACTAACCTACTATCAACTAACCTACTATCAACTAACTAACACTATCAACTAACCCACTATCAACTAACACTATCAACTAACCCACTATCAACTAACCTACTATCAACTAACCCACTATCAACTAACCTACTATCAACTAACTAACACTATCAACTAACCCCCTATCAACTAACACTATCAACTAACCTACTATCAACTAACTAACACTATCAACTAACCCACTATCAACTAACTAACACAATCAACTAACCCACCCAGGTTTTTTTCTTAGATTGCTACTGCTCTGAAAAAGCAAGACAGGTCTGTTTCTCTCTAAATCAATAAAGGGGTCCTTGGAGTACCCTGGGTAGCCATATGGACCGAGAAGCATCACAGCATCTCAGGTTGTCTCCTGAGTGACTCATAGGATGCGTCCCAAATGGCACCCCATTCCCTTTGTAGTGCACTACTTTTGACCAGGACCATTAGATCTGTGGTCAAAATTAGTGCACTACATTAAAAAAAAATGTCTTCCATTTGGGACGCATAATATGAGGACCTGGCACAAAGTTAATCTTCAAAACCCAACCTCAACCCAACCCCTCCCTCCCTCCTCTTCTCTCTCCCTGCTGTCCCCTGTCCCTCATCTCATATACCTTCCATCTCATCTGGCTGGCTGGGTCTCAAATGTCAGACCACCTGGGATATACAGCTGTCAGGGTGGAACAGGAGCCAGGGTCTAGACCTGGACGAGGCCCCAGGATGCACCTCTCTAGACCGACAGTGTCGCTGACACGAGGGGTGGGGCGGGACGGGACGAGGTGCAAATGGGTGACCCAGGAGTGATCTGAGGATCTGACAGTCACACTAATCAATGGTCACTTTTTAGAGGCATAAAATATGAAACAGACTTGATTCTCCTTTTTGGTTCTTTACTAACACACTGATGTAATAGACATACACACGCACAAGGTAGAGGAAGATGACGCAGGTATGACAGTACATATTTGCATGTTTCTGCACCCAATGGTAACTGAAAGAAACAGGAGAGCAAACAGAAAACAGGATATCTCATCAATACACAACCAGACAAAGATCCATCTGTATCCATAGAAATCTACCACAGCGCCATTTTGCATCCTTACATAGGCCTTGATTGTGTGGGTCCATTACTGTACCAGTGTATATTAAAACCTCCTAAAGAGAAGGAACACTGCCGTGTTTCTCTCCTCTTCACACAGAGGCTTTCTATTGGCCTTCCATCAAATTCTAAAGGACTCCTCTTCTTGCCAACGCAGAGGAAACTAAACATTACGAGCTGGATCAATCTGTAAGACACCGACTGACTCAACCTGCATCCCATAAATACCCAGCTAGCGAGCAGAGCGTAGCATAGCAGTAAGTGTAGTCCTGTTCCAAGGGGATGGGGGAGCAGAAAGGTAGCAATCAATATTGAAACACCGAAATTAAGCATTTACAGCAGTAATTAGGGAGTAGGCAAATTTTCACACCTGTACGGAGCAGAACGACTGCCAGATCCTCACATCTGTCTCTATTCACCTGCCAAGCACCTGGTATCAGTTCAATGCTGCCTGATTGCGCTTGATGGCGGCGAACGGAGACTCTTTTTGAGGTTCTTCTGAGAGGATTTGTGTATTTTTGCTCTCTTCTCTAGCTGCTTATTTTGTATTTATTTTGTATCTGTTCATTCCAACGCAGGTGCCTCGCGGTAATGCTCAAGTGGGCTACACATGAGTAATTCTTTTATGCCTCAGTTCCTCCGTTTGTCATATTGGCGAAAGCCGGCGGATTAGGGTTTGAATGTCGACAGACACTACCCTCTTCCTCATACCTTAGCGCCATCCCCCCAGAATAATTTGCATACCAAATTTTTTAACCCTAGAGTAGAATAGGAGTATGTACATCCTTTTCTCAGACCCTCTGTAGGCTATATTAAAATGTTACAGCATACCATTTTTTGATTATGGGTTTTGATTTGGGAAGTGAAAAAAGCAAGTGAAAATCAATAAACGATACAGTAGTATGTACTGTGCTCTGTATGTGTTTCACAAAAGCCGTGCAAAAAAAATAATAATATTGCAACATACCATGGGTGTTAAAAAACACAATTAAGGTTTGATTTCCACAGAAGTGTTAAGTCAGCTTTAGTTCGCAGCTCTCGGAAATGAATGTGCACGTTTGAAGATCAATTCAATTTGCTTTTCCCAGACCCACATGACCACATAAGAATGACTATGAACCAACCAGTGACAGTGGTGGCAGTGGTGTCTGCCTTCTCTCCCCTGCTGCGCCATGTGTGAGAATAGAATAGCAGAATACCAATTTCTAGAATTCCCTTACTTTTCCTAGGGAACTAATGGGATAATTCTCATTCTGTTCCGGTGATTCAACAGTTACCAAGGCCGTGACGCAAATGGCACCCTATTCCCTACATAGCGCACAATTTATGACCAAAAGTAGTGCACTATGTAGGGAAAAGGAGGCCATTCGGGACTCACCCAAATCACCATCTGGGCTTGTGTTAACCTGAGTCAGATGTGAGCTGTGCTACTGCAAGGTACAGCAGCTTGTTTAATGGTTCTTAATCTTTTCTTTAATTAAATCGTGCAGCCAACCTGAAAAATCTATCTTAATGCAAATGAGCAGAGCTCTCTTTCTTGGCATTTGCTTACCGTAATGCACTAATAAGGTTACTTTAATACAAATCTGTTCCAGTTTTTTTAAAGATAATTGTATGTTTTCTTGATCTATTTCGTCGCAGGCTGGGGTGCAGGGAAATGTTTGTTTGTGGAAATTTCCAAGAGTGGATGGAAAAAGCGTGGCAGGATGTTCGAGAGAGAGAGAGAAAGAGAGGGAACGCACAGCACAGACCTGCCATGGATAATATTATTTGGATGAAGTGAAAATCCATTTGCTCCACAGAAGTGTGCCTCTTTCCTCCCAGCTTTACAGTTTCCATTAGGGAGTAAAACAAAGCTCAACAGAGCTTGCTGTTGTGTGGCCCTCCCTGACCGGACCTGACTAACAACATTAGAAACACCCCGGGAATAAAGAACAATATCATTATTTGGCCCCGGAATGAAGAACAATATCATTATATGGCCCCGGAATGAAGAACAATATCATTATATGGCCCCGGAATGAAGAACAATATCATTATTTGGCCCCGGAATGAAGAACAATATCATTATTTGGCCCCGGAATGAAGAACAATATCATTATATGGCCCCGGAATGAAGAACAATATCATTATATGGCCCCGGAATGAAGAACAATATCATTATATTGCCCCGGAATGAAGAACAATATCATTATATAGCCCCGGAATGAAGAACAATATCATTATTTGGCCCCGGAATGAAGAACAATATCATTATATGGCCCCGGAATGAAGAACAATATCATTATATTGCCCCGGAATGAAGAACAATATCATTATATAGCCCCGGAATGAAGAACAATATCATTATATAGCCCCGGAATGAAGAACAAAATCATTATTTGGCAGTGAAAACCAGATGATAACTCCATATTTGTTCTTCATTGTTTTCATTAATAATTCACTGATATTATGACTAAGGTACAAATTAATACTAAATATTATATTACGGTAATAACAAATGCTATTATTGTGTATGTGTGTATGTATTCACGATCCAAAGGTGCACCTCAGTGCTTCCAGAGATCTGTGTATAATGATGAGATGCTCATGTCTCTGCCTTAACAACGGGAGTCGTTGTCTCAAAGGCAGGAAGCCTTAGATCCAAAATAAGACCATAGAAACGCATTGTGCTTATTTTGGACAGATTTTGGCGAGAGTGAAAGCTCTCGCTTTGCCTCTTTGTCTCTGGTGCTTCTCAGAATGTGGCTCTACTGAGCATGTGCAGAAAGGGCAGAGGTCAACCTTCACAAGCCATGCAGGGTGACTAGTCTAGGAATATGGATTGTACAATGCACCTCACATACAGTACAAAATGACATATTCTAAGATGGTGTATTAATGGTGGAATCCCTAATATTGACAGGGACTGGTAATGCTTATCCAGCCATTAAACTACTTATACAAGAAGTGTCATTGTGGACACTGCAAAATTAATCACTTTTCTTCCATCGCACACAAGAGACTCCCATTCCTTCAGAAGTCTCTAGAAGTTCTCTCTGGAGATTGTGTAGCATAGCGAAAAGCTAAGGTTATACAGGCAAAAACAACACATAGCATAACATCCTGTCAACCTAAACCACTGGGGAAAGCTCTGTCTGTATTTTTGTTAAAGCGTCTTTCCACCCTTTTTTCAATCAGCCATTAGGGACTAATATTTACAATGCACATTACTTTCTCGCTAATCACTCTGTCATTTGCTCTTGGCTTGTGAGAAACCTTTTTAGTGTAGAAACTGTAAGTCTGATTGTTGTCAATGGGGATTCTCCAGCGAAGGCTTCTTACCCTCACACTGGGCTTAATCTGTGTCTGGTAAACCGGCCCTTTTTCTTTTCAGAATTCATTTCCTAATGAAGGGTCCACCGACTCACCCAATGGCCTTTCATGTGTTGTTTTGCTCAGGGATATGTAGGGGGAGAGTACTTGTTAATTACAGTCAGCTTGTTGACCCCGATATCAAAGGATTCATAAGGTATCAAAGCCAGTATGGTAAAAAATAATCATGTTCAATGGAAATCATTTCAGCGTACAGACTAGACTGGGCAACAATGGTTTCAGGGCATAGTGACTGGGGAACCGTCTCGGTCTCTGAAGTGGCTGTGGTGGTTCGTGGTTGGCTCCGATATAAAATAGTCATTAATTCGATTATATTTGCTCTAAAGGCTTAAGAAAGGATAAATGTCAGGGAAATGCGTACACATTCAAAAGCACCAAGAGATACCTGGTTGTACTACAGCACTGCAAACCCGATTAGTGCTTTAGGCAGAGAGGGATAAGAAGTTTGACTGCTGCTTGTACTCTCTCTGTCTACCTGGCAGTTCAGTTTGAGCAGCAGTTCAGCCGTGAGCAGCATTTCATGTTCATCTCTCAATTTTTCTCTTTGTTGTGCCTCTGGGAGGAAGGTACAAGGTAGATTTAAACATCTCTTTACATTTCTCAGCTGTCTCACGGATAACACAGGACTTCTTCTCCCCGTCGACTATTACCTACATCTGTTCAGACGGAACACACGCGCTGTGCCTCCCGTTCCCTTTGCCGTTTTCTCGAGCAGCCGGTGTTGCAGGAGGTGTATGTGCCACAGTGGGGGGGGGGGGTCGACACGTCAACAAAACCAGCTGTAATAGGTGAATCACTGCAGCGTGTCCCAGCATCCTCCCTGGTGGCTGCGGCATGGCGTTGGGCGGCACGCGGCTCTGCTCTGGCGGCAGGCGGCCCGTTTCAGAGATGTAGCTGGAGTGTGTGTGTGTGTGCGTGTCAGAGACGTAGCTGGAGTACAGCATGTCAGAGCCGCTACGTCAACAAGCTCTCTGGTGGACAGAAAAAGACATCCGTCAATGTCTCATTGGCGTGTGATTCCTGCAATGGGAATTGGCGCTCGGGCAAAAGATTGTATTCTCAAGTCTAATCAAAAATCTACAACAGTCAGAGGGAGGTGGGGGGAGAATAGAAGTGTGTATCAGAAAAGCTTTCTCTCTCTTCACAGGAGAGGCAGAGCAATATGTTATTACACGATGGCAACGCAGTGAAATTCACTGCTAACTTGATGGCCCGATGTCAGACAGGGACTCTAACAAGTCTGACAATTGAGACTGAGGTGATCCTTCAGGGACTGAGATGGAGAGAAGAGAGAGCGAGAGAGAAAGAGAATGGGCTCAGTTGAAGGCTCAGTTGTCTTTCCTTTCCTCTCCATCTCCCCCGCTCCCTTCCTTTAACAGTGAATAAAATTGACTGGATGGTGCGGTTAGCAAGGTGCGGAAGCCGGTAGCATCACCTATGCAGAGACGGTGCTGATCACACCTTTGCTTAATGAGCCCCTGAGACGTTCCAAAATAGCAAAACTCCTGGGTGGCTCTGTCAGGTGCAGACTCGCTCATTTACGGATCCGACAGTCATCGAGTGGCGGAGGAGAGGTGGAGGGGGATAGAGGAGGTGAGGGAGGGAAGAGGCGAGTTTGGGTTTATGAAGAGAAAGAAAGGAATTATAAGACAGACAGCAGAGATAAGCCCCAGTAGTTGCTTAAGCATCAATAAGGACCCCTGCTTATCGTGAAAGTGTGTCACCAAATGCAATGCAAAATGGTCGTGGGGAATTCATGTTTAATGTGTTCACAATGTATATGAATACATACTGTATCTGCAAATGTGTTATTTTACGTCTGTGCTGGTTTAGTATAAGATATCCCCTAAAGGGTCTATTATGCTTGGAAAGGAAAAATACATAAATGCATTCTTTTCTTTTTTTTATATGTCCCCAAATTTCCAGAAACTTCTATAAAACATTACGTGAGCACATATATGCGTATTTATGCCTGAAATACCTGGTATTACCATGTGTAAGCTTCTTAGGATTATATGACAGGGAGTGCTGTACTGAGCCATCCTGTGTGACAGGTGTTTCTACATTAGCATCTATTAGAAAAGATTATACTGTACGACAGTGGCATTCATTTCAGCTGCCGGCATGAGCTGGGAAAACAGGTTTGAATTAAACATAGCTCAACTGCAGTCTGTACAGGAGTACAGGCTAAACAAGGTACGGTAGAAATAGACATGCTGGAGTATCTGCACTTTACAGAATGTCAGCTTTGGCTCCAAGATGTTGCATGAAATTGTTAACCAATTCCACACTTTGACAAATGATTGATTTCTATATCTAGACAGACAGGGTTTCTCACAGCATAGGTTGCCAAGATATACTATATATTGTAAAGGTATATCGTTAGAGCTCCCTCTTTGTTGACCTTTGAAGGATGCATTGCTGCTCCTGATCAATGCTCCCATAAGGCCTGGACATACTTCCACCACACACACACACACACACACACACACATCTGCCCACACTGGAGTCAGGAGACTCCCATCCATGCAGTCACAGATGCTCCGGTAGATAATGGCGCCATAAGAAGATGCTACACTATCCTGGCTAGTATTGCGTTATGATCCTATTTGTAATTGGTGTATGCAGGGGTCATCACAGGATATAGGAAATGGGACTCTCAGGGACTGTGTTATTTAAGACTGAAATGACAGTCAAAATGCTAAAGGATTTTGTTGTTATTGTTCCCGAATAGCACAATGATGTTCGACCACACTGTAGACTACTGTTTGGTGTGGTATGTATTACATAACGTTTTCTTTCTGTAATTGCATTTCTTATCCGTATACTTTGTACACCTACCCAGTCTGTCTTTGACACCCTATCTGTTTAATGATGCACCGGGTGTGTCTGTGAGCCTGGAACAGACAGTAATTCCCTCAGCAAACCAACCAACCTGTCTGTGATTGTATCCGACTAATAAAGTCCAGCTTCCTCGGCTAGTTCCAAGTCTACGTTAGGTTAGACAGGACCAATTACACCGGTGGCTTTCCCTGATACACGTTGAACTGCCACTACTTCAAAGGTGTTCCAGGAGTGACTATAAGGTGACGGTCTGAAAAAGAGAGAGAAGAATTCTTCAAATTACTCATATTCAAACATTGACGCTCTTTGAAACGTGGTAACACCAGGCAGGCGGCTGGATATGAAGAAAAAAAGGTTCCTAGACCACAGAATGACAGAGGTGTGCAAAGAGAAGAGAGAGTCAGTGGCATCAAGCAGCCAATAGCGTTGCCCAACGGGCATGTGGGCCTCAGACAATCCGAGAAATTATAATAGAAGGCGGAGCTTTCTAACAACTGATGTCAGGGTTTAAACCAAGGCTGTTACCACTGCCTGTGTTTCAAGCTCTGTATTTGGGTGATGGTGATGATCAGCGTTTTTATTAGGGCCCAGGAGTCACACTGTCTTCAACTATGATTCAGACTGTGAACACCTTTTCCACCACCTACTGTATAGAAATGCATTGAGTTCCCCAGAATCACTACAGGGAAGACAGAGGACGGTGGTGAAGATGCAGCAGGCAAACCTATTTTTTCCTTTCAATTTGAGCAATTGCTTCCAGTATTGATTTAAAAAAGGACAATGGCGTTCCAGAAGGGTTGCAGGGAAATCTGGGGAGCCGGGAGAGCAGGGAGAACACTGTTAATGTAACTCCAACAGGGGAATCAAAACCTCCCTCTTGTTTTTAACTCTCCTCTCCCCAAGCTGCAGAACAGAACAGTGCAGGCCAATCAATAGGACTGATTAAACGGCAGTCATCAATATTATGCACTCCGTTTGTGGGACACACACTGGTGACAAAGTCCGAAGTGGATACAAATGTCGGCACTTACTGCGGTCTAGTTTTCACATTTGACATATTAAGGATGCAAATCAAATACACCTTACGTATTTGAACGTTAAAAATAGTTTCCTTTGTAGTACTTTGAACATGATTTTCAAAGGTAATGTAACGGCCGTCGAAGGGAGTAGACCAAGGCGCAGCGGGTTGAGTACTCATTTTTAACTTTTATTGAACACGTAAACAAAACAAGAAACGAACGACAGCTTAACAGTTCCGTCAGGTAGAAAACACTAGACTGAAAACAACCACCCACAAACACAAGCTGAAAAACCTCTACTAAATAGGACCTCCAATCAGAGGCAACAAGAAACAGCTGCCTCCAATTGAAGGTCAAACAAAAACCCTAAACATAGAAATAGAAAAACTAGACACGGACATAGAAATATACTAACATAGAACATATACCAAAACCCCCGAAACACATAAAACAAACACCCCCTGACCAAACTACAATAACAAACAACCTCTTTTACTGGTCAGGACGTGACAGTAATCTTATCCAGGCCAACATTATGAACAAATATGATCAAACCTGAATTAAGGATATTCTATCATTTCAAAAAGAAATGTTTCGATGCATAGGAAGACTGAACATTTAAATTACACGAGGCATTGTACAAAAAAAGGAGGTTGCAGGCTGCCTGCAATGCATGAGCCATGGCCAGTCAATAACACTACTGCATGATAATCGATGGGCATTTGTAACAGCGGGGTAGGCAGAGGGGGCCGATCACTGCAAATCATTGTCATCGTGTGCTGTCGTGCTGTGCAGCCAGCCTGCCGGCATAGCGGAGCAAGATAAATGACAGAGGATTCACAGGAACAAGATAGCAGTTAGTCATACCTGGGAGTACAGTGGCTCGACGTGGAGCACATCAATACCGACTGGAGAGAAGCCATGTAGATACCGCCCTGGATTAAGAGGATAATCAGGGTCAAATTAATCAACTGACAACTTTCATGACATGGTATGCTTTGCTTATATATATATATTTTTCTCTCTCTCTCTCTCTCTCTCTCTCTCTCTCTCTCTCTCTCTCCTCTCTCTCTCTCTCTCTCTCTCTCTCTCTCTCTCTCTCTCTCTCTCTCTCTCTCTCTCTCTCTCTCTCTCTCTCTCTCTCTCTCTCTCTCTCTCTCTCTCTCTCGGGTTATTTTTCCTCAAGTGAAAACTCTCAGCTGGATAGTTCTTTTCAAAGGCCTTTTTCCAGGTAAAGCTGTTACAGTGTGATTTTATTTCACAGTTATGTGCAGCTACAAACTGTCAAATAAAGTACTGGAGTACAGGTATATTTGGTGGTTTACTGCTCTATTCTAAGATACTGTTGAACAAAATTGATCAACTGATGTTAAAAAAATAATCATTTTAAACATGATTATAATTGCACCTCTCCAGTAGTCAGTACAGTACTTGTTATACCAGAGAACCCCATTGATTACAACAATGGAATGGGAACGCTCCATTGCATTGATCTGAATGAGCAGAGTCCTATTAAACAATGGCGCCTGTCCCCAAAGCAGGGGTTAGGGACAACTTACCTAACATCTCCACCAGACCCTATTGATTTAGTCTGTCGTTTTTTGTTGTTGCTTGTCTTCACAAGACTCACTGATGTTTCCGCTATTTGAGAAAGAAGGTGCCAGTGAGGTAACATAATTTGCTAGAGTCAGAAATTGTACCATTTACACCATGACTGTGCAACTCCGTCATCGCACCACTGCATGGGCAGGTAGCTCAAAGATTAAAAATACACCGCACCAAATTTGGTGAGTTACATTTAATATAATCTGTAATACAAGCATACTGGCAATAGATTACATTATAGAGGAGGAAAGACTGAATTGCAAATACAACCTCTTTTTGATCAAACATGCCCTCAGTGATCAAAGGTCATTCCTAAAATCCTTTGTTTGATGTCCAGCCTACCGACACCCAGCTAAGGTCCCAACATCATCGGTGACCTGCTAAACAGCCCGGCTCAACGGGCCAACGAATTGACGGCCGTACATTTTAATAATGTTCATTTCACAAACCAGAATGATGATGCTGCATCACCAATTAGCAAATGAAAATTCATCAAGGCCACGATCACGCTGCAACGCAGCAAAGCGATGATCATTTACAATTGCTCTTGAATGTTTAGTGACCATAAAATGTACAAATGCTTCCACGGCAACAGTCGCTGAAAAGTGCACATGTAGACTGAGGCGTAGGCCACAGGCAGAAAGGCAGAAAAAGTGTCCACAGCGTAGCTCATTAGCCAGTGCTTAATTTCATACTCAAATGAGACGCCTAGCTGATGAATCACAGTCTCAACATTAGCATATCAAATGGGAGTTTGTGGCTATTATAATACGGTTTTGTAAAAAGGTTGGATGCAATTATAGCAAAAAGTAAATGGTGTGATCTGAATCTGAAAGACAGTACTGTTCCGGTTAACCAAGTAGAGGTGCATTTTAACATATTTGATATCACTTTCTTCTGCGATCACTGTGTTTCTGTCAGACATTCTGTCGAGGAGAACACTGTGGATGCCCTCAATCCTTTGCTTGTGGTGAAACAGTGCTACAAGAAACACAGTACATTTCAACATGTCCCTTTTTTTATAGGAATGAGGGTTGGCTTAGTGGATTTACTGGGCTTGACCTGTAGATCTTGTCAGATGTGCTCTCCGCGGCGCCACAGCACCTGTGAGTTGCAGGGACCAGATTGCGCCATATTGGAATGATGCACTTGATTTGTTTTAACGTGGGTGTAGGTAATATGAGAATAAACAGTTAAATGCACAGATCTGTCTCCAACAGAGCTTATGGAGCAATCATCATGCTTCAATTACTCAAAATATATATTTATACTATATAAAAAAAATATATACTATTTTGCTAATTGACATTATTGCATGCTTTGCCTTTTCTACATCATAATAACACCAGATTGTATAAGTATTCTTTGTTCGTCATGTTTTCTCACTCAGATTCAGTATCTTATCCACTTAGAATACAGTTGGATATTCATATTGGGCATATCATATTATTCATATCATGAAATCTTTATTTTTTTGGAACTGATAAAAATGTTACATTTGGGACCTTTGGGATGATCTACCCTGCTCTTACCCTGTTGGCCGCATTCCAGCCGTGGCTAGTCTAGTTCAGAGCTCTGTGCTCACTCTGCTCCCTGAGTCCTACAGCCAGACTGGGGGCCGAGGGCAGTCTCAACCCCAGCTCTAATCATAAGCATGTTCTCCAATAACTTTGCCCCCGAGGTAAGGTAAGCGGGAAAGATTAGGACTTTGATACAGTGCAGGGCTTCATAAATCAAGTGTGCCTGTGGATTTTTCTTTTCACCTATTGCTCCATCTTGCTGCTCTGCTCAGACAGCGCTGTAATTACACATGGCTGGGTATTGTGGGAGTGGAGAGGAATGGGCTACAACGTAACGCACAATAAACCCTGTCATATAAAAAAAAAAACGGTGTAAAAATAACTGGATCAACACTCCATTTTACAGTGGTGCCTGTAAAATGACTCTCAAACATGTAAAGCGGAAACTAGGAAACTAAACCTTCACTACTTCATGTTTTAACGGAGGAAAATGTATATGAAATGCAGCTTCTGTGTTGTAGTTGTAAAGGCGGTTGTTCAGGTTATGTACAACAATATATTTCAATCTGGTTTAAACATCCAATTCGCTGTTTATAAAATACCCACAATCATCCTGTTTGGCAACAAAGAAACGTATTTCAGGATCAACCCCAACGTTATCGGTTATAACAAGTGCATCGGATGCACCTCATGACACTCAGCCAATCAATTCACAAACCAATGGGGACTTAGCATTGTAGCTAACCAAAGGGACTTAGAATTCTAGCTAACCAATAGGGACATCTTACCTCTCTGTTTTCATAACCAGTCCTCGCTATTGACTGGCTGCGGTGGCCACAGTAGTAGCTCATGGGCCTGTAGTGTGAGTGATTGACACATGACAAATAGCTAGAAGGCAGGCTGGGCCTGCTGTAAGCATTCAGGAAACCACTGTGGCACAAACAATGTGGGGGCATCCCCCAGTACTTAACACACCACAGGAGACGGGCTCGACAGACTCGACGGGTTCGACGCTGGTGGGGGCGCAGGCGAGAAGGGGGAGAAGACCATAATTATTGTATTTGCTGTGTCTCTCTGTGATCACATCTGGGGTCAGCCTATCCCTATTCATTCTCACAAGGCCTTGGTATGTGATTGACTCTACATACAGGAATGAGAGATAGGGGTACTCACAGTGCTTGGAGGGGAAACATTCAATGTGCCAGTGGATGAGCGGGCACATGAGACATGGCTTCAGTTCATGTCAGGAGAAAGTTGACAATGGTAGTGGAGTAGAGTAATCATCACCTCCTAATCAGGGAAAAGGAGGGGACTTAGCGGTAAACACAAATAGCAGATACATTCCATTACAGCTCGTAGGTTTGGACGAGTTTCTCTATGAACATAAACTCAGATCTCAGAATTCATAAAGTCAAACACAGACGGCGCATCTCGCACACTTGACACAGTTAAAGTATCCCAAGAAACGTTCCTGAATAAAGCCCTGATCATCCACATACCTGACAATAACGCACACATGAACGCACACGAAAAAAATGCCCTACGTTAACCTCTCTCTTTAATCTAACTTTTAATGGATGATGCGATGGAAGCTAACAAATCCTTCAGAATTGTTTTCGACGTCCCAGAAAAGAGACGGAAAAGTTTGATATGTAAGGTAAAGCGTCGTAACGTGTAATTATCTCTGCATGCTCCTTGTATTTGCCCTTTTTAACAGAACTTTCCCTCTCGTCGTGTCCTCTAAAATCAAATTCTTGCATGTCCTGCTTTTGTTTCATTTAGCTGAACGATCAACTTTATGCAGGTCACTGTACGTACCTACCCACCTTTCGATCAAGGTTTAGTCTTTCCAAAAAGCATACAAGGCCAGCAATACAGGCGGCCTGATGAAAGGCTCCCTGTTAACCAGCTATACATTTGATACCAGTTGATATTGAACGCCCTCACCTTTTCATCCTTCTTCATGAAATTGATCTCAGGCAAAGGTTGACCGTTGCTTTTAATTTTCACCTTTTCCGTGTACCCCAAAGAATGAAAGCAGTTTTTCAAAAAAAGTCCACAACATTTTCAGCGGTGTTGGCCATTCTACCATTCTGGCGGCTAAAACTGCACACTCGTGCTGGTAGCTAGCTAGCTACTATAGTTAGCAAGGCTAATTTAAATAAATTGCACTAACTGGACACAAAAATAAAGTTCTAAAACCAAGAAAACTATTTATAATATACCTCCTTCGTCTCCTGTAGGTTGAAATAACGAATTTGATAATATCCATAAAATGCTCAACTATCACTCTTCACTCAATACCTCTATCCAACAATGTCACCAATCCTCTGAACACATAGAACCCCCATAATGATCTGTGGCACAATCACAATACAACTGACTTAGTTCGATCTCCGATCCTAATTCTATGATTGGATGGACAACATGTCAGTTGATACTGCAAAAGCTTTGATTGGTGGTAGGACACCCCCTGGAAGTGATCATAATTACCATATCTATGGAAGATGGTGAGGCCTACAAGCCTCCAAGACCATGGTGCTACCCCAGACAGTGCTGTTGAAGTTACTGTAGACCTTCATTGCAAAACAGTGTATTTTAATCAATTATTTGGTGACATATGAATATATTTAGTATAGTTTTATCTAAAAAGGATAACTTTTTGAATGTTTCACTATTTACATTTTTATGAAATTTCACTTAGGAGGATGGTCCTTCCGCTTCCTCCTCTGAGGAGCCTCCACTGATTAGAGGTCGACCGATTAATCGGAATGGGCGATTAATTAGTGCCGATTTCAAGTTTTCATAACAAGCGGTAATCGGTATTTTTGGCCACCGATTTGCCGATTTTTTTTTTTTTGGGGGGGGGGGTTCTTTTTTTTTTACACCTTTATTTAACTAGGCAAGTCAGATTAAGAACACATTCTTATTTTCAATGACGGCCTAGGAACGGGGGTTAACTGCCTTGTTCAGGGGGGATTCGGGGATTCGTTTTTGCAACCTTCTGGTTACTAGTCCAACGCTCTAACCACCTGCCTAACATTGCACTCCACAAGGAGCCTGCATGGCAGGCTGACTACCTGTTACGCGAGGGCAGCAAGAAGCCAAGGTAAGTTGCTAGCTAGCATTAAACGTATCTTATAAAAAACTATCCATCTTAACATAATCACTAGTTAACTACACATGGTTGATGATATTACTAGTTTATCTAGCGTGTCCTGCGTTGCATATAATCGATACGGTGTCTGTTAATTTCTCATCGAATCACAGCCTACTTCGACAAACGGGGGATGATTTAACAAGCGCATTTGCGAAAAAAGCACTGTCGTTGCACCAATGTACCTAACCATAAACATCAATGCCTTTCTTTAAAATCAATACACAAGTATATATTTTTAAACCTGCATATTTAGTTAATATTGCCTGCTAACATGAAATTGTGTCACTGCTCTTGCGTTCATTGTCTGGCTCGTTGCGAACTAATTTGCCAGAATTTTACGTAATTATGACATACCATTGAAGGTTGTGCAATGTAACAGGAATATTTAGACTTAGGGATGCCACCTGTTAGATAAAATATGGACCGGTTCCGTATTTCACTGAAAGAAAAAAACGTTTTGTTTTCGAGATGATAGTTTTCGGATTCGACCATATTAATGACCTAAGGCTCGTATTTCTATGTGTTTATTATATTATAATTAAGTCTATGATTTGATAGAGCAGTCTGACTGAGCGGTGGTAGGCACCAGCAGGCTCGTAAGTATTCATTCAAACAGCACTTTCGTGCGTTTTGCCTGCAGCTCTTCGCAATGCATTGCGCTGTTTATGACTTCAAGCCTGTCAACTCCTAAGATTAGGCTGGTGTAACCGATGTGAAATGGCTAACTAGTTAGCGGGTGCGTGCTAATAGCGTTTCAAACGTCACTCGCTCTGAGACTTGGAGTAGTTGTTCCCCTTGCTCGGCATGGGTAACGCTGCTTCGAGGGCGGCTGTTGTTGATGTGTTCCTGGTTCGAGCCCAGATAGGAGCGAGGAGAGGGACGGAAGCTATACTGTTACACTGGCAATACTAAAGTGCCAATAAGAACACCCAATAGTCAAAGGTATATGAAATACAAATCGTATAGAGAAAATAGTCCTATAATTCCTATAATAACTACAACCTAAAACTTCTTACTTGGGAATATTGAAGACTCATGTTAAAAGGAACCACCAGCTTTCATATGTTCCCATGTTCTGAGCAAGGCACTTAAACGTTAGCTTTCTTACATGGCACATATTGCACTTTTACTTTCTTCTCCAACACTTTGTTTTTGCATTATTTAAACCAAATTGAACATGTTTCATTATTTATTTGAGGCTAAATGGGTTTTATTGATGTATTATGTTAAGTTAAAATAAGTGTTCATTCAGTATTGTTGTAATTGTCATTATTACAAATAAATTGTAAAAATCGGCCGATTAATTGGCCCGGCTTTTTTTGGGGCCATCCAATAATCGGTATCGGCGTTGAAATGAATCGGTCGACATCTACCACTGATACAAATAAATTGAATTCTACTAATATGAAAACAAGTACTACTACAGCTAATACTAATCATAATACTTCTACTACAAAGAAATCATCTTTATCGTCACCATTATCATCATCTTCATCATCTTCAGCATATCTATGTCCTGAGGGTACAGAAGGTCCTCACTGCTCAGCACTGTTAGTTGATTTCGGGTTTGACTTTGCTGTGACAGCACGGCTTCCACTGGGACAGCACGTCATCGGTACTGAGAGGGAGTGATACTCTGCTGCCTCTTCCTTAGCCTTTCTGTGGCCTGTATAGTACTGGTGCCCTGCATGCAACACACTACCAAACACCATGCCACACCATGAGCCATCATCCTCCAGCTGGTCCGAGGGAGACGGAAGCCAGTAGGTGTTGGATTAACTAATGGCGTCTCATCAGGCTAATGGCAATATCTGACACGAGAGGAATGGACTAAGTGAAAGTACAAGGTGAAGGAGGGGAGGGGATGCAGGGCTGTAGAGGGGGGGATAGGAATCACCCTAGTAGACTATGTAGTGAATGAGGTGCCATTTGGGATGCAGGCGTAGATAAGTTAGAACTCAGATCTCTACAGGAGCTTTTTGAGAAGCAGCATGCTCTAACCTGATTGGTTCCTTATGGTGAGGAACTGGAGGCTAGAAGGGAGCAGGAGACGAGAACTGTTATGCTAACATTACCGCAGTAACATGTGTTGCACACAGTGGCAAGCCTTAATGGACTGGAGCATGGGAAGAGGCGAGCGTGGGGTAGGGATCAATCGGAGTCCAGGGATGCTTATAAAGACCTTGTTCCCTCCTCGTGGAGATGTAAAAATAGATTAGACCTCTCTCTCCCACAGTGTGTGTGTAAAAGCAGGAAACAATAATGCCATTTTTTTATTTAACTAGGCAAGTCAGTTAAGAACAAATTCTTATTTACAATGACAGCCTATTTTGGAAGAGTGGGTTAACTGCCTTGTTCAGGGGCAGAATGACAGATTTGTACTTTGTCCGCTCGGGGACTCGATCCAGCAACCTTGCTGGTTACTGGCCCAACGCTCTAACCACTAGGCTACCTGTCATCCCGTCCATAGCATGTGAAATTAATCATGAATGCAATACAGTAGCAGTCTGATTTTGTATTTTTTTATTATATTGTTGATTGATTGACTATAGCATTCCAAATCTCCCAACACTGCTATATGTAGTGTTTATTTTAGGTAAATGTTGTGATTTTTTCAGCCATTCCTGAACCTGTGACCAGAAACAAGTTACATGGGGGCAATACCAGAAAAAGTGATCTCATGATTCTGCCTCTTTGCAGCAAAATCTACAGAGCTGAGGTGGTTGTATGTCCCATATACATAACATTCTGTTGGTGGAAAGAATTTTGTATAATCATTTAAACTGAAAAAAACTCTACTTTTTATAATCAAATGTAGTTTTGAGTGTCAGTTTAAAAACCATGTGCCATGGATTCGGCACATCAAAAATCTCTTCCCAACTATTTTGCAACCAGCCATGGCGCCACTGTCAGCATATTTTTCTATTTACTACGAATTTTTTCTTCTTCAAGTTTTGGAATTTAATAAAGGGCAGACAAACAAGTTCCCTATCTTCTCCCATTCCACTTGCCTCCTCCGGTAATGCTGCAATCAGTTGGTTGTAATTTTGGATAGAGCAAACATTTCCATATATTTTTGAAGCAGTATGATTGCACAACACCATCTGAACAATATTACCACGTACCAAAACAGGCTGGTTTACAAGTGTACGGAAAGACAAAGGCTTTCTATCTCCTCTTTCTGGTCTGACCCAATCATTTGGAAGGGCCTTCCACAAGTTACGTTACACTGTGCTGTCAGACAAACATCTCATCTCTTTTCGCAAATACACAAAGGGAGTGTTGGAGTCCATGAAGCATCAAGCCAAGCCATAGCCGGAATAAATCAGACTACAGTCAAATGTTGCTAGCTATCCATGTGTGAACGAATGGTTCAGTTTGTATGGGTGTAGTGGGGGACAAGTCTTCTAGTTCTTACTGCTACCCAGATAAGCTCCCTCTCTGGTTTGTTGAAAGATGAAACAAATTGGGAGACATTGGAACATGCCTAGACATTTGATACTCCCCCCCCTGCAGTTTCTGTGTCCCCTCAGCTTGATGGAGGTTAGGAATAGTGCACTGACTGATTCACAGACAGCCGTGTTCAGTAGAACCACTGGGACGTTCTATTCTCTTCTATTCACCCACTTCTCTGTTTTGTGTTTATCAAGCCTCTATCTTCATGGGCAAATTCAATGAATGCATCATATTCAATGAGGGCTTCCTTGTACAATATATATTTTTTCAGGCTGAAAAACCCCAACAAATAAAACTTAAAACCTCAGACTACTTTTTGGATAAAACATGTCCCTTGTAAAATATATAAAATGAACTTCTATATTGATGTATATTGTCCTTTGTGTCTTTTCTATTGAGATCTGTGGGGAAGCATCACAGAATGGGAACACTAGAAACACTGCAGCCTTTCTTTTAATTGACAAAGCCACACTTGTGCCTCCTCTCCTCTCTTCGCGCTCTCCTCTCCTCCCTCTCTCCTCGGTTCCTTGTTATGTTCCAGCTCTTGGAAGCGCTGCTCCCTTGACGAGCACTAGGGGTAAATGAAGATATTTGTTTCCACTCAGGTAGCGTTGGCATGCTCATTGCAGCCTGAGCCTCGGAGACAATTAGCTGACACCTGCTAGCAGCAGATTGTTCTGGCAGATTTCTACCGCTCTCGCCGCCCCTGTCTCCACCATCTGGCCTGGTAAAGGTGTTGCACAGGTCACCACGTGTTGGCAAGATCAGGAGGAACAACTTCAGAGGGACGAGAGGGAGGCCTGCTCTGTTCACTTGTTCTCTTTCTCTCTTTCGCTCTCTGTCTTTGCTCTCTTTCACTCTTTCTCTTTCTCTTTCACTCTCTCTCTGTTGCTCTCTCTCTTCCTCTCTTTCACTTTCGCTCTCTCTCTTTCTCTCTCTCTTTAATTTGCTCATTTTGACTTTCTCTCTTTCTCTTTCTCTCTCTCTTTCTCTTTAACTTGCTTGTTTTCTCTTTCTCTCACCCTCAATCACTTTCGTGTTCTCTCTCTTTCATGATTTCTATCTGCTCTCTCCTCTCTCCATGTCTTTCTCAATTTTTTTTCTCTATCTACCTTTTACCATTTGCTGTCCATTTCCCTCTTCATTTTTGGAGAGAAACGATCGCCTTTGGAAGGAGAGGAGTTGTTGCATACTAATGAGTGTGACTGTGTACACACGCCAACACACGGTCCTCGTGTCTTGGCCTCACCTTTCCCTCTCTCTGTGCTTCACACCTACCACACTGACCCATCTGTGCAATCAAATCACACACGCTCCCTCTCTCCCTTTCCTTTTTTCTGTCTCTCTCTCTCTCTCTCTCTCTCTCTCACACACACACACACACACACATTCTCTCTCTTGATCTCTCTCTCTTTCTCTCTCTCTCTCACACGTTCTCTCTCTCTCGCTCACACACATTCTCTATCTCTTTCTCTCTCTGTCTCTCTCTCTCGACCCCCCCCACCTCCCTCCCTCCCCCCTCTCTCCCTCTGAACACAAATATGCACAGACCACCATATCATTGTGGATTACTGCTACTACATTTACATTTGCTTCACTGGCTGATCCTAATGTGCTTAATATTTACGTGTCAGGCAGAAACAAATTCTTGCAGAACACAGTTGATTTACTTGATTATCTCACTTGCATGAACTCCAGTTCCTTTCTAAAGCGATTCAGGTTGCATGGGTAGACAGGGAGGGAACGGCTGCAGGCACAACAATGTCCTCCCCTTTCAACACACACATAGAAAGAGACACACACATATACGAAAAGGCACACATGAAGTATGTACACACACAGACACACACACACACACACACACACACACACACACGCACGCGCATGCTCCATGAGAAGCACACAGCGCTAGGCCTCCTGATAATCCCTCTTTCATCCACAGCACTGCACAGCTGCTCACCTTATTGCCAACAGTGGTTACTTCAACCCCCAACCCCCAGCCTCTAACGTATAGCGAGAAGGCTACACACTGGGTCAGGCCTCCAAGGCTCGGCCGGGCCTCAGCGCTGCGCGAAGCTCGTTGGCGAAGCTCGTTGGCTGCTTTTCTGAGTGCGCTGGTTGTGTTTTTTTTTCATGTGAGCGCCGAGGTTCAGCGAGCTCGCATCTCCCTGTTCCCACGTGTACACATCCACACAGGTACCAACCGGGGTTTGTAATGTTTTATGCATGGGGTCACAAGACACACAAGTCCTATTGAGTTATACAACTCAGTTTGGATGTGATGTGGGCTGTCTGTGTGTGTGGTCAATGTCGACTTTCATTTTCCTTCCCGGTGTGTGTGAAGGATACAGATCTCAGCGACAGGGAGGGATGGGAGCTGTGAAATAATTCAAGGTGTGTACCGTATCCTCATTTAGGTGATTATAATTATTCAATTTATACAGATAAGAATGCAAAATATTTAAATGTAATACTTTAGTATTTGGTGTGCTTTCCTCAAAATCAATGGGCTACAAAACAGAACAAAAGCAACATAAAGTATCTAGTCCGTAGAGGCACGTACATTCAGCAGTGACAGAGAAGCTCAGATGCAACAAATAAATCCATCGAGCTACACCAGTGTTTGTTTATGCCTATCTTTTCCTCACCACGTCACTTTACCATATGCATCCTAGGCAGGCACCTTACATCCAGGTGAACCTACAGCGCTAACAGCTAATACATACACTGAGACTCACTGGAGAACAGCATATGTAATGTAGACAGGGCGTGTTACAGAGAACAGCTAGCATCTAGCTAACACACATGGGTGAAGCTGTAATGGAATAAAGGCCCTGGGGCCGGAAGCCCTAGCTGGCAGACAGCGTCTGAATCCCAAAGCAGTGCACTATATAGGGAATAGGGTGCAATTTGGGATGTAAAAAGACACGTCCTGCAGGCAGAATTTGTTGGCCTGAGGTGAACGGAGACAGACCCTAGTAACTAGTCCTTTTAACCTTACACCATCCACTGCTTGCATTTGAGCTGCTGAAGTTGTGTGTGTGTGTGTGTGTGTGTGTGTGTGTGTGTGGTGTGTGTGTGTGTGTGTGTGTGTGTGTGTGTGTGTGTGTGTGTGTGTGTGTGTGTGTGTGTGTGTGTGTGTGTGTGTGTGTGTGTGTGTGTGTGTGTGTGTGTGTGAGAGAGCCTCGGCGGGCAAAGATGCAATGTGAGGTGTGAAGAGAAGACAGCAGACAACACAGGAACAGACCTGCATAATGGTATACAGAGCCCCTCATGATTCCCTTTTAACACCCTCACTCTACTCAGGGAAGACAGGGTGGAGAGAAGGAAAAAAGTAAGGTATAATTGAGCAGACAGGATGCTCGGTAGAACTCGTTATAAAAACCCACGTTTACTGTAGAGACATCTGCTTGTTCTTTGACTTTGACGGTTAAAATGTAGAATTTTGACAAGACAAGCTCCAGGAAAGTTGGTCCATTTTGTAACAGTTTTAAGGCTTTATTTGACTTGTCTGAGAAGGGTATTTTGTTTCTTTCGACACATCCAATGGTTTGATAAAGGGGGCTAGAATACCTTTTCTTTTCCAGCTTAAGGGGATATTATTGACTTCATATACAGTACCTGCAAGTTTTCTTTTTCTACCTTTGGTAAAGTAGATATCTTAAGATGTGAGCTTTGTCTTGCTTTCACCCATAGAGATTGTTGCATTGTAACTATAAAGACAGTAAAAAAAACTTTGAAATCCAGGGATTTCAGGCTTGCTTTGGGCTACTGAAGACTTTGAAGAATTCACTTTCCTATTAGAGTAGGAGAGAAAAATCAATGTTGACACAAAAAAAGGCATGTTTTCTACCAATGTAATACCACACCAATGGAGTTGAACTTTAGTGGACCACAGGACAACTGTGTGGATGTTATGGTGTGAGAGGAGTGAGAAATGTAACAACAAGGACGTATCTAGCGTTATTGTTGTCTATAAATGCCCAGACTTTCACAGAGAAATATTTTTGCATTCCTGAAGCTTTGCCTGTGAAGTTGTATATAAAACCTGACTGTGTTCTTGAATATTTTGAGATAATGTATTTTATATGCACATTTCAATCTAATTAGTGAAGTTGCAGTCGTTAAACCTTCTTGTCCTATGCCAAGCCCCATGTCACAGGGTCCTATCTGATGATAAATGGACGAGGGTTTGTGACTTGAGCCTCCTAACATCAAACAGGGACTCTGTCGTAGGCGGAGAGAGAGGGGCAGGGAGAGAGAAAGAGAGAGAGGGGGGCTCTGAGAGGGAGAGAGACAGAGAGAGACAGAGAGGGAGAGAGTTTGACTTCAGAGAATCAGGGTGTCCTTTTAGTCACTGCAAATGAACTAACAGGTGGTAGCTAGGAGGCTTGGAAGTAAGGATCAGAGAGAGGGAGGCCAAGAGGTAGAGCCCGGACTGTAGCATCATTCTGGGCCTGTGATCTGTCTCCAAGCTGGCAACCATGCTATCAACAACGGATACTGCAGATGTTGCCGGTTCTTTTCTCCAACATGGCCCTTAGCTTTTCCCAGTTGTGTGTGTGTGTGTGTGTGTGTGTGTGTGTGTGTGTGTGTGTGTGTGTGTGGTGTGTGTGTGTGTGTGTGTGTGTGTGTGTGTGTGTGTGTGTGGGGGGGGGGGGCGTGTGTGCGTGTGAGTGAGTGTTTGTGTGTGTGCGCACGCATGTGTGTGTGTGTGTGTGTGTGCCTGTGTGTGTTGTGTTTCTGCAGATCGTGATCAAGGCCTCTGACTGTGACTGGCAGTGTCAACCCTCATTACTAAGTAGCTTCTTGTTCCTTTTCCCTCTCTTTTCCCCTTCTTCATTACTGTGAGAATGAACAATTGGGAAACACAGGTGGCCTGTCTAGTTCTCTCATCCAAGTGTTAGATTTCATTACAAACACAGTGCTGAAGGTGGCTATAGGGAGTCTTACTAGGCCCTCCTGACATCTGGGTGGTTTTTCAATCCCAGGCAAGACAACGACACCACTCCAAAGGACAACATATGAAAGATGAAGTTAAATTGGTTGAAATCCATTTTTAATCGGATTTAAAACAAATGCTGCCTTATCGTTCTCTTTTACATACTTATCTAGCTACAGTTTGCTGATAAACTGGCATTTACAGGAAAATAAATCAAATTCTATTTTAAACATCAATATTGTTCATTTATGTTATTTGTATAAATTGAATGGCAGGAGTGCAGTATGTATTGTAAGGAAAACCAATATGATGATCTTGTAAGTAGATCATAAGAAATACCACATTTGTGTATCCTGTTCAACATCCTAACAATATGATAATCTTCACATTTGCAGGCATAAGACAACGGGAAGACCCTGAGTTTTAAAATTGATTTACGATCTATTTGATAACCATTCCCCAGTGTAGCTTTTAAACTAGAGGGAGAGAGTGAGTTTAGAGTGAAAAGGTATGGGGTACAGCCTTCTGCTGTCCCCTGGCTACGAGCTGAATTATTCTTGGCAGTCCTGGGAGGCGTCTCTGTTATGTGCCATTTGAAAGCATTATGAAATCTGCCATCTTGACTACTGTGAACTAATAACAACAAGACGCATTGTGCACCACCTGCTCCACACATTTAGGTGGTTTTAAATATGCAGGCGTAATGGCACCTATTCCCTCGATTAATGTAACGCAGATCAGAACACACTAAATCAAGCCTTTTGACAAAGAGAGGGCTTGCCATCCCTGCTTCTAGAGGCCTTCTGCTACCTCTGCTTTTATTAAAGAACAAACATGCGAATGACAAATCCTTGTTTTAAACCCCCAGGGGCATCCAGGAGGTCTGTCAGTGTCTGTGATGAGGCTTTGTTCGGTTGTAGGGAGAGTCAGTGGGGAGAGGAGAGGAGAGGGAGGAGGGAGAGGAGAGGAGAGGAGAGGAGAGGAGAGGAGAGGAGAGGAGAGGAGAGGAGAGGAGAGGAGAGGAGAGGAGAGGAGAGGAGAGGAGAGGAGAAAGACGATGGGATAGCTTAGCACAGTCTCTTTCTCTCAGTCAGTGAAATAAGATCAATATAAGCACCCACCATTTTTTAAAATCTGTATAGCAAAAATGGATCACTGTTTATTCTGAAACAGGGGGCTATTGTCTTACAACTATCTTGATCCTCCATCACTTGCTAGCTTCACCAAATACTGGTCAACAACTACAATGGCATGTTATCACAAGAACAGTAGCCTCGACTGGCATGTCCATATACAGTATTTCCATGTTTACTGTATAGTGCCTGTATGTTAGCTCTGATAGGACAATCAGAATAACACACATATTAGTTATCTGTGGCAGGTTCATGGCTCAGTTAGATCATTGATATGCGGGTTCTACGGGCTGAGCTAATAGGCTACTGAACACAGCCTGACAGGAGTTAAAACCAGGGGCGAAAATCTGATATCAACTTTGGAGGGGACAATTACATTACATTTTCTCAAGAGCAATTCCTGAGGGGGACACCAAAAGTAGTGCTGTAACACATAGCCTACATTGTAATATGGTAAATGTATATTGAGGAACCAAAGAAATAAGGTGTTTGCCGTACTCCTAACTACCGGTACCCAAAACTACACAACTAATCACAACAGCAATACCATTGCCTTTAACAAATCTTAGTTCAGTCACCAGTTTAAGTTGAGAGTGGGGGTATCCATGGCATTTTCCAATTATGTTCCTATTTTACAAGTCAAAAAAATGGAGAACCTTTCATAATGTTGCCAAACAAAGACTCAACAAACTTACCTGAGATTCCCTGTCTCTGCCAGTCTGTCCCTGCATATCTGTCCCCAACTCTGCTGTCTGTGTGCCACCTGTTGCCTGCTCTGCCTAATGACATCATTGTGAAACATTTCCATTAGAATTTAATTTCTTTCTTATGAACATTTTATCAACTAGTCTTTGAGATATTAGGCTACTAGGGTTCTTACTATGCGTTTTGGTGTATTGAAAAATACTCTGATGTCCGTCTTTTATTTTTCTGCCATTTTTCTACCTGGCTGGCTGACTGGCTACACACACAGTGTGTAGGTTATTTACAGTAGGAGATGGGCTTCTATCATCTTCAATCATTCTATTTGGGCTTCGATCTAAAAGGTAGCTAGCAAATGTGAAACGGATTAAAATGACAAGAGTTGACAGCTGTATGAGTTCACCATTTACACAACATATGCTGCAACCTTTTGTAATTTTTAATAGTTTGTTTCATATTGGCTGGCTTCCAACAATAGCTGAATTTGCAAAGCTAGCGAGCACCAATTCAGTTTCAGTGGTGTTTGCTATAATCTTTGCTACCCGGGTTAAATAAAGGTGAAATAAAATAAATAAATAAAAGTTCCCTTGCGACAATTTAGCTTTTGCAACGAGACCATTAAATATATTTAAGACAATGGTAGAAGAGAGTGTAGTTCTGTTCAGTTTGGATTTCAGTTTATCGCTAACCTTATCACAGGGACTTTGAAGCACTAACTTACATCATCTGCATGCTGATCTTGGAATAAATTGACGATAGCAAAGATTCCATCTTTGACGACGCCACATAAATGGAATAGGTACTAGCTAGCTTAATAGTTAATATTTGCGCGCTAGCTCTGCATATTCAGCTAGTGTGTGTGCGCGATTGACTGGATTAACCTCAAGTCAGTTACGTGCATTGAGTGCCTTTTAGACAGTAGATAAGACCTCTCTGTTACCTAGCAAGCTAAGGAACTGGCAGTGGATCAAACCATTGTGAGGCAAAGGGTGGGGGGGTCGCAATCTTTTGAAACTTAAAAACGCGCTATTAAGTGTCTATAATCAGCACAATTGCTTTCATTGCGTATTATTAATATTATTTAAATTACATAGTTATGTTTCAGTGATATATTGGGGGGGACAAATCATATTTTTCCCAGGATGGGGGGGTCGTGTCCCCCCCGTCCCCCCCGGGATTTCCGCCCCTGGTTAAAACAATCTGCATGAAAGAAGCAGTAACTTGATGGTTTATTTGTCTGTAGTGTACATTTCCTACGAAGCAGTATGGTGCCTTCTTAATTAAGGTTTTATCTCAGGTCCTAGCATACTGTACGTCTAACCGTCTACGTCCTCCTCCCCCACCGCATAAAGAACGCAAACGACGGTAAATGAATGAGAAAATAACTTGGCTTTGTGATTTCCCACCTCAAGTTAAAGCAGGGATATTTTAGTAATCTGTTAATTACTGTCAGATGGCGACGGCACCTTTTTTTGAAATGACAGAAACTGGGAGAAGAGAGAGAGAAAAAAACAAGGTCTCAAACAAGTCTGGCGAGGGTGTGATCCTGTCATACATATTTTTCCTTGTTGAGGACCCGTTACACTGGATTTATTGTCTGAGCGCTAGCTTCAGTTTACATTGAAAATAAGCATTGAAGAATACCAAAGATGTCTATATATACAAAAATTATAATCGCACTTAAATATCCCCCAAATTTATGTTTTTTTTTCACCAGTAGACATATAATCATCATAATTGGACAATACATTTGCATGCACCTACACTACTAGTGCGACTCACTAAATCACTAGCTCGACTTCAGGTGGCAGAGGATTGACCGTAAACCTCACAACATGCTCCACCCACCTGTTTGTCAGCTAAGGTGGTTTAATGGAGCAGTGAGTGTCAGACTATGTCACATCTGATCGCCATTGAAAAGTCCACTCCACTTCACGTCGGCATTAGGCCTAACGTCACTCAGCAACCAGCCAGAGAATGTCTCTATTTCCTGCTTGACCAGTTCCCCACCTCCCCCTAGTGAGGTGTCATTACTACCCACATCACCCTCCCGCACACACGCACACACACACACACACACACACACACACACACACACACACACACACACACACACACACACACACACACACACACACACACACACACACACACACACACACACACACACACACACACAGCTGACCTAAAACCAGTGGCTGGAAAGACTAACCTTTCCCCCTCCTAAATCAAATCAATACCACTTTCCCGTAAACAGGGAAACAATGCATTGGCATTAATCACCTGTCCTTCCATCCTTGACTGTACTACAACACACACTACACTCACTACACTGCCTCTCACATTTCCATTGAACTGCTGGCGGAAGCTGAAAGCACTGACACACAGCTATTGGCTAACACTGGAGGTGCTGATTCCTGAACGTGTTCTCCGCTCTGCCTCGGTGTTTGGAAACGCTTTCTCTGACTTGGAAAGTGTCCCATCCAGAAGCTTCCGACAACAACAACAGTGGTGTCCTGTTAAGAGGTTAATGGCGGCTCTTGAAGCTCAGAAATGATGGGTCGGTAACATGGGTACGTCATGTATAAGCACTTACAGGTGCAGGCAGCCACGGAGGGCCTAGCTTCTCTTTGTGTGGTGGTGGCAGGAAGCAGGTGCCTGGCTATTGATAGAGAAAAGGGAGAGGAGGCTGGAGAGAAGGGGAGGGGAGAGGAGGAAGGTAGAGCGGAATATGGAAATCAGGTGGTGGTTGTGGTTGTGTGGTTTCCTCTCCTGGTGCTGGAAATTTCTAATCATTGTTAGCTAGCTACCAACGCTCATCTTCTATTTTGGTGTCCAGGCCAGGTGTTTGTGGTTGGTTGAGGGGTTATTATTATTAATCATAACAGGTTGCTGTTTTCAATGAAATGAAATGATAATACCTTGGGGATTCCTGCCACCTGGGTGATGAAGGCATGAACTTAACTTATTTTGAGATTGTTTTTGTTTTTGTTTACTTTGTATCGATTAGTTCTGAATTCAATCATTTGCATTGTGGCATCAAGTGTTGGCCTCAAATGTGGTGGAAATTAGAGGATAAGTACTGTCCCTGTCAAATAAATGTAATAAATAATTAACAAATAAACAAAAATGGACATGACTAATGTTGGTAAAGAAATTATGACTAATATCTTAATGACTCCTGTGATCAAGGTCGTGTAATTGTTCATTCTCTTTCCTAACTATAGCTCTCTTTCCTCTACCTGCTTTCCAGTGTAGTTTACCCTTCTATGAACCTGCAGGCTGTAATAGATAGACAACTTTACAGGGACCACTACCGCTAGAGGAGACCAGGTAGAACACCAGGTGTTCCCGCGGTCGGAAGAAGGGAAGGTTTGGTAGAAAAAAAATACATCTATATTTCCTTTTCTTAACACCTAAATCTCCCTGATTTAATTGTTGAGATGTTAACGGCAAGGGGAGTATTGGCAGGTGGTGAACAGCGGAATCCTACACAGGTACATCTGTCAGAAGTAATTACCCTCTTACCGCCCCTGGCTCTAATCTGGCAGAGAAAAGGTATCCGGCACGCGTCTGTCTAGTCTGTCAGACCTATCAACTTACCTTTCACCTGGCAGTGTAAGTGTGTCTATCAGACAGAACTATCAGACTGCCTTTCCCCTGAGCGTGTAATCGTGCCTACCGTGACTGACTCCCTGCCGTCACTACAAAGAAGCCATTGAGTAGGAAGGGAAGCCGAAAGTTCGCCTAGACAGGTTGTTGTGCAAACATGAGAGAGATAGCTACCGCCCGGGCGTGCGGGGCAATTGGCAGGTAATAGAGCAGACATAATGAGGTCTAAGTACCTGTAATCCTAGGAGATATCACTCCAGATAAGAGGGGACTAAGAGAATTCCCTCAGGTAGCTGTGCCGTGTGTAATTGGTCCCCAGCCAGGAAGGTTGGATGGTAGCTATCGGGATGCTGGATGGGTATCAGGTGTAAGGTGTCAGCTGTGTTGAGTGCATATGGCCTATTGATCCAAGAGAGCAAGCATTTCCTGACCCAAATTCAATTGGAGGAGGTAAATGGAGGTAGAGCAGCTGGCTACACACACACACACACACACACACACACACACACACACACACACACACACACACACACACACACAGACCCACACACACTCTACCTGCTCTACCCTGCTTCAGAGGGAATATAAAGTGCAGCAGGTGTGGGGAATGAGTCTGAGCCTATGCAGGTTTTGATGGGATGATACGCTGCAAATTAGGCTGCTTGCCAACTTCTCTGCCTGTGTGTCTGACTCTCACCTGAGTGTTAGTGCCATGTCGAGCACCGCCTGTCGAGCACCGCCTGCCTGGCAAGGCTAATGTATCACGGTGTGTGTGTTACACATTTTTAACCACATTATGCAAATCACTGAATAGAAATACAGACTTTTTTTCCCCCCGTTCTCTTTTTTCCAGCTTTTAATGTAACATCACTGTTTCAGTGGAATTATTATGCGCATTCTATATTACTTTGTGTACGTGTGCATGGATATGTGCATGCGTGTGCATGCACGTATATAAGCGCACACGTGTGTCACGTTTCGTCTGGATTCCTGTTAATTATGCGTTTAATTCATGCTTAAGTGATTTGAAAAGGAATCCAGAGCAACAGCATTGGTCTCTGTTTGCACTGATAGACCTCACATTTGTGGTGAACAGAAAAAAAAGAGTTGAGAAACAGGCAAGACAGGCTGCTTTTTTCCCTCTCATTTCATCCAGTTATTGGTTAACTTAGTGGAAAAAGTACATTTTCAAGGGATTTTAGGCCGGACCTATCGCAGCCAAGGTAGATGTGTGCTTGACTTGAGGTCTAATTTAACTCCCATGTAGTATTGATCGGTTAGGGTCACCCGGGGATCCTCCATGGTCTTCCTCTAGCTGCAAGGTAGACAACGGTAACAGAGAAATGCGTTATAAATGCCCCTGTCCACTCCCCTGTTGATATCAAGCAGGTTTTTTTTTTGTCATTCTGAGTGCATCAGTTTTTCACATTTACTGTAGTGTGATGGAACACCTTTGGAGATGTGCCGTGGGGAGCCCCCGTCGGGCGGGGAGGCGGCGGTCACGTGCTACAAATTGAAGAGAACAGGAGGACAGTTAGTGCAACTGGTAAACCTCTAAGGTCAGGGCAGGAAGGGCTAAAAGCTGAATCAGCTTCACTTGGGTGGGGGGTCTGAGCAGGGAGGGATGGAGGGGCGATGGACAGAGGAGGATAGGAGGACGCAATACCTGCAATGAGAAAAATATGGATTCCTGTCTCCAAGACAAATTGATCTCTTGTGCGCAGGAGGAACAGCCTCCGAAGGAAATCGGCTCACACAGAGAAAGAGAGAGGAAAAAAAGGAAAAAGAGGGGGAGATTTACTGTCGGGATGAATGTTGGTGCCTTTCTGTAGAAGAAATATGAAAACTGTACATATGACTGTACATATTGGCTGATATAACTCACTTAGCAAAATCAAAGTAAAATCAAATTAATTGTAATAGAGAGAGAGAGAGAGAGAGAGTAGCTAGAGAGATAAGGTATTGGCAGGGCCAGGCAATACCCAGCCTCCCACCCTACACGAGCTCCCGAGTGGTGCAGTGGTCTAAGGCACTGCATGCTTGAGGCGTCACTACAGACACCCTGGTTTGAATCCAGGCTATATCACAACCGGCTGTGATTGGGTGGCGTACAATTGGCCTGGGTTTGGCTGGTGTAGGCTGTCATTATAAATAACAGTTTGTTCTTAACTGACTTGCCTAGTTAAATGAATGACAGGAGTCTGTTGTGGAGCCACATAATGTAAGACATCTTATAGCTGGACCACAGTGATTCCTGCTGTAGCCCTTTCTAGGGGGAGGGAGTTGGGGTGGAGTGGGAGCTCCAGACACTGTTACTGACAGCAGGCTCCCCCTTTGTAAACTGGACAGGGATTAATGCAGGCAGAAACTAGCTGAAATGGCCGTCGCCGTCATGCCAAGTCCATCCACTATCACCACTGCCACCACTTGGGGGATATTTCAACAGGGAGAGGGGGAGAGTCCTCCTGTTAAGAGTGTGTCCCAAATGGTGCCCTTTAATGTGCACTACTTTTGACCAGAACCCTATGGGCATGGGTCAAAATTAGTGCACTTTGAAGGGAATAGGGTGCCGTTTGGGATGCAACCCTAAGTTCCATTAGGTTAAACACTCATTTTTCAGACAGCATGGAGATAGGAGACTCACGCTGGGAGGAAATCTGTAGCTAGACTGCTGCATGTATGGCAGCGCCCAGTCGACAGTGCCAGCGCCAGCGATGCTACCTACTGTAGCCTGGCCTACCTCACAGTGCCGGAGACAACAGGCTTTCATGTTTCATGTTCTCTAGGTTGGAAACGTATTGTATATGTTGTGTAGTCCCACTACAAATTATAAGCCATTTTAGACAAATGAAGACCAGTAACTACATTCTGGAGGATCCTGGTATTGAGACGAATATACTGTGATGCTATTGCAAGGGTTTCTCTTCTAGAGTATTATGAATTATGAATGGATGATATAGCACAAGGTGGGTAAATAATGAACGATGCTATTTGTCGGATGACAGACAGTTTAAGAGACTAAGTTTAAAGACGAAGGCAGCATAGCTATTTAAATGAACTACTAAGCAAAGAATTACGAGCCACAACACCGTAAAACAAATTGCCATACAGTATATACAACAGACTAAATATATCTTTATATGCGTATATCTTTAACAATTTAATGTCTATTCCACATTGGTTCAACCTCATTTAATTCAAATGACGTGGAAACAATGTTGATTTGACCAGTGTGTGCCCAGTGGGTAAGCTTACACACATAACGTGTTATGTTGTAGCCTACATTCGCTTCAATGATTTAAAGCATTTTGTTTTCTTTTTCCTTCGACGGCCATCACTTTGACACCTTTAATATTATATAGTCTGGGATTGGCACCTGTCAGTGTGTGTGCAGCCCTGTGAGTAACAGGGAGAGACAGGTTGTTACAGACAGGTCCCCGGGTCACACTACTGGCCATTGCTGTCCTGACCTCTGTGTGGGAGAAGAGCTACATGTGAAAAGAATAATCTAGGAATGTCGCTATTTGCATTTGGAAGATTAAAAGAGCCATTAATAAATAGTGTGGTGTTCATTATGTATTATTTTTAAGGGCATTATAAAACCTTGGGCATTTTATTAAAAAAAACACATACGTTCAAATTCTGATAAGATTTGATTTACTGACATTATATAATTTTGTATATATATACACACATATATATAAAATACTTTTTTCCCTCATCAATCCACACACAATAGCCCATAATGACAAAGCAGAAACAGGCTTTTAGAATTTTTTGCTAATTTCTGAAACCAAAAAAATTGAAATACCACATTTACAAAAGTATTCAGACCCTTCTCTCTGTACTTTGTTGAAGCACCTTTGGCAGTGATTATAGCCTTGAGTCTTCTTGGGAATGATGCTACAAGCTTAGCACACTGTAACGTTCATCGAAAGGAGTGGACCAAACTGCAGCGGGTATATTTATCATCTTCTTTTATTTGAAGGAAAAACAACAAAAACACAAAACAAACGACGAAAACAGTCCCGTAAGGTGCTCAGACTATACAAGGAACAACCACCCACAAACACAAGAGAAAACTAACCCACTTAAATATGGCCTCCTATCAGAGGCAACGGCAACCAGCTGCCTCTAATTGGAGGTCGTTCCAAAACCCCAACAAAGAAAAAGAAAAACTAGATAAACACATAGAAATAGAAAACATAGAACATCAACCAAAAACCCCGAAACACACTAAACAAACACCCCCTGCCACGCCCTGACCAAACTACAATAACAAATAACCCCTTTTACTGGTCAGGACGTGACACACACCTGTATTTGGGGAGTTTCTTCCATTCTTCTCCGCAAATCCTCTCAAGCTCTGTCAGGTTGGATGGTGAGCATCGCAGCACAGCTATTTTCAGTTATCTCCAGAGATGTTCGATCGGGTTCAAGTCCAGGCTCTGGCTCTGCCACTCAAGGACATTCAGAGACTTGTACCGAAGCCACTTCTGCGTTGTCTTGGCTGTGTGTTAGGGTCGCTGTTCGAAGGTGAACCTTCGCCCCCAGTCTGGCAAATGCCAAACGTCCTGCACGGTGTTGGGCTGTAAGCACAACCCCCACCTGTGGACGTCGGGCCCTCATACCACCCTCATGGAGTCTGTTTCAGACCGTTTGAGCAGACACATGCACATTTGTGGCCTGCTGGAGGTCATTTTGCAGGGCTCTGGCAGTGCTTCTCCTGCTCCTCCTTGCACAAAGGTGGAGGTAGCGGTCCTGCTGCTGGGTTGTTGCCCTCCTACGGCCTCCTCCACGTCTCCTGATGTACTGGCCTGTCTCCTGGTAGCGCCTCCATGCTCTGGACACTACGTTGACAGACACAGCAAACCTTCTTGCCACAGCTCGTTTTGATGTGCCATCCTGGATGAGCTGCACTACCTGAGCCACTTGTGTGGATTGTAGACTCCGTCTCATGCTACCACTAGAGTGAAAGCACCGCCAGCATTCAAAAGTGACCAAAACATCAGCCAGGAAGCATAGGAACTGAGAAGTGGTCTGTGGTCCCCACCTGCAGAACCACTCCTTTATTGGGGGTGTCTTGCTAATTGCCTATAATTTCCACCAGTTGTCTATTCCATTTGCACTACAGCATGTGAAATTTATTGTCAATCAATGTTGCTTTCTAAGTGGACAGTTTGATTTCACAGAAGTGTGATTGACTTGGAGTTACATTGTGTTGTTTAAGTGTTCCCTTTATTTTTTTGAGCAGTGTATATATACTATACAAGTCTGTGGAAATACTTATATGATGACAGGGTTTATTTTCTACATACATTTCTATTTCTAAAGCAAGTCAGGACGTCTTCATTCATGTGTCTGTCCTTAACTGTCACAGACAGCATATCTATCTAAGCGAATAGCAGCACTGAGATTCTAACGTCATCTATCATCCTGTTCCTTCCATGGCCTGTTTGTGTTTGCCTTGTCCACTGCACAATACAGAATCCATGTAATGCATCAAGCCATGATTTCTGACAGAAGTGGAGGTAATAACTTTAGGAAACCTTGTTCGACTGTTACTTTCCCTTTCACTGGCCCCACCACTGCTGTTATGTCAGCCATCGATCGTGTCCAGAGACAACTCATTTCATTTCAGTCACACGCCATGATGGACCTGTGCCTCAGCTCCTGACTTATTCCAGACCCTTCTATTTCTCTGCCTGGCTGGCTGGCTCAGGGATGGAATGTGGAGTGGGAATGTCTTATGCTTGGGAAGTCTATTGATCTGCCGTGTCGTTGGTTGGACAGACAGCTCAAGAGGAACTGACACTTTCTCTTAGTAATTTATTTTCTTTGTCAATGAGGGCTAGCTGCTCACCGTCTTTGATTTCTAATGTCTATTTGTTTGCTACCTGCATTTGGAATGTACTGAAGATGAATAGATATTCACCAGCTCTTGGTAGGACACTGGAAGTTTGTTTTAAACATATATATGTTTAAACCAACATTTTGGGGAAAATGCCTTAATCAGGCATTTTGCACAGTACTGTTTGCAGCTTTCATTGGGAATGTACATACAGTACATACTGTACAATAAAATTACTTTTTGGTTGCTATGCTTGGTGTTGTAGCCCCCAGGTCACAGGTCAATCCTGATTTTTAACAGTGTTCAGTCCCTAACCAATACCTGGCCTCGAGGGCCTCGCAGCAAAGATACAAACGCAAACTGACACGACTAAAAGGGGCAAGGGCAAAAAGTGTCCTTTTGTTATGAAATATTCTCCTTGTTCAGAAAAATCTACATCCCAAATGGTAATATGTTAGATAGGAGAACACACATGTAGACTTAAATGAAAAAAGAATAGGCAACACTTTTAAATTCATTACTGTGAGCGTGTGTGGTCGTGCTAGTTCCTCAGGTCAGGGCTGTAATGCAAATTGCCCTGTCACTTTATTGGCTGTGGGATGGGTAGACGGGGGAAATTTAGGCCGCCGAACCTCCAACACACTTACACAGAGAAAACCAACCTCAGGCTAAACTAAGCCTCAACCTGAACTTGTTCTGCATCCCAAATGCCAACCTATTATCTTTAGAGTGCACTAATCTTGACCAGGGCCCATATGGGCTTCTGTCAAAAGTAGTGCACTATATAGGGAGTAGGGCACCATTTGGGAAGCACTTTGGAGTTCATTTTGTTTCACCACGTCTGGAGCTAAAAAAAATAGCCCCAAGACAATTTTTTCTTCCGCTTCCTTACTGTTTCAGTGCAAGTTCTGGAATTACAGGGTGAAAGGTAATTCGGAACAAGGCAAGAGAGTTTATTTTCAGCTCTCCCAATTGTTCAGACAGCAAGGCCTAGTCGGTGAAACCTCTATTTGCTACACTGGAAAATTAGGGATAATATTTCTGACAAGCCTGAAGCTGGAAAGGAAATAGTGTAGAGAAAGGTGCTATTCAAATCAGAAATGCATTTCCTTCCATGTGCAGTGCAAGCCCAACATTTACTAAAACCTTTAACCACCTCATAATCAAACAAATAAATATTTTTAATATCTCTTTAGAAATCACTCCAACATGTATTTTATTTTAAAACAAATGCAAAATCCATCATTCATCAAAACATTTCATTGTCTCCTGCAGCATTTTAGTACTCTCGGGTTTGATCACTTCAAAGCGGTTAAACAACCCAGGAAGACTTTGACATGGTCACGCAGTGTTAGTTTATCAGAGTGGGGGTAAGAGAAAAAGTTCATTAAATACCTCAGGGATTAAAGTCTGTGAGGCTCTGTGAGTCTGGCATCTGTGCTGGAAACGGTTAAAACCTTTTGCACCTGCTGCCCAAGTCTCTGACAAGCCTTCCCTCCATGCACCACCCTCCACCATTTGGGAAGGCAGCTAGCAGGCCACTCTTGCCTGGAATTCAAAGGCCCTTCACCTGACTAATGAAATCAGCCAATTTAGCTGAAACATAAGTTGGGCTTGTAGATAGCACTGAGGCATTTATTTAAAGTGAGAGTTCTTACTTCAAAGGGTCTAAGAGAGTGCCAACCGAAGCACGGCGAGAGAGCGCCGAGTTACGGGGAGGTGGGCAAATCTGTAAAGCGCTGGAGCTGAAAGAGGCTAGTCACCTCATCAGGAATAGATTTTACTAGCCCTGTTGCTCTAATCCTGACAAGCCGTCTACCATTAAGTACCGTATGTCTGTCTGTCGCCCCTATTCCCTTCTCCCTTCCTTTCCCTAAAGCACATTTCATTTCACTGTTGGAGATATCAGGTTCAGGAGGAGAATGTTTTGGAATGTATTTATGGTGTTAGTAAGTCAGTCGAGTGGTGATCAGAGAGAAAGGTTGTTGGACTAGGTTCTGTATGGTTTTGATGATTAGGTAGGACACATGCAGGCTCCCTCCAAAACGCGGGTTTGTGCTTCTTTTGTAAGTGGGATAAAATCAATATTCCAACTCCGGGAGCCTTCAAAGGCATCCAAAAGTAGCCAAGTGAAAATACTTCTGTGTGTGAAATCATCAATCGAAGTACAATAGTTGTTTATCTGGATTTTGCTTGTATGAAACAAAGAAAGGTGTTTCGAAAATAAACAGCAAGAAAAGTCAAATCACAGAACCGTAGACGTGTTCCGTTTGTACAGGGAACCTAACTTTCTTTCACTGATCATCTGTAATTCCTCTTACGGTACATATTAAAGTCCATTCCTTTTCACTGTTTTGATGATATGCTACAGTATCATTGCTATGATGATTAAAGGCCAGCTATGCAACCTACCATACATTTCGAAGAGCTAAAAATCCAAATGCACATTCAAAATATTTGGTTTATGAGAGGGCCCACTTCTTGTAATTGTTATAAAGACATGCATAACGTTGACATGCAATAGAAACACCTCCTATAAGTAAATGCGTAAACAGAGATCTTTTTTCTATCCTTCTCTGTACCTTTTAGCAGCAGAAGCCATGGAAACATCTGTTTAATAGGAGCAAATGTCAGCTAATTATTTTACCAAAGCGTGTTTTTAATTGATCGACTGGGGACCAGCTGTGGAATGGGGCGTGCATCTCTACGTTCAGAGAGCGAGACAAGAGGGATTGTGGGTAGACAGAGAGCGCCTATCACTACACGGCACCGGGCCCGACCTGCTCTGTAATTACTTAATTCACATGAACCAACATAACACAAACCTGCAAACCTTGACAGTAGTCCGGGGAGGAGTGTGAGTGTTACTGTTAACCCTTTATCAAGCAGACATAATCTGTTTGACAGTTTCATATTCAGTGGAGACATTTTCTCACCAGGTCCTATTTATATTAACATAATATAGCACATTGTCATTTGAATGGCTTTAAGTAGAAACGTGTCAGGTGTTTCGTACAAATATAGGCCGTCACGTTGACAAAGACAAGTGAATTGAAGCGTCTGTTGTCCACTGAGATGTACACTACCGGTCAAAAGTTTCAGAACAACTACTCATTCAAGGGTTTTTCTTTAATTTTACTATTTTCTACATTGTAGAAACATCAAAACTATGAAATAACACATATGGGATCATGTAGTAACTAAAAAAATGTTAAACAAATCAGAATATGTCGTATATTTGAGATTCTTCAAATAGCCACCCTTTGCCTTGATGACACTCTAAGCATTATCACTACCAGCTTCACCTGGAATGCTTTTCCAACAGTCTTGAAGGAGTTCCCACATATGCTGAGCACTTGATGGCTGCTTTTCCTTCACTCTGCAGTCTGACTCATCCCAAACCATCTCAATTGGGTTGAGGCTGGGTGATTGTGGAGGCCAGGTCATCTGATGCAGCACTCCATCATTCTCCTTCTTGGTCAAATAGCCCTTACACAGCCTGGAGGTGTGTTGGGTCATTGTCCTGTTGAAAAACCAATGATAGTCCCACTAAGCGCAAACCAGATGGGATGGCGAATCATTGCAAAATGCTGTGGTAGCCATGCTGGTTAAGTGTGCCTTAAATTCTAAATAAATCACAGACAGTGTCATCAGCTAAGCACCCCAACACCATAACACCTCCTCCGTGCTTTGCGGTAGGAAATACACATGCAGAGACCATCCGTTCACCCACACCACATCTCACAAAGACGGTTGGAACCAAAAATCGCCAATTTAAACTCCAGACCAAAGGACAGATTTCCACCAGTCTAATGACCATTGTTCGTGTTTCTTGGCCCAAG